>NC_140939.1:127656803-128063874 GCF_014529385.1 Adiantum capillus-veneris | reverse complement strand
TCACCTTTTGAACCAATTGTTCCAAGTTTCTTGTGTGAATACTTGACCAATATTTTTGACCATTGTTAGGCATTTCATCTAGTTACAAGGGTGGTAAGGTACTCTCCATGATTTTATTTGCAACGTTGTTATAGGTGGTGAACTTACAACGGGAGGGTGAAAAATCTTTCTTGTTTGTATAGATATGTACAATGGTAGGTGGAGGTTGTGTCGAAGCTTCTATTTCCACATAGGAACTACATGAAGAGTAAGAAGATTCATTCATTTTTTCTATGGTTGAGCTGAGCGAAACAAGCCATTTTACGCTTGGGAACCCACTCTAGCTCCAGATCCATTGTATAGTGTTCTATGATTTTTTTTTTCCCACAATCTTTCATCGGCTTTGTTGTCACAAGATTTGACTCACACGGGTCAAGACAAGTAAGAACACAATTTATGTTTTGGCACCTAGATTTGATCATTTCCTTGATAGTAGCCTTGGGCTTCCAATAGTCTTTTAGGAATTCAACACCACATTTTCTTACATTTCTGGGAGCGAGTGGGGCGTTTCTTAAAAGGCTCCTTTTTTTTTAGCATCAACCATGGTCGCTAAAGAAGCTTTAGGGACCCACTTCTATTTTTTTTTTTGCTACATTAGGATGAGTCTTGTGTGTCTCAAGCTTTGTTTCAACTACTACAAAAGTTGAAGCTCTAGAGATTTGGGCTATAGGGACATTTGGTTCAACCTTGTGGACATGCATTGTTTTTTGTTTTATTTCCTTGGAGGTAATATCTCAGGGACTATGGATTGAGTGACAGGGCTAAGAGGTTTTTTGCATTGTGACACTCTCTGTCCCCCAATCAATAGTGCATATGGTCGCTATCATCCACGTGAGTCCGAGGTTTATATGACCTTCCATATTTCCAATAGGCATGACCAAAAAGTCTTGAGCTACAACCCCGTTGTCATAACTGACAGAGGTGTGCTAGATTCCAAAAACCATGGTTTTTTTCTTGTTGACACCCTTGAATTGGATAGTACTCTCAGATAGGGATGGCTTTCCCAACTGACACCACATCCCATATGACAACAGATTATATTTAGCACTCGTGTCTAACAAGGCATTATATATCACTTTCCCATAGGCGCTATTTAATTCAATAGGGTACCATAGAGGTGTGTTAGAGTCCAACCAATCATTGTCTGTTTCAACGTGGAATGCATTTGTAGCTCCAAGGTTGGTCTGTCGTTGGCGTCTTATGCGTTGTTGTCGCTCCTTAGCCTCAGCTTGAGCTTGTATCTTCTTCAACTCTGCTTATGCCTTAGCTACCTTCTTTTTATGGATGGCACGTAGCTCCTCTTGGCTTAAAGGATCATATTATATTTTAAATTTTCTCCCATTAAGGAATCCAATGGTTTCAACTCCATCAAGAGTCTCCACACAAATAGTATCTTGTGGGGTGATTCCACATACTCTATATGGTCCTTTTCGTGCATATTTCAACTTTTTCTTCTCATTTTGCACTCCATACATAAGGACTATCACCAACATTGATATCTTTGCGTTTTAGATGACGGTAAAACCATTTCTTTCTCCTATATTTCTCCACAAGTGCATTTTTCATAGCCAATTGTCTTTCTTCATCTAACCTCTCAAGGAGATATAAGCGCTCAACTAAAGGGTTACCATCCCAACCTTCTTGTGAAGCTACATGCAGACTAGGAATTACAAACTCCCATGGCATAACTACTTCTTGGTCATATACCATTTTGAATGGTGTACAATTAATAGCCACTTTCTAAGAAGTATTGTAAGCCCATAGAGTTGATGCCAGCTTCAAATCCCAATATGTGCGATGAGCTTCCACTGTTTTGGTCAAGATAGAAATTAAGGTCTTGCTAGTGCTCTTAGCTTGGCCACTTTCTTGTGGGTAATGTGGTGTAGACTTATGGTGAGCTATCATGAAGTTTGTTGTGAGTTCCTATATCACTCCATTTATAAAATGAGTACCATTGTTACTCACAATTTCAAAGGGACAACCAAATCTTGTAATAATGTTCTCAAAGAGAAAATTGGCACTTGACCTTGCATCAGCCTTACGTGTGGCCCTGGCTTCCGCCCACTTTGTCACATAGTCAGTGGTGGCAATGATAATATATCGGGGTTGAGTGTTACGAGCTGCCGGACTAATTGGGCCTACAAAGTCTAAATCCCATTTTTCAAATGGTTGAGTCACTTTAACAGTATGTAAGGGCATCTAGTTAGTTCCCCTGAGAAATTTCCTCCGGCTAAACCGATGTGGGCTTCTTACAGTATAAATAAATACTCATCCTCAGGGTACAACGTCTAAGAATATCGTCCTTCCCTATCTTGTAGAGAGTTCCTACAATGAGAGAATAAGGCTCACATTCTTTTGACAGTTTTTGAGCTATATCCTTACAAAGCCCCTTGGGTGGAAAACCATTAACTAGAAAGTTCACAATCTTCTCACTCCATTCAGGCATGGTCTCAACTAGGAATAAGGAAGTATTATGCAATTCATCTATCATCGACTCCAGTAGGGGTTTCGCCATTGGGTATGCAAGACAGATGATCCACCATGACATTTCTTTTACCAGGTCTCACCACAACGGTGAAATCAAACTCAAGAGGAATTAACAACCATCGTGTAATTCTTCCCATGGAACAAGGTTTATTTACTAGATACAACAAGGCTTGATGATCCACATAGAAAACAAACTTGTTGGCAAGAAGGTAGTAATTTTTTCACTGCATAAATCATAGCTAAACCTTCCCTCTCTGTAGTGATGTAGTTTATCTCAGCATCATTCAATTGACGACTTGCAAAGCTAATGGGGTAGTCCAATTTATGTTCTCCTAGTTGAGCTAGAACACACCCAATAGAAAAATTTGATGCATCAATATGCACATGGAAAATTACATTCCAATCGATACTCGTAGAATATGAGCGCTAGTCAAGATCTTTTTCAATGACTCATAAGCATGGTCACACTTCACGGTCCAATGGAACTCAATAAGAAGCTTTTGTACAAAGGACGAGCTATCTCGGCAAAGTTTAAAATAAACCAACATTGCCCATGAATCTTTGAACTCTTGTATAGTTTGTAGGTGGTGGCAAATCGGCAATGGCTTTTATTTTTCTCTCATCTGTGGAAATCCCATTTTTGGACACGATATTCCCTAAAATGACTCCATGTTTAGCCCAAAATTGGAATTTGAAAGGGTTTAAGGAGATGCGATACAATCTCCACTTCTAGCTTGGTACTCTAGTGCAATTGTGATTTGATTGTATCCAAAGTACCAATCTAAAAATCTATAAGCTTCCTTTCCTGCAACTCTTTAAAGCACATGTTCTGAATATGACAAGGGATAATGGTCCCTCCTAGTGGCGCCATTGACCTTTTTGAGATCCACGAACACTCTCAGTTTCCCATTCTTTTTCGGTACAATCACTATCAAAGACACCCATTCTGAGTGCTCAATAGGGTATATGAATCCGCATTTGACAAGATTTTCAATCTCTTCTTGAACAATCTTTTCATACTTAGGATTCATTGGGTAGGGTCGTTGCTGGACTGGAGCCATGTTGTTCATGGGAATTGTGTGTTGCACCAGGGAAGGTGGAACACCTTTCATATCATGATATTTCAAAGCAAAAATATTCCTTGAAAAGTTCTTTAAGTTCATACTCCTCAATCTCTGTCAGATCTTGGACTCTTCTCCTGGGTCTACTAACTCTATCTCCCTAACTATCGCTGGACTCTCATAGACTCCATTACTTCCATTGATAGGTGTCCTCTGTGCCTTTGCATACAAAACCTTACGCTCCTCCATCATGTAGGATTTGAAATGCTCCGGTTCGGATTGTAAGTATGTGGGATCTTTTTGTTCTGTGGACTGTGTTTCACTTCCGCTTCCTTCCGTTATTGAGCTAACTCTTGATTTTGTTGTCTCGTTATGGTACGGCTTAACTTTGGCTTCTTTGTAGCCTCTGCTCTGTGATGTCAATGGATTGTGGACTACACCACATAACGCTTTTAAGGTATTCACCCCAGTTATCTACCAACTCCCGATGAGCATCACCACTACAACACTACATGGAGATATCGACGCGTGTATATTGACGAAATTAGCGGGCGTCGATATACGCGTCGCAATGTGCGTCGATATACACGTGGAAAGGCTTTATTTCCCACGTGTATATCGACGTGTATAGCGACGCGTATATCGACGCGTATAGCGACGCAAAAAAATTTGGGTGAAAAAAGCGAAACCCGTGAGCAGCAGGGGCCATTTTCGCCTACGCTCTGCTCAAATCTTGGCCTCCACCTGCTGCGCAGGTATTATGCCCCCCCCAACCCCTCTCTCTCTCTCTACATCGTGTGTGTGTGTGTAGGAGAGAGAGAGAGAGGAGAGAGAGAGAGAGAGAGAGAGAGAGAGCGGTGTGTGTGAGTGTAGGAAAGAGAGAGAGAGAGAGAGAGAGAGAGAGAGAGGGGAGAGAGAGAGAGAGAAGAGAGAGAGAGAGAGAGAGAGAGAGAGGTGTGTGTGTGTGTGTAGGAAAGAGAGAGAGAGAGAGAGGTGTGTGTGTGTGTGTGTGTAGGAAATAGAGAGAGAGAGAGAGCGTGTGTGTGTGTAGGAAAGAGAGAGAGAGAGAGAGAGAGAGAGAGAGAGAGAGAGAGAGAGAGGGTGTGTGTAGGAAAGAGAGAGAGAAAGAGAGAGAGAGAGAGAGAGAGAGAGAGAGAGAGAGAGAGAGATAGAGATAGAGAATTAATGTATGCTTAGGAAATTAAAATTAAAGAAAAATAATTAAAGAGATAAATGAAATGAAATGTTATATTAACGTCTTTGAAAGGCCAAAGTGACCTATGAGACATGAGACAAGAAAGTTACAATGTGATGGATCTGATACAAAGTCAGAGTAAGAAGATGACAAAATAAAATATTATGGAATCCTAAATTGTTGGGTATGGACTAAACGGCTAAACCAGCTAGCTGGGATAGGTAGATCATAGGAGATCTAGCAGCTGTCGCTGGCGGATCTCATCAATCTCCTCCATGGTCAGTAGTCTGACCGGGCGTTATGCATGTCGAGCCAAAGTGACCTAGCTAGATCCTATGATGCATCCTCTGTCGATGTTGTGTAGTCCTCCGCAGTCGTGGATGCTAGATCTCCCTAGCTCAGTTGCTCGTTCGATTAGTAGAGAGATAGGGAAGTAGAGAGCGAGAGAGAGAGAGAGAGATAGGAAATAGCTAGAGAGATAGAGAAAGAGAGTTATATATTATATATATATATATATATATTATATATATATATATATATAGAGAGAGAGAGAGAGAGAGAGAGATAGGAAAATAAGGAAATAGAGAGAGAAAGAGAGATGGCGAGAGCGAGATCGAGAGAGAGAGAGAAAGAGAGATAGCGAGAGTGAGATAGAGAGAGAAAGAGTGATCGAGATCGCTTTTTTGAGCAAGAACCATGCAAGGCTTCTGAATCTTTCTCAAGTTGCTCATCCATCTCCACATTATCTTCTGGCTTGGACATGGAGGCCCCGTCCAGTTTACAATCAGGTAGAAAACTTTCATTGGGCTGAGAACTTCCATGGCTTGTGCATGTGGTGTAAAAAACACTAGGATGGGCATAATATCCTTGGAAAAACCTGTGCAAAAAATTGCAAACAGATAGAACATTACAAAAATGACAAAAATGGTCATGCTTTAATATATGATTCATCAAGTGCGGCATTGGAAAGCTTTCTCTGATAGGCTACCTCGGAATGGAGGGAGGTGGGTTCGTAGACAGAGAAGAAACTATGGAACTAAAAGAGATAAAGGGGTTTTGCCTGTTACATGCATTGCCATGTACACCTGGGAGTGCACGTATGTGTCTACCCATATAGGATTTGACCAATAAAGACGAGATTTTGACCCGGTGGTCCTGATCTCCGTACACCTCTGGACCGAGGTGTACGGAGATTGGGCAAGACTAGAGAATGTGAGGTAGTTTACATTGTGAGGAGTATATATATATATATTAAAACAACATTCATAATCATTGTAGATGGCAACGTCATCAACTAACATGGAGGAAAAGATTGCATGCTCGTGCACGCTCTGCAAGTATCAAATCCTGCGCAAGCGTATGATATGTAATGAGCATGTGCACAAGTACGGAGAGTTTGCTAGAGAAACCGTACAGAATCTGCGATACGACTCCTATGGAACGGGCATTGATTTCCGCGACATAGCACCTACATCTCAGAGAGAGAGAGAAAAAAGATTATGCGTGAAGGTCCGACCAATATAGAGCCACGGATGGAAGCAGAAAAGGGCTTACAGATAGAAGACGACGGCATGGAGGAGATGCTGGATGCCTTCTTCCAGACAAGCGAGGAGAACGTGAACGAAGCAGCACCAGAAGCCGTGCGCCTATCTCCTGAACACATGTTGAGGAAGTTGGCACGTCAACCAATCTATGAAGGCGCCAAAATATCTGTGCTTCGTACTTGTCTGGCGTTTTTGAATCTTCAGTCAGTGTACGGGTGGTCAGATGCAAGCGTCACTGCTTTGTTTAGGAAAAGATCATGAAGTTCTATATACTAAATTCATGCGAGAAAAGATCATGAAGTTCTGTATACTAAATTCAGCGCCGATGCAAAAATGGCTTGAAAGGTACGAAGAATAGAAAGAGAGACGCAATCTAGAGCGACAGGATTTCAGGCGAAGTCGAACGACTAGAGGCTTACCCTTGCCAGGCTATGTCGCTCCTCTACCTGAATTCCCTACAATGGCATGGTTGGACAAGACAGTGAGAGCAGCTCGACAGATCGGAGAACCCATATCTCTAGAAGAGGAAGAGCTGGCTATTGGATGTGGCTGGAAGTATCATACATACATGGCACTGTGGTCGCATGGAAAGCATTTTAGAACACAAAAAATTGATAGCAGAAGAAATACGTTTGACAGTGGGGTAATGGTTAGTTTCATGCAAAAGAGCAGGGCCAGTGCTAGAGACACGAATGAGAGCACTAGCAACCTGGATTACTGTGGGCTGGTATCAGATATCCTGAAAGTAAGCTTCAGGCGGTTTGAGATGTTTTTGCTGGATGTGAAGTGGTTCAAGGTGATTACTTCTGGTCGCAATGCAACGGTACGTAGAGATGGAAACAAACTTGTGCAAATAGATTCTACAAAGACTTGGACAGATGCGAGCGACACATTTGCTCTCCCCGAACATTGCGAGCAAGTGGTCTTTGTACCAGACCCTCGAGAGCGACAATGGTGGTTTGTGGTTCAGGTTTCTCTAAGAAATAAACAAGTATTTGAAGGGCAAGATCCCTAGAGGAAAGTCAGTCAGACGACGTCCATACTACTATGACATTAGATGAGATGGACGAAGGTATGGCAGAGGAAGCTGACAGATATACGAGGGATGACGCAGACAAGCTAGAATTGACACTTGTAGATGAAGATGCAATGGATGAAGACAATCTGCCAGAACGAGTTGGGGCAGAGTTATGTTTGCAATTAGAGATAGACGGTGATACGGTGCAAGATCTTATCGATGATGCCTCACTCGTCGAGGCCTAGGCCTGTAAGTGTTTGTGTGAAGACTTTGATTTAAAATTAAGCTTAAAGTTAATTTAAACAACTATTTTTTGACGCTTTATTTTACTTTCTTTGTGCAGGACTTTAGTATAGCAGACAAGATTCCAGATCCCACTTCCATGAGTGTAGATGCATTCATGGGCTTCGTTACATGGATGACGCCTACTCAGATGGCAGAGGCTTCTCAGTACTGGGTAGCCAGAGGCACGGGTACTACACCTCCGGGCTTCACACCCGAGGGACCGACGCCTGGGGGGGGGGGGGGGGGGGGGGGGGGGGGGGGGACGCCTACAGGGTTCAGGACGCCTATGGGTACGACGCCTATGGGTATGACACCTTCTTCTCCCATCACGACCGCTTCGACACCTAGGGGTGGGGCAAAGGCGGGTACGTCCTCATCTCCGCAGCACAGGCACACTCGCCGATCTCGGCGATCGTCAGTTGGAGGTGGTGGTTGCTGTGGAGGAGGGTCCACAGATGCTTCGACCCCTCCTCGCTCCCGACCCCCGTCTTACCCAGGCACACCTCTCGACACACCTCTTGGCACACCTCGGACACCTTGGGGGGCACACGATCCTAGTGCCTCCAAGATCTATACTATACGGGGAGATGGTTCTGTTGACATGGATAGAGTCGGGACTGAGATGCGACAACGGATTCGCCAGCTCGTGGAGCTGTAGTTTTCGACCAGCATTCTGACGTCTTGGGATCAGCAAGAAAAGGAAAAAGTCACTTACATAGTGGAGACCATCCTGAGAGAGTACCAACCTGCTGCGGGTTCTTCCGTTGTTTCAGCGCGGTGGATCAAGGGTGTTGCCCAGGACACCATCAAACATCGACGAGATGCAGCTCGGAAGGCTTTCAGGACCGGCTAGCCTAAGCCTTCGGGCATCCCACACGAGACGTGGCTGCACATCAGGGAGGATGAGCGGACAACAGCCACGCGATTCAGACAGCAGCGTGAGGCCGCGCAGGTACGACTGATGACTAGGGGGACATCTCATCTTGGCAGCGGAGGCTTCGACACCTTTCGCTATGAGTTTGTGAGTTTCTAATCCAATCTTAACTATGGCGTTTTTTAAAACGCGATGAATCATGTATTCTTATTACTTTGATTTTTGTATAAACGCAGAATCTTGCGATGCATCGAGATCCATCACGCGAGGAGGAGTCAGATGGATATCGCACAGGTATCTATGAAGTACTGAATGACCTTGAAGCTTCAAGAGAGCCTGTAGACTGGGAGGCCTTACAGTCTCGCTGATCGCTTGAGGTGAGACGTTAATATGTGTGTGTTGATTTAATTAAGTCAGTATATGTGAAGTAATATCAATACTAATTTTGTGAGTTGTCCTATGTGCAGGTTGCGACACCTAGTCATTAGTGGACCAGATTTCATCTATATGCTTTGTGAGACACAGACACGCTTCTGTGTCTCTTTTTTGTACAAACAGTTAGTGTTCAGACAGTTATTGTTTCCCTTATGGTTATGATTATTGTCATTGTCATTGTATAGACAGTTATTGTTTCTCTTTCTGGTTATGCTTATGGTTATTGTTAATTTTGTTTATGGTTATGGTTATCTGCATTATGGTTTTGATCAAAGTGATTATAGCCGGTTATGGTTTTAAGTTATGGTTATGGTTCGTTATGGTTATGCTTTTAAGTTATGGTTATGGTTCGTTACGGTTATGCTTTTAAGTTATGGTTATGCTTTTAAGTTATGGCTATGCTTTTCAGTTGGTACGGTTGTCTTTCATTGGCCTTAAATCTCATGTGAGATCCTACATGGATAGCATGTAGGAGGCGTATACATGATATGGTTTTTTTTGAAAAGTTTATGTAAAAACAAAGGAAACTCTGCCGAAATTTCTACGCGCGGGAGCATGGTTGATATTTTGGTGTTGCTCGCTTTCTTGGGCAGAGGGCAGGAAGTCTGGCTGTGGCTGTGTCCATCTTTTAACTGGGCATAGGCCAGGCTACCTGCCCTCTGCCCAAGGAATTTTTTTCTGCTATGGTCGTCGCTATGCGTGTCGCTATACGTGTGGCTATCAGCGTCGCTAATAGCGACTAGTTTCACAGCGACGCGTATAACGATGCTCATAGTGACGGGAAGCGTCGATATATGCGTCGATAACACCTTCTTTTGTTGTAGTGCACACGCCCCTATATAGTTAAGCCATTCTGCGATAGATTTCTTTTCATTTTCTCTAGCATGCACATTTTCTCAGTATCATCGCCTCTGATATCTCTTACTTTTCTTGTCTAACTTTTTGTTACAGGTCGATCTCTAGTGAAGAGTCACTAGATGAATCGCTACTTGTGTCTTCTGCTCTCCTGGATAGATTGTCATCTAGAGTACCATTAGGCCCTGAATGATTTGTCCCCACATTTGCATTAAGATTATGCTCAGCTTCTTCGTCCTCAGAGTTAATTTCAATTGATGATTCTGACTTTGAATTGTGTGGGCTATAGTTTGTGAGATGCTACTGGTTCCAATGTCAGTCAAGCCTTCATCTTGTAGGTCTTCAAAAGCTATATGCATTGCTTCTAGCATATTTAAGGGTACGAGTTGTGGCATTTCATCCCCCTATTTCCCCAAGATTCTATGGTTGCTGCTAGGTGGACCCAATCACATTGTCAGACTCAATCATCCCAACTAAAACATCCATATAAGGAGAGTCTTTCCCGACATCAGTGTCCATTTTACATGTGTAAAAATACTGCAATGGGGCCGAGTGAGATGTGGTGTCAAATCTATGATCAATTATAAATTTGTTTCCTAGAGGATGTGCTCGACCCGTTACAAGATCCACTCAAATGACAGTCTTGGAACTGCAAGTAGACATGGTTTTCAGACCATTCATGCACTATTTTTGCTTCCTTCATGAAAGCATTAGGAAGAGTATGGAGTCTAAGAGGGCCTCTTTTTTTGGTAATTTAAGGGAGTCAAACCTTTAGTATTAAGAAATAAATCAAAGGACAACTTTTGAACTCAAACAGGTAAAATGACTAGCTTATTTGCATTCAAATTCTCCTCCCAAAATGAAATTTAAAATCTAGCGGGCAAAAGTATATCATGTAGCATATCTATGGAAAGTGCTCAGCATGTAGATTCTAGATCTGTAATCTCCACTCAAATTGGAATCATATGTAGGAGTTATGGAAGACAAAAATCATAATGTTGTCCTCCCCCTTTTTGGGGGAAAAAGTGCATTCTTTAACCACTCTTACACCTCTCTTACACACCCACCATTCTTGCACACATGGCATGTATCTATTCGTCCAAATGTTAATCACCTCCATAATCTCATGGAAAATAAAGAGGCGACCCCATCCTCTTCCTAATGGATGTCCTAAGATCATCTCAGAGGACATAGTGTGCTTGGAGAAATTCATAGTAAATGAAGGTATTACTTATTTTTTGTCCAAAGACCTTGATCTTGAGATCTTCTAGCATCCCAATAGGTTTAACAATAGTCCCATTGGCCATCTTTACTACTATGTTTGTGGTCCCAAGGTGAGGTCTTCCCATAGTTTCCCATCAACTTTTAGTCACAATGCTAACCCCAATGCCACTATCAAGGATTCCCTTCACAGTTAATCCCTTGGTAGTGATTGGTATGGTCTCATTGGATTCATTGTTGCCCTCAAAGTATTATCCCAACTTGCTAACATGTATTTCTACAAGTTGTCATCTAGGTTGGGTTGTGGATCTGAGTGTTCCTCCTCTATTGGCATCTCCCTAGCCCCATCCATCTATGCAAATTGTGGTAGCCTTACTTTCAGCTCTCCATTGAGGAAAGCTCAAAGAGCTAAGAATAGCTTGGGGTCTCCACATAGTTTGGACATGATGGTGATTCTAACTTCTGAGACCATGAAATCCATCAATTTGGAAATATTTAACGGTGCCTTTTGGGCTTCAGTCCCTTGACGTGGGAAAGATGGGATCTCCATTTCTTCGATAGGGTCAAGTGATCCCTCTGTAAACATTATCTTCAACAAGAAGGGAGTAGGCCCACTTTCCCATGACTTAAAGTCAATTTCCTCTTGGATGACACTAAGTATGGCTAGTGGTATATGTCCTTTGTGTGGTTGTTGTTGTGTAGGGAACATTGTGTCAGTAATTACCTAGGTGCTGGCTCTAGATCCCTTTGGATCTCTTCTACCAAACTCTTTAATTGCTTGATTCGCTCAATCTCCTCTTCTTTAGGGTTTGGGTAAGTTCCTATCTTCTTCTTGGGTCCTGACCATTGTGGCTCATGACGATCTTCCTTGTTGGTTTCTTTCCTAGTGTTCGTTTGGGTCTCTATGGTTTCATTTGAATAAGAATTCTCTTCAACATCATTCATATATACGGGGTCGTTCACCAATCCCTATGTTGGTCTTTGACCTGGGGCCTGACTTCGTTGCTTTTTGCAATCTCTTCCTTCGTGTTTCTTCTTCTTCTGAGATTGGGAAATTGATGCTGTGTCTCTTTCTTCAAGAATATAATTTTGTTTTTGGAGCATTGATCGTGTGAGTACATGTATCGGTACCACATGTGTACTTTATGATGGCTCCTCATTAACCTTGATCAAGTTTAATGGCGTGATCTTAGGTGCATTTGGATTATTCGTACATTGGGCAATCAAATGATCTATGCCACATTGATTACACATGAGTATCGGCATTGTAGACTTTCTTGCTTGATTGGTTTGCATTAGTGTAGCATCCTTTTGTAGCCTAATAGGACACGCGGCTACACGATGTGGACCCCCACACTCATAGCATTGAAGAGGTGGTCTCTTGGTAGTGTAATTGATATTTTGGCCTCTTGCAGCAAGAGTAGCTACTTGATAGACATGTTTGACTCGTCCCCAATAGTCCTCCATGTAGTATTGTGGATTTTCTTCAAGTTCATCAATCCCATAGGCAATATTAGGGTCTATATCTTTCTCACATCCTTCCAAACAAAAAATAGATGACTCACAACCCACTTGATTAACAAAAGTGATTCTTAGATGTGGTGGTTGCGATCCTAGCACTGGTCCAGGTGGTAAGGGTGTTGTTTGAACAACATTTTGGGCCCTAGGGACCATGTGTTGTGACGTTTGTTCAAGAGGTGGGGCCGATAAAAATGCAAGCATTCGAGGTGTGTCTGTCCATGCTAAGGTTGGTCTATTGGCCATTGTGCGTTTAAATACTATGCAATCCTTATATTGATGACCATACTTTCCACATGCATTGCAATTCTCGTTAAACTTTACTCTAACAGTAGGGCATTCACTAGTATTATGCAGACTAGCAAACTGAGTACCATTGTTGCTTCCTTCTTGGATACATATGATTGTTTTGTGGAGCACGATTATCTCTGAGACTCTCTTGAATGGCCTTTGTGAGATCTGTAAAGTCATCTTAGATATCTTTGGCTCCTTAGCAATAGGCTTTAGGGTCATTGATTGATGCCCTAATGCTTACGAGCTAGTAGATTTAGGCTCAACAAACACTCTTTCTCCTTGAATCATTAAATTACCTCCAATTGGATTGCATTGGTGGTGACTTCTTCCCAAGTGGTGATACCTCTAATGACTAGGTCATTGTATATATCCTCATGTCGTAATCCCCTAATGAATCTATCTAGCGATTGGTTATTATTGGAGCACTCATTTGGGACAACGAGAATTCAAATGCTTCAAGCGACTAATAAAGTCTCTCACGGACTCTCCTTCCTCTCGTTGGGCTTTCTGGAGCTGAGATGCTACACCCCAAAGTACTCCCTCTCGTATGTACTCTTTCAAGGACAATGTCCTAAGAGTAGGGTAAATTGTTTTTTCTTCCATCCTTAGGGTTCTATACCGATCCCCAGCCTTTTCACTCAAGGTCAGGCTTTAATCATTACTCTTGTGCAGGTCATTGTGTTCTCCTAGGGAATTTCATATTTGTTCAAACACTTTGATATTCTTTCTCACATCCCCATCTCCTAAATTTTGTGTGAGCTTGGCTATTTGTATTGCCTTACTTCTAGGCTCTCTATCAGACGTGTTACACATATTTTCAGCAATGGATTGACCAATAGCTTGAGTAGGCATCGTGGTTAATGGCGCTATCAAAACTACATGTGGAGTAGGTATTGGCATTGGGCTTGGAATATAGGAAGCCCTTGGGTTCCAAGTTTGGTACGATATTGTGCTAGGTGGTTCATATGTGTGGTCCTAGGCATAGCAGACATTGGATGTGACATGCTAACACTAGCCAGTATGGTCCCATTGAAATCAGAGCTTGGATGTTGTGGTTGTGGAGCATAAGTTGTTGAAACAATGGGAGGGGTAGGATCTACATGAGCATGAGGATCTATAGGTGCATACGATTGATACACACTTGTACGTACCGTTGCAGGCATTGAGCTACCATGTAGCGGTGCTTTACTAATAAATGAGGTCCATGGCGTGTTTTTTATCATGCTTATCACTAGGGTAGGCAAGGTAGCCATAGTTTCATCAAGAGAGAGATGAGCTAGACTTGGAAAGGTAAAGCTATCACTTGTGGGCTCAGATTGTACAGAGACCACTGGAGAAACAACATATGGAGGATCCATCGGACTTACCGAGAGAGTCTCCATTTGTGATAAGGTTGGTTGCTTAGCTTTCCGTGCATCCAAGAATCTCATGACGCCCATTGAAGGCATGTGGATCCCTTTGTCACATGCCTCTCCAACTCAATAATCCTATGGATGACATCACAAACTCTTTGTTGTTGATCCTCTACGCTAGTAGCACCCGTTGTGGATTGTAGGACATCTAACCAACCCACGTGATAGGTGTGACCTGTTTATAGGTCGGTTAGAGTCTCCGTTTATAGTTCATACTCCCAATTCTCATTAGAAATGCTCCCTCTAGGATTGAGGTGCTAGCGGTGTCCTTTGAACTAGATACAATGTGACTCTCTAGGGGTTGACCCTTAGTGGGTTGACCCTTAGTGGTTGCTAAGTCAGGAGCACTTGATTGCTCGACTAGCATGTATGTTGACATAGTGGCCTTTGCCTTAAGTTCTCTTCATTGCTCCACCTTGTGTAAGCTCTTGATTTCCTTTTCCCTTGCTGCAAGGATATATCGCTCAACCTCTTTCAGTTTGGCAAGGCTTCTACCATCGGGTAATATAACCTCAAAGGGTAATAGCTCTGAAGAGTCAGGGGATGCAGTGAATGGAGTATTCACTTGCACACTCTCTAGGATCATAGGGTTTACATTGGTCAAGAATGTAAAATTTACTTCCCCACCCCCCTCATTTACATCGTTAGCTCCATGTTCGAAGCAAGTGGCTCTACTAAATGTTTCCTTCATGCAGCTAAGCACTCTCGGCCCGAACCGTGGGCCCATGGCATGCATGTCTTAGCTTGAATTATCAGGATTGGGCATCGGGTAACCCTCCATGACGTTGTAGTCAGAGGAACAATCACTAGACGCAATATGTGGGTCTTGAGTGGTACTACCTTGGGTTTCCGCTGAGGGCCCGGAGCAAGAAACACATTATATGGACGCATTAAGATGCTTGTGGATTGCTGAAATTTTGATTTTATGATTGATGTGCGAATTGTTGGTGATAAAAACGCTGATTTTTGTGCAAGTTTATGAGCTTGATGATGCATGAAATTCAAGGTGCAATTGTTGGCACCCGTCACCCACTTCACACCATAGCTACCCTAGCCCCATAGCCTACCTTGACCGTATCCATTAGGCGATAGCCCTAGGCCCTAGCTTTTCTTTAGGCATCATACATCTACCTAGAGTTTGCATGATCAACACGAACCCTACCATCATAGACCTCCTTGGAGGTCTCACAAAAAAATAAAAAATAAGTAAAAACGGGGGTGCAAAACACCCACAAAATCAAACGAGTAACCTTCAAGGGACTCACCAACGATTTCAAGGTGCCTACGGCACATGCATCTGTGCTTTGGTCTTGTGCTAGAGTCCGAACAACTAGCAAGCGCTTTGAATTACACGGGTACACACTATCCTTCCACGTTAGGGTTGCTGCATTTGGCCCTACTTGAGCTAGCATAGTAGATGTAGTTCTCTTGCTTTGTGTGTCTCTCATAGTGCTCTATTTTTGAAGATTTCACAAATATCTCCTAAGTCTATCGCATAAAAAATGTGTCTTTTTTGCTATAAAGTATAGCATGAAATTATTTCTTGAGTAGACCTTCAAGAAATTATGAGACAAGCCTCTCCTCAGTTATAACTTCTTACCCTAGGCATCTATCAATATATTGTCTCATTCTACTCACACAATGTCTCACAAATTCTCCTTGTTTTTGCTTAAAGTTACAGATTTATGCTATTGTGTTATGCTTAATTCCCATTTCCAAGCAAGCAACAGCAAACCTCTTAGTCAATGTGGTTAGATCTATAACTGTTTGAGGGGGTATAATTTAAATCCAAGTCAATGTCTTGCCCTCTACGGGCATTAAAATTCCTTGAAATTGTGTCAAAAATCCTCTCAGCTCTTAGCACTTGCATCAACTTAGCTAAGTGGTAATCCCTATTACACCTAAGGTAGGTTCCATGGGTTGTACTTCCCTCTTAGTTGGCCATATTTATGAGCTATCCACAACAAGTCCATGGTATTATTTTCCTCCCAACAATAGACACTCCAATGGCTTTGTGTCTACTTGATCATAATCCTCCAATTCAAGCTCCAGTGACCCTTGCTTGGCGGTCATGTTTGGAATATCCTATCAACTTCTAATCTCCATTTATTCACAGTGTCACAATTTAAAGTTTTTAATTATTGAGTTTTATTTTCATCCATGCATAAAATCTCTTGCTTGTTGGCTCTAATCTCCTTCTCAAAACGAATGCCACGGCCATCAACTTGAACTTCATACTCCTCTTAGGTTCCAAATATCTATGATCCCCATGGGTATTGGTTTTATAGAAGGTCAATATATGTTTAAATTGTACCAAGGTTCAACACCTGAATGAGTGTAATAGGAAGACATGTTTGGGTCGAATCACAATAAATGTCATACACTTCATCAACTATGGTCTCTAGTGCTCTCCTTGGATGACCTTGCGGGGTTCACCATCCGGTACCCCCCTATATAACGTGCATTCGTGGGGTATTAAAAAAACCCATATTTTAACATGTCTGAATGAATAAAATGACCCCTCATTTTAGGATTTTTTTCAAAATTGAATATAAAAGCCCCTTATTTTAATGTATCTCTATTAAATTGCCTAAAACTTTTGCATTTTATAACCCCTCCGTTTGAACTCACGTTATACATTAACATGATTACATAGTGTACTCCCCGAGTGGCTGACACTCTCTTCTCTTGACACTCTATTCTAAGTTTCTTTGTTAGTCCTTGGTTTTCAAGTACGTAGTTTGATCTAAGGTACATAAAGACTTACAATTCTTAGGAGAATGAAATATTAGATCACTTGACCCAATACCAATGAGATTCAATTATGGAGAATATCTTCTCCTGAGTTATCTCCAAGTTTTGATCTTGATTCTACAAGTCCGACAACACAATTTTCTAGTAAATCTATCGGGTGCAAAATTCCTTATATGAGCTTCCCAATAGTTATTCTTATGCTAACAAAATAGCCCAAGTTCTATCTAACACCACAAGCATGTACCAAGACTATGGTAAAAATTTCCAGTCCCAAATTGGAAAAGTAGCCAAAGGAACATATGCAATCTTTAATTTCTTGGTAACTCAGTTTTTGGTAGCAAATAGTGTCCAAATGACTCCAAATTTTGCAAGGTATATTTGGGATAGGTAATCTACACTTGGCATCCAAAAAAATACACTATGGGGTGCAGATGATAATAAGCACCTATATCATATACTGGCCTAGAAATACCCTTTTTTGCACTCTTGATGATGTACAATAGTCAAGGATATGGTCAAGGAGCTTTGAATCAATTTTCACAGATTTTGGATAATTTTTGCACAAATGTTTACCAAATTTTAGTAGTTTGCAGACTCTAATACTAAACAATTGTCAATCTCAGTCAAAACTATTCCATTTCCCTTGAAATTTGACAATTGCAGTCAATTGCTATCATAGATCAAGCTCCTTTCAAGAAAAGTGTAAAAGTCTTGTGTCTTGGGTCATTTGATAATAAGCATGATTATTATCTTTTGATCTTGAACAAAGAATTTTCCAAGCTTCTTCTGGTTGTACACATTATGGATAGGTCTCTTGCCAAGTTTCACAGGGTTTGGATTAATTTTCAGGTCTCTAGCCCACCTTTTGTAGCTGTACATAGACTTCAAAAAGAAAAAGGCATAAATTAGCACTCAATAACTCCAAATGACAAGATATTTGAAACATAAGCTCAATTAAAAAGATATAATCATCTACTCTAATTCATTAGACGAACACTAGCGACACCTCCAGGTGATATTTCAAGTTCTATGAGAGAATAAACTTTATGTTAATCGAAAGAAAAGTGAGTTTTTCTTACAAGAGATTCAGTATTTAGGTCACATTATCTCTCAAGATGGCATCCAAATGGATCCATCAAAGCTAGAGGTAATAAAAGGATGGCCTAATCCAAGGAATCTTCATGAACTAAGAAGTTTTATAGGTATGTGTGCATACTATAGATGCTTCATAGAAAAGTTCTCACTAATAGCACGACCACTACATGACCTATGTTAGGTATACATGGTCTGCCAAGGAGAACAATGCTGTCGAAAAGATTAAAGAAAAGCTTATCTCTGAGCCTGTGCTTACACTGCCAGATCTCTCAAAGCCATTTGAGGTCCAATGTGATGCTTGTGGTGATTGCCTTGGAACTGTTTTGCTCCAAGAAGGGCACTCCATAGCCTATGAAAGTCAAAGGCTCGCCCTATTGAGCAATCTTTAGGCATACATGAAAAGGAACTGCTCACAGTTCTACATGCCTTAGAATCGTGGAAGCACTATTTATACTAGGGACTCCTTTCATTCTATGGTGGACGGAAGACTTAAGTACTTCATGACGCAAACCAAGCTCTCCAACAAACAAATGAGGTGGGTAAATTTCCTTTTGCAATTTCATTTTCATATTGCTCACATTGTTGGCAAGCATAATCAAGTAGCCGATGCACTCTCAAGTCGGCCAAGAGTGAATGCGGTTTCCATAGCAACTCACAGTGATCTATCTTCTATGATAGATGAGTATGCTATTGATCCCGATTTTAGAGATTTGATTTCATCCCTTGCACCAGGGAAGAAAGAGGAACCATTTACCTTACAAGATGGTTATCTTCTCTATGGTAATAGACTATGTGTTACTAACTCACTACGTGAGAAAGTAATGTATGAATCTCGTGCTCCTCCTTATGCGGCACATAGAGGGATTCAATCTAACCTAAAAGGGATTGAAACATATTTCTATTGGACTACCATGAAAGCAAACATACCAGAGTATGTTTCTAAATGTGTGGTATGCCAAAAGACAAAGTTTGATAGAGGGAAGATCCCTGGATTGCTTCAACCTTTGCCAATCCCTAATTCACCATGGAAGAGCATATCCATGGATTTTATCTTTGGATTGGCTAAGTCTATCCATGGGAATACGGGATTATGGATGATAGTAGACAGGTTCAGCAAACAAGCTCATTTTATACCTATCAAAAAGACTATCAAAGCCCATCAAATGGAAACCCTCTTCATATCCCAAATCTTCAAGTACCATGGCTTGCCGATGTCCATAGTGTCGGATAGAGATCCTATCTAATGACTAGTAATTTCTGGAAGGGTCTCTTTGAGAATTTAGGGACAAGTCTAAATTTCTCTTCGGCCTATCACCCGCAAACGGATGGCCAAAGTGAAATAGCTAACCTAACAATTCTTGATCTACTAAAAGCCTATTTAGCTGAGGTAGATCAAAGGTCCCAATGGGAGAAGTACTTACCCTTAGTGGAGTATGCCTATAATAATAATGTACATACCTCCAGGAGAAAAGCACCTTTTGAGGTAATTGAGGGAAGATCTAAATGTCCCCTACTTCTTAAGGTACACGGGAAGATCTTCGCTATAGATGAGTATAGCCCAGACCTACAAGAATCTTTCCAAGAGATTAAGGATGCTATCTCTATCTCATAGCAAAGGCACAGAAGAGACCAAGCCTTTAAAGAAAATGATTGGGTCTTGCTTAAATTTCCCAAAGCTCGATTAAGGCACACAATGGGAAAGAATCCTACGGGACACCAAAAGTACTATGCTAAGTTAGCAAAAAGGTACTATGGTCCCTTCTAGATTCTTAGACCAATCAATGAGATAGATGGTCTATCAACTCAAGTTTCTCAATCATTGGCTCATACACAATGCTTTTCATGTGAGCCTACTAAAGCCTTGCAGAGGAGAGCCACCTCAAGAACCAACTATTGAAGATGCTAGATGGATGAAAGGCATACAATTAAACGATAATCTAAACCTTGTCAATGCTTACAATGCTTTCCTAGAGTAAGCAAATGTACAAATGTTTAAAATGAACAAAGTTTTTGTCTTATAAGACTTTCTTTTTCTTTATTGTGCACAAATGTTGAGTAGTATGCATGCTTAGAATCAAGTTTGTGGAGACGACGTCTTCCAAACACCAAGTAGAGCTTGTCACTCTACTATGGAAGATTGATAGGAGTAATGCGCAGACATGCTTGCGAAAGCTTAGGCTCTCAAGCACCAAATGGATTAGTCATCCATTCTGGAACGATGGCGTAGGGTAAGATAGGGGTCCTCTACCCGCTAGAAAAAGGACTAATGAATAAGCTTTATCTTCTCTACCCCATAGTCGAGGGACGACTATGATTTCCAGAGAGAGGTAATGTCATAATAACTAATATCATATTCTCCTAAATGATTTTCTCATGTTAAACTCATCATTTAATATGGGGAAGTACCAGGGGAGAAAAAGCTAGATGATTGGTAAGGCTAGCAGATTGGTCACAGTAGGGATCCAAAGGAGGGAAAATAGGGATCCAAAGGGGGGGCCATCTGCAAAAGAGCAATGTGCAACAATGGGCTACATCAAACACCATACGGCAAACCAAGGCAATGCATGTCTCATGCTCTTAAGTCTGATGTATGTAAACAACATATTTTGCCATGGTATTGCAACTCAAAAACTATTCTCAAGTGAGAAAATCAACAAGAACTTTTGGTACCATTGTAAGTGCATACATATCAATTCAAGTATAATCAAGGTTGCCATCGACAATTAGTGCAATGCAACATACCGTGTCTTAAACAATTGACTCATCAAGCATTCTATTTGCTTTCATAAGCACATGACACTCGTACAATGAAAAAAAATAAAAAAAATAAAAATCTAACATATTCTGTGTGTGGTTGTTTGTGCAAAATGTTTGCAGATGTGTGCAAAATTTGTTTGCAGTCATAGATCTTATAGGCATTGTAGGAAAAATGATCAAATCTACATTTCCAAAGGATATGTTCGATTTGCAAAATAGTGTTTTTGTGCACTTACTTTCTTGATTTCTAAAAGCTGGTTTCTTCACGAGAGAGTGAGAGATGTGGGGGGCGCACTGTATTAAATATACGTTAGTTTCACATAAGGGGCATTTTCTTTAGAATTTAACAAGATTACATTGACAAGAAGGGAGTAGGATTACATTTCCCCCAAGCCAATGCGCTATGTATAAGAAGGGAAATTTACCAAAATACGCTTGAAATTCGTGAAATTCCCAAAATACCTATGTAACATTTTGTGATGGATTTGCCCCAGTTTTTGCAAAGTCTAATCTTTATGACAATGGCGTGTCTTATTCACCAATGAGCTCATAGATAGAGGCATATGACTCTAAAATTGATGAATGATTTCATTTTTAGATCCCAAAATACCATTTAAACTCCGAGTTCTATTATTATCTACTAATGAGGGAGAACCAATCTTTCTGTGAAGAGAGTTCCAAAAGAAAATTGCTCTTGGAGAATGAAGTTAATGAAGGGTATTTTGGAAAATTGGAGAAAGTGAAGGACATTTTGGAAAATTTTGGTCGACCCTCTATAAAAAAATTTAAACTTGTGTTTCTGGCGGCGCGAGCATTGGAACGGCGTCATGGCCGTCGGCTGAAGCGGCATGGCGCCCCCTTATATATTACATGTTGTGAGAAAGCTCGCAAACACTCTCTCTCTCTCTCTCTCTCTCTCTCTCTCTCTGCGCTGGTGCAGAAGCAGGCAGCGAGAGCCTATCCGGCTCTCCTACTACGTGGTGCTGAGTAACTTGAACGAGCAGTCCACGTCAAATTCTGTCTCCGGTTGTCCTTCCTTTTCCCCTCGCGTGGTGCTGGGCTTACTCTCTCTCTCTCTCTCTCTCTCTCTCTCATACCCGCCCTTTCCTCATGTTGAGTTGTACATGATCTGATTATATCAACAATCCACCTCATTTTATACTCCCCTTCAATCTTGATTACATCTCTTTAAGAACTATATCGAACATTACAAAACACACGATGTATGAATTTTAATACAGACTCAGCATTGTCATTTTTAGAGAGAGAGAGAGAGAGGGAGAGAGAGGGATTTCGAACGTCATGGGAAAAACTTAAGAGACCTCAAAGATTTATTTGACAATTGGTGAACTCCAATGTACCACACTTGGGTGTTTGAAATGTTATTCCAATTCTCCTCTTCTTAATCAGACGGACACACACCCGAGAGAGAGAGAGAGAGAGAGAGAGAGAGAGAGAGAGAGAGAGAGAGAGAGAGAGAGAGTTTATGATGTGTTGAAAACTTGATCATAAAATAAGGGCAATGATTTGGTACCATTGCATAGTACGACGATGATTCACATGGATGGATAGTGAAGTGTCCCTTTTGCACTCTTAGGAAGGGAATTCTCTACTTGAATAGTTCAAGCAAGAGACAAGACCTTAACAATGGCACTCACATATTGGATGTTCTCATTCACAATTTGTCTCTTCTTATGGGTTTGGTGTTTGCAAGACGTTCCTCATTAACAACCTGATCTCTTCTAATATGGGTTTTCATTGTTTTTGCTTATTGATATTATATATTTAACCTCACACTTTTAAGCGCTTTCTATTCACAAGTGCAACTTGCTTACTGTCAATTGGGCTAAGGGCTATTTTAAGAAGATCCATTAATAATTTTCAAGGTTTTGTTCCCAGGCATACCTTAGATAGGTATGGCAACTGTGAGATTGCAATGGTGTGAACCTACCTTACTTGAGAAAGTGTCAGATTGCTTACAATAAACCAACTTAATTTTGATCTCTTTATGGTTAACCTTAGTACCACATTAAGTCTATTGGTACACACATACTCTCTTGCAAGTGCTCCAACACCTTTCTATGAAAGTCGCAAAAGCGTAGAGCAATGAGGAGTACGAGAGAGAGAGAGAGAGAGAGAGAGAGAGAGAGAGAGAGAGAGAGAGAGAGAGAGAGAGAGAGAGAGTGCTGAACCAACCAACCTTGGCAATGAATTGATGATTATATAACTTGGGCTAGGTAATTTTTCTCTTCTTTCAATGAGAAAATATGATTGTTTCACAAATCCAATTGTGAATACAATTCCAACTTGAGAGGATCTTAAGTTTAGTTTATAACAATAATTGTGTGTAGAGGCATGGTATTTTATGAGTAAGATTCCAACTTGAAGAGGGTCTTAGGTTTAGTTGATTGTGCCTATATGAGTAGTTTCTTAACGGGTATGACCCAACTAATAAAAAATCCATCCACAAGTATTGATAGCCATTGATTGGTCTCTTCACACTTGTACTTTCAAGGAAAGAAGTTCTCAATTTCCAAGGGGTGGTAGCTAAGTCTACCAAGTTGCTTAAAATCAGTATTGATGACATAGTAGACAATGCTAGTCTCAGTTAATTAGTAGTTTAAGAAATTTCTTTACAAAATCTAGCCAAGGGGTTAAGATTTGCAAAATCTAACCGGGTGAAAGCATGAATAGGTGAAAATCTATATATGTGATATAATTAAATAGCATAGCATGACATTGGGGGTGTGGTCACTGGTGCCATATTTCAGACGTCCAAATTTATATTCTAAAAAATGTTATACTGAAAAATTCAGCCTTCACACACCCACTTTGTTTCATGAGTAGTTGGCAGTTTCAAACACCGTGCCCACCCCCCCCCCCTCCCCCCGCCTCTCTCTCTCTCTCTCTCTCTCTCTCTCTCTCTCTCTCTCTCTCTCTCTCTCTCTCTCTCTCTCTCTCTCTCTCTCTCTCTCGCGCGCGCGCGCGCGTGCTCAAGGTTTACTGTGCTTAGAGCTTCTACTGTGCAAGCTTGGCTGCTTCAAGGACAATTGCAGTAACCGCCCTCTTCTCTTCGAGCTATGTCTCTCCCATTGAACATGTACACTCTCTACTGCTTGAGCACGCGCGCCCCACCTGGGATCATTTAGCTACATTAAGTTGCGTTTGGAGCTGCATGAGTGCCACACCTTGCTCATTTGCAACAAGAGTTGAGCAAAACCTAATGCTGCTGCTGTGGCTGCATTAGAGGACATAGACTCCCGAGGTAATTTGCTAGTCCACAAGCTGCATGCAACCTTGGGGAAAATCCCATAGCACATCACCTTGAATGCCCTCCTTACAAGAGCAGGCCCATGAAGTTCTTGTTTCTTTTTAGCCGGGATGATAAGCGAGGGCACACCACGTCTCATGAGTTCATTGGATGATGTGCAGGTATATCACTTGAGACTGCATCATGGAACCTTCCTCAAAGCATCCAATTCAAGCAAGCAGCAGTCTAGTTAGGAACATCAAACCACCTCTGCATACGATGTTTTGTCGTCTTGCTGAGGAATTTCATATGGAGCATGGATTGCCATTGGAGGGAGTTGATCCACGTAGCTTGACAGGAAACAATGACATCTCTGAAGAGGATTGGGAAGCTCTCTTTATATGCCCAAAGCATGTTCCGGGTAGCCAGAAGAAAGTGAAGGCATACCATGCTCGGTCGGAGTTCTTACAAAAGCTTGTGTGGAGACATTGGGATGTCTACCAGGAGGGTCCCTTCATGTATGAAGTAGGGACTCAATTTGCAAAGGCCTTTGCATTGGAAAACTACAGTGAATCTGGCAAACATCAAATTTCTTGGGCTATCTTTGCAGAGAGGGCAACGAGAGCCTCAGAAGAAAGACACAACTTGCAAAACAAGATCAAGAGGTGGGAAGAGCAGATGAGTGGTAGAGGAAGAGGTTCCAAAACCACTGCTGCCTCTACCAGATCATCATTGAAAACAGAAGGTACGTGCCTACAGGAGGATGCCTGGTACAATTGGCAGAAGAGGATAGCAGGGCACTTGCAGAAATGAAGAATATTGCAGAGGGCAGATTGCAAGACTATAAGTCAAGACTTGAGGGTGCAAAGAAGCAGGTAGAGGATCAAGTCAGAGAATTGCATAGGGCTGAGGGTGCTCAAAGCTCAAACATTTTGGCCATAAAGTTGCAAACAGAGATTGATTGCGTGCAAGACCCTGTAGCTCGACAATGCTTGATTGATTTGATTGGACAGTTCTCGAGTACTACTAGAGAGAACGTTGCTGAATTAGAAGCCAATGTGGCTAAAGCAAAGGTGCATACCTTCCTACATGTGCTTCACTTTGTTTTGGAGTATGTGGTTCACTTCCATGTGGTTATGTGGTTAGAGTGTTTTGGATTGTATGGTTATGTACTGTATGAGCATATTCTATTTCTGCTATGTGCTATATAGCACAAAATATGTGCTATATGGTCACAACATAGCCATCATCTTCATGGAGTGGTTGGTTATATGCTATGTGCCATGTGCTATATGGTCACAACATAGCCATCATCTTCATGGAGTGGGTGGTTATGTACTATGTGCTTTATAGTTCAATCTAGGTGCAGCATGTTCACAATAGTACCCTCATCTATTTGGAATGTGTGTGATTCTATGCTATGTGCTCTATGTGGTTATGTGCTATGTGCTCTATGTGGTTATGTGCTATGTGATTAGCACAATGGACATGTGTAATATTTGCTATATAGCATAACTTGTATGCTATATGCTCACAGTATAGCCCTGAAGTGTGTGTTAATTATTGATATGTGCTACATAGCACAATCTTTTTATGTGCTATGTGCTAAATAGCACATTTTGTGTGTTATATGTTCACAATATAGCCCTGGAATGTGTGGAATAGTGAATTGTGCTATATAGCACAATCTCTATTTTTGCTATGTGCTACATAGCACATCTCTAATTGTTCTATGTGCTACATAGCAGAATATTTGTGCTATATGCTATGTGCTATGTTTCATATAGCCCACTGCATATCATATACCCAAAAAGCTTGTGCTATAGTATATAGAGAAAATGTTTGGGCTATACCTGGTATTTTAAAAAGTCTCTCTGCTATGATCTACAGTGCATACTCTATGTAGCACTTATAGCACATTATACTTGGATTGTGCTATGTGCTATATAGCAGATTGCATATCATATACCACATCAAGCTTGTGTTTATAGCATATAGAGTAAGTGCTTGTCTTATATGTGGTATTGCAAATAAGGGATAAGATTCACGCTGCATATTCTTTTCAGAAATCTGCTTTTGTTGGGTTATTAAGACTTAAATTAGATGTGTTGTCTTCTTTGTTTCACAGGCACTACTTGCAGAAGTAGAGACAAACATAGCACAGGAATTAGAGCACTTTAAATTTTGTGTTACCATGGAGAGGACTTCACATAACGTGGGGGCCAGTTTGATGAAGCCTTTTCCTCCTATGGATTTTGAGCAGAGCATTAGCGAGGTGGCACTTAATGGGTTCTACCATTGTGTAGGATGTGGATTCCCGTTCGATGCCAGAAGCTTGGATTCACGAGTGCAACTTGCTTACTGTCAATTGGGCTAAGGGCTATTTTAAGAAGATCCATTAATAATTTTCAAGGTTTTGTTCCCAGGCATACCTTAGATAGGTATGGCAACTGTGAGATTGCAATGGTGTGAACCTACCTTTACTTGAGAAAGTGTTAGATTGCTTACAATAAACCAACTTAATTTTGATCTCTTTATGGTTAACCTTAGTACCACATTAGTCTATCGGTACACACATACTCTCTTGCAAGTGCTCCAACACCTTGCTATGAAAGTCGAGATGCAAAAGCGTAGAGCAATGAGGAGTACGAGAGCGAGAGAGAGAGAGAGAGAGAGAGAGAGAGAGAGAGAGAGAGAGAGAGAGAGAGAGAGAGAGAGAGAGAGAGAGAGAGAGAGAGTGTTGAACCAACCAACCTTGGCAATGAATTGATGATTATATAACTTGCGCTAGGTAATTTTTCTCTTCTTTCAATGAGAAAATATGATTGTTTCACAAATGCAATTGTACATACAATTCCAACTTGAGAGGATCTTAAGTTTAGTTTATAACAATAATTGTGTGTAAGAGGCATGGTATTTTATGAGTAAGATTCCAACTTGAAGAGGGTCTTAGGTTTAGTTGATTGTGCCTATATGAGTAGTTTCTTCACGGGTATGACCCAACTAATGAAAAATCCATCCACAAGTGTTGATAGCCATTGATTGGTCTCTTCACACTTGTACTTTCAAGGAAAGAAGTTCTCAATTTCCAAGGGGTGGTAGCTAAGTCTACCAAGTTGCTTAAAATCAGTATTGATGACATAGTAGACAATGCTAGTCTCAGTTAATTAGTAGTTTAAGAAATTTCTTTACAAAATCTAGCCAAGGGGTTAAGATTTGCAAAATCTAACCGGGTGAAAGCATGAGTAGGTGAAAATCTATATATGTGATATAATTAAATAGCATAGCATGACATTGGGGGTGTGGTCACTGGTACCATATTTCAGACGTCCAAATTTATATTCTAAAAAATGTTATACTAAAAAATTCAGCCTTCACACACCCACTTTGTTTCATGAGTAGTTGGCAGTTTCAAACACCGTGCCCCCCCCCCCCCTGCCTCTCTCTCTCTCTCTCTCTCTCTCTCGCGTGCTCAAGGTTTACTGTGCTTAGAGCTTCTACTGTGCAAGCTTGGCTGCTTCACAAGGACGATTGCAGTAACCACCCTCTTCTCTTCGAGGTATGTCTCTCCCATTGAACATGTACACTCTCTACTGCTTGAGCACGCACGCCCCACCTGGGATCATTTAGATACATTAAGTTGCGTTTGGAGCTGCATGAGTGCCACACCTTGCTCATTTGCAACAAGAGGTGAGCAAAACCTAATGCTGCTGCTGTGGCTGCATTAGAGGACATAGACTCCCGAGGTAATTTGCTAGTCCACAAGCTGCATGCAACCTTGGGGAAAATCCCATAGCACATCACCTTGAATGCCCTCCTTACAAGAGAAGGCCCATGAAGTTCTTGTTTCTTTTTAGCAGGGATGATAAGCGAGGGCACACCACGTCTCATGAGTTCATTGGATGATGTGCAGGTATATCACTTGAGACTGCATCATGGCACCTTCCTCAAAGCATCCAATTCAAGCAAGCAGTAGTCTAGTTAGGAACATCGAACCACCTCTGCATACGAAGTTTTGTCGTCTTGCCGAGGAATTTCATATGGAGCATGGATTGCCATTGGAGGGAGTTGATCCACGTAGCTTGACAGGAAACAATGACATCTGTGAGGAGGATTGCGAAGCTGTCTTTATATGCCCAAAGCATGTTCCGGGTAGCCAGAAGAAAGTGAAGGCATACCATGCTTGGTCGGAGTTCTTACAAAAGCTTGTGTGGAGACATTGGGATGTCTACCAGGAGGGTCCCTTCATGTATGAAGTAGGGACTCAATTTGCAAAGGCCTTTGCATTGGAAAACTACAGTGAATCTGGAAAACATCAAATTTCTTGGGCTATCTTTGCAGAGAGGGCAATGAGAG
Source organism: Adiantum capillus-veneris (assembly GCF_014529385.1). Taxonomy (NCBI): domain Eukaryota; kingdom Viridiplantae; phylum Streptophyta; class Polypodiopsida; order Polypodiales; family Pteridaceae; genus Adiantum; species Adiantum capillus-veneris. The sequence goes on along the minus strand of NC_140939.1, from coordinate 128,035,424 downwards.
CCTCAGAAGAAAGACACAACTTGCAAAACAAGATCAAGAGGTGGGAAGAGCAGATGAGTGGTAGAGGAAGAGGTTCTAAAACCACTGCTACCTCTACCAGATCATCATTGAAAACAGAAGGTACGTGCCTACAAGAGGATGCCTGGTACAATTGGCAGAAGAGGATAGCAGGGCACTTGCAGAAATGAAGAATATTGCAGAGGGTTGCAAGACTATAAGTCAAGACTTGAGGGTGCAAAGAAGCAGGTAGAGGATCAAGTCAGAGAATTGCATAGGGCTGAGGGTGCTCAAAGCTCAAACATTTTGGCCATAAAGTTGCAAACAGAGATTGATTGAGTGCAAGACCCTGTAGCTCAACAATGCCTGATTGATTTGATTGGACAGTTCTCGAGTACTACTAGAGAGAACGTTGCTGAATTTGAAGCCAATGTGGCTAAAGCAAAGGTGCATACCCTCCTACATGTGCTTCACTTTGTTTTGGATTATGTGGTTCACTTCCATGTGGTTATGTGGTTAGAGTGTTTTGGATTGTATGGTTATGTACTGTATGAGCATATTCTATTTCTGCTATGTGCTATATAGCACAAAATATGTGCTATATTGTCACAACATTGCCATCATATTCATGGAGTGGTTGGTTATATGCTATGTGTCATGTGCTATATGGTCACAACATAGCCATCATCTTCATGGAGAGGGTGGTTATGTACTATGTGCTTTATAGTTCAATCTAGGTGCATTATGTTCACAATAGTACCCTCATCTATTTGGAATGTGTGTGATTCTATGCTATGTGCTCTATGTGGTTATGTGCTATGTGATTAGCACAATGGACATGTGTAATATTTGCTATATAGCATAACTTGTATGTGATATGCTCACAGTGTAGCCCTGAAGTGTGTGTTAATATTATTGTCAAAACATACAAAGATTTCATTATGTTAGAATTAAAAACTCATTAACCCTAAACTATCGAATATAAAGAGCAATGTGAAAACACTTACAAAATCGGCCTCAAATGATGCCCATCCACCGCTCCCCAAGTGGTGCGAGCTCCCTGCCTCTACTCGCGCTCTGGCTGCATCCTTTTGTTGCTTCCACTTGTCGGGATTCTCGCGCACTGCTTTCTTCGCATTCTTCCAATCTTCTTTGGCCAGCCAATCTGGCCTGTTCCACCCATTCTTGATTGCTTTTTGCACTTCGGAACGCTTGTGTTTGCAGTATTCGCGCATTCGAATCTTCATCAGGTCTTCATTGAAGCGCTGATCCCGTGTTGGAACGGGAAACTCATCATGAAGTATGCTGATGACTCTGTTTTTTAAATCACTTGGTACTTCACTCCATTTGTTTAGTATGTAGTGTCTAAACAGCTGAGAGCAAAGACCACGCATGCACGAGATCACCTTCTTGCCGTCATCATCCATGATGATGCCGCCGCTAATGTCGACGGAGTAAGGCAAGCCCTCTGGCCGGTGACGCGTGAACCTGGGTGTTCCGACAGGGGTCTCTAGCGGCGTGTCGATGGGGGTACGGACGTCAGGTGTCTCCACCAGCGTCTGGGCCCCGAAGCGAGGAGTGTCGAGTGGGGTGGCTCCTGGCGGAGTAGGTAGAGGTGTGTAGCTTCTAGGAACAGTCAGCCGTGCAAAACCTGGCGTAGATGGCGATGCTATGGCTAGTGCAGGGGTGGGCAAAGAAGGGGAGGGTAAAGAGCCTCGTCGAACACGAGGCGGTGTGGAGGCATCGGTGGCGGAATCCCCACAACAACCGCCACTGCCACCACTAGAGCGCCGGTGTCTAGACGAGTGTGAAGCTCGTCTCGTCGACGCCGAAGCTTCGGAGCGCGCCGAATGCTCCGAAAGAGAGGGAGATGCGGATGGAGTAGGAACGCGCGATGATGCGCCAGAGCGATGATGCTCCACGTACCACTGTCTCTGCTGCGGTGACAAAGAAGAAAGAAACTCCTCATCATCCATACCTGCATTAAACACACGAATATTTAAAGTTAATATTGAATGAATAGAGTAGACAATGACGCAAAGACCATTAAATACAATGACGTAATGGCGCATATAAATACAATGACGCAATGAATTGAGTGATAGAAGAGGCAAGTCGAAAACACAGAATTTTCAATCAAAAGATGTGAGCGCGAGTAGAAAAGAGCGTTATACACCATGGAAGGTACGTACTTAGAGAGCCAGAGCTTTTACAACACGGAGCAAAATTGTTCAAATACAATATTTGTGGCTTTAAGAGATCTCTCTCTCATCCTCGCATAACTCAGCATAACTTCCTATATCTATATAGAGCTCTTCCTTTAAACACATATCCTCTGTTTCATTTTGTAGCTCCTCTGCATGCACCCCATATAGAGTAGTAGCATCTTGATGCTCGTCTGGCACCACCGCAGCGGCTTCTGATCGAGCATCTTCTCTGATCTCCTCCATTGATGTCGTTGTGATTGGCACATGGTAGCCTTCATACGTCCTTGCACTACGAGGGGCTACCTCTATGACGTACCACCAGTTTGATGTAGACTTTGTAGGATGAAATATTACCTGCCAGAGCCACATAACTTACATGAGAGCTTTCAAGCATATAACTTGTAAAAGGGGGATGTTAACTATTTACATACTTACTTGTTCACAATGCTCGGGTAGTACGAAAGTGTCTCTTAGGTCAGTCCATTTCTTAGTAGAATCCACCTCAAGAAAACCAGACTCTCCTCTACGCACAGTAGCGTTGCGACCCTCCATGATTATCTTGAACCATTGCACGTCGAACAAGTCGACAAAAAATCCTCTGTAATCAATCCTCAAAATCTCTTGCAGCGTGCCACCACAGGATCTGCATCAGAGGAACGTCGTCGACTAGACTGTTCAAATTTTGCCATGATTCCACAATCTTGAGTAAAATGCTTTTTGTCGATTCGTTCCACCCTAAAATGTCGACCTTTACACCATGCTGCTGTGTATGACTTATACTACAACGAACAAAGATTATGAGTGGCCGTTCAAACGTTTATAAATAAAGTCACTTGATAGTCGTACATTGCAAACTTACCTTGGTCGCGCAGCCCCGAGAGTACTCCCACTCTTCTTCAGCCACTCTTCTCGCGCAACCCCGAGAGTACTCCCACTCTTCTTCACTCTGCTAGTACCATAGAGATAGTCTCTTCATCCCTGGAGGCAATCCGTCATTGCACATCTCCTTCTGCTCTAACCATGCTTGTGCAGACATCCTTGGTGGCTCTCTTCCCAAAAAGCCGTCGCGTAACACATGATTCTCTGGAAGATACGCTTGATGACCTTCGTAGATTTGCTTCTTCAGTGAGGGTGCCCTACGTGCATTCAGTCTAGGTCCACATGTGACACATGCTCTGTATCCGCTTGTTTGAAGCCCTGCATGTATACACATGATAATAGATCAACTATGGGAAAAAACAAGATTTACAGTGTCTGAGTGAGGAGTGTCAATAGACCACCTGAGCATTCTGTTAGCCCGGGATAGTCATGCATGGTCCACATTAGAATGCCTCTGATCAAAGCATTCCGTCGTCCTGTGTGTCGGCTCATATCCACCACCTCTATGCCAATCCACAATTGTTGTAGCTCTTCCAATAGTGGACGAAGATACACATCCATATTCCCCACTTTATATCGCCCTGGCACAATCAAGCTTAGCCATAGGTGCCCCTTCTTCGTAGTCAACCACGGGGGAATGTTGTAGTTGACGATGACAACAGGCCATACACTGTAAGATGTTGATCTTTGACCAAATGGATGTACGCCATCCATAGCCAGGCCTAAGCGCAAATTTCGAGCTTCCCTGGCAAAATCCGACCATGTTCCATCTATATGTTTCCATGCTACGCAATCTACAGGAATTCGTAGCACACCATCCAAAGATTTATTCTCCTCATGCCATGATGCTAGGGCGGCCATGGACTTACATTCGAAGAAATGCTTGATGCGAGGAAGCAGAGGGAAATGTCGCAAAACCTTTTGTGGAATTTTTGTCCCGTGGAGATCTACTCGATATCTTTCGGAATCACATTTCGGACACTTCTCCATGTCTATGTATTCCCCTCTGAAAAGAATGCAGTCATTAGGACAAGCGTGGATAGAATTGTAATCCATCCCCAAGTTTCGCAAAATCTTTCTTGCTTCATCTCGGGAATCTGGCATCACATTGTCAGCTCGTAGTATGTGCTCTTTCAGCAATCTACACAACATAAAAATATGATACAGTCGTGTAAAAATCTATCAGATCATTATACATTTAGAGTTTTATTAAACTAAACTAATTGTAATAGATCACCTGAAAAGCGCTGTGACGCTAGTGTCACTCCATCCAAACTTTGCCTACATGTTGAGAAGAACCAGGAGTGCTTTCAATCTAGACATACGTGCTCCATTCTACAATGGCGTATCGGCTTCACTTTTCATATCATCATAGATAAGCCTTTCTGAATCCATGATCGTCTCGATCATTTCATCAATCTCGGGCTCAAACATTGCCTCATTGGGAATGTGCTCTGCATGATCATCCCCCGAGCTGTCAGAGGCTACATCTTGTGGCCTCACATATGCTGCTTGACCAAAGCGCCTGCGAACACGTCTATTGGGTTGCAAGATTGCTGCTTGTTGGCCAGCGTCAGAGTCCGACGAGTTATAATTGGCAACAACTTGATCTATAATAGATGGATCGAACTCGCCAAATTCGCAAACGTGCTGCAAATAAACACGTCTTGTTCGTCGCACAGCATGCTTGCATTGATTACAAGGACATAAGACCCTCGTTGAGAGATAGGTGTTTCGGTTGGACGGTCCCACATCCTCGTCGCTACTCATAATGAGGATAAAAAACTTATAACCTGGACAACAAATTTAATATTCTATTGGCATTCTTCGTCTTATCTCTCTCTCTCTCTCTCTCTCTCTCTCTCTCTCTCTCTCTCTCTCTCTCTCTCTCTCTCTTTACCTCACATTCTCTAGTCATGTCCAATCCCCGCACACCTCGGTCTAGAGGTGCACGGAGATCAGAACCACCGGGTTATAATCTCGTCTTTATTGGTCAATACCTATATTTGTGGGTACAAGAAATCTACACACCCACGTCTACATGATACTGCATGTAGTGGACAAAACCCCTTTGCCTCTTCTCTAGCTGTAGCACTTCACAGCATCTTAACATCTTTTCACAGTAGATCTTTTCACTGTTCGTCTAACTCTAAACCCTAAACCGTAAGTAATTCTTGCGTGGACTCGATCTAGCATAAATAAGCGTAAATCTAACTAAAAATAAAGCTAAATCAAATTTAACGTAAGTCTAATGACTAGAGGTTGTCTAGATGGTCATTGTGTCGGGGATGTAGTGACTCTTGCCGCCCTAAAGATTCACCTTCTTCCCTATCTTCTGAAGACATTTCACCAGTACTTTTGGATCGACGGAGCCCACCATGAGTGAAGGCAGCAATACCCTATATTCCATTGAGGGCTTTCTTCACCCGCTTCATGCAGGCATGGCAGTCTATGGAGACCTAAATCTAATCTAATATAACGTAAATCTAAATCTAGCGTAAATAAGCGTAAATCTAGTTAAAAATAAACCTAAATCTAATTTAATGTAAATCTACATATAACCTAATCTTTAACGTCTTTTAAGATAGTTTCCTACGACGTTATAACTCTCTTCTTCTTGTGTGTGTGCGCGTGTGTGGATGTGTGTGCCAATAAAAAGAGATAAATGGTATAACCTTTCTATCACCCATGCCAAGTATGATAGATTGATTATGCCATTTCCCTCTTGAATAATAGGTCTTGAGTTCAACTCCTCGTCGACTAGATCTTTAGGTCTTTTAATTTTAATTAGTTTCCTACGACGTTAAATTAGTTTCTCTCTCTTTCTCTCTCAATGTGTGTGCGTTTTTTTGGATCGTATGCATGTTTTCTCTCTCTTTTCCTCTCTCAATGTGTGCGTTTTTTGTTTATGCATGTTCTCTCTCTCTTTTCCTCTCTCAATGCGTGCGTTTTTTGTTTATGCATGCTCTCTCTCTCTTTTTCTCTCTCAATGTGTGTGTGCATTCTTTGTTTATGTATGTGTGTGTGCGTTTTTGTTTTTGTTTGTACTCTCTCTCTCTCTCTCTCTCTCTCTCTCTCTCTTTCTCTCTCTCAAAAACACTATGTGTGTGTGTGTGAGAGAGAGAGAGGGAGAGAGAAAGAGGGGAAGGGAACATGAGAATGAGGAGAGGGAAGGAGCATACCTGGCTCTCCTTCCTCTCCTCGTGTGTGTGTGTGTGTGTGTGTGTGTGGAGAAGAAAAAAAGAGAGAGAGAGAGAGAGAGAGAGAGAGAGAGAGAGAGAGTGAGGGAGAGCGTTACCTGCTCCTTGCTTGAGGGCGCCGAAAAACTCAGATCTGAGATCTGAGTTTTTGGGCGCGCTCGGTTATTTTTTTAGCCCAACCGGCGTCGCTATGAGCGTCGCAAATTTACAAAGAAATTTGCGATGCTCATAGCGACGCCGGGAAAAAAAATTTTGAGCGTCGCTGTGTGAGCGTTGCTAATATGAATAGCCTCTTGTAGTGTTTTGTTGGGTTATTAAGACTTAAATTAGATGTGTTGTCTTCTTTGTTTCACAGGCACTACTTGCAGAAGTAGAGACCAACATAGCACAGGAATTAGAGCACTTTAAATTTTGTGTTACCATGGAGAGGACTTCACATAACATGGGGGCCAGTTTGATGAAGCCTTTTCCTCCTGTGGATTTTGAGCAGAGCATTAGCGAGGTGGCACTTAATGGGTTCTACCATTGTGTAGGATGTGGATTCCCGTTCGATGCCAGAAGCTTGGATGTATTCTCCCTGCCTTGCACCCATGTGTACCATATGCTATGCTTCGCGCATGTATGTAGGGACTATGGATATTGTGTTGCGCTAGATTGCAACATGTTTGTTCCCCCTAGAGCTAAGCATATGATTGGTCTGAAGGTGAAGAGTGAGATGAAAGAATCAAGTGCAGGTACTCACTATGTCAATTATTTACTAGTACTATTGCAGGCCCACTTTCCATTGGTAGTTTAAACTCTTGCATTTAATGAAATCATTTACAGGTACAGACATCGCAGCAGAGACCTGTATACAAGAATCATTGAGGACAAAAACAAAGAGAGTCTCTACACAGGCCACTGGTAGGTACCAAATCAGTATTTATGTGTGTATTTTTGGATACTCCAAGTGAGACTTTGTAAATAGCTTGCTTTGTAGAACAATCATTGCATGCTTGCTCCAACAAGACGATGCATTCCACAAGGAAGAATGTCCTAATTACCCCAGGGATGCAGCCAGGCCTTGAAGCGGAGTCTACCCCAGGGATGCAGCCACCCTTGAAGCGGAGTCTGCCGTAGGGGATGCAGTACGTGGAGTAGTTGAAGACATCTTGATGGAAAAGTCTTCTGCAGTCAAATCACCTAGGCAACAACTAACTCCAAGAAGGCTGTTGCATTCTTTTTTTAGTGCCAAAGCATCACCAAGTGTGGACACTAGAGATAAAGCATCGGATGAGGAAGTTGCAGATGCGGTGAAAGCAACACCCCCTCCAACGGGGAAGAAGCCAACACCAAAGCGCAAGAAATCGACTCCCAAGAACTTAGGTGGAAGTCCCACAATGGATATACCTCTTGATTCATTTAGGAAGAGAAAGAAACCAAATGCAAAGCAATGAGTGTGTTTTTGTTGTAACTTCATGCAATTAGAAGATGTCTTTAGAAGGCATGTGCAATCCATTGCACCCCTATTATATCCATGCTCATTGATGAATCAAGTGTTGGAATTTGTTAGTGACATGTCTCTTAATTCTTTGCATCGAGTAGTTGCAATCTATTTAATTTATTTTCTGTACATGTTTAGTAATATGTTTCTACTTTCTCTTATCGTAGATAATCAAGAAGCTGAAAAAAGAGGAACTTGCATGAGACGAACTCGCTCTTCAGGGTTTCTAGATGAGGGGTCTGTAAGTTCACTGGCTCAGTCTTATCCTGTGAAGAATCCAAGAAGGGGTGCTACAGCTTCCAGGGGGTTACATGCAAAAAAAAAGTGTCTTTTGATACAGTTGAGGGGTCTGTAGGTTCACTGGCTCAGTCTTATCCTGTGAAGAATCCAAAAGGGGGTGCTACAGCTTCCAGGGGGGGTTACAGGCAAAAAGAAGAGTCTTTTGATACAATTGATCCCTGCACACCTACTAGTACTACTAAACTTGTTCCAAATGGGCCTAATGCAGTTGATGTGCAGGTTGTGCATGATGATGTGCATATAGATGTTGACCGTGCTAAACTTGAAAAGGGTACATTACCCACCCCCACCACAGTTGAATCTGGTGCAGGTTCCATTGATGATGCTATGGTAGTTGATGCCTCCATAGATGCCATTGTTGATGCTACGCTAGTTGATGCTTGCAAAAATGACATTGTGGATGCAATGGAAGTTGATGCTCGCACAGCATCTGCTGCTGATGGCAATGTTAATGATGGTGGAACAAAAAGTATTGTTCATGCTGTCATAGATTCCCTTCTTGATGCAGTTGTGGCTATGGGTACAGATGCCATCTGGCACCGATGCCATTGACGATGCTACCACAATTGATGCCTGCACAGATGACATTGATGATGCTACCACAGTTGATGTTTTCACAAATGCCATTGCTGATGCTACGGTATTTGATGCCTGCACAAATGATATTGTGGATGCTATGGAAGTTGATGCTAGTACAGATGCTGCTGCTGATGGCAATGTTAATGATGGTGGAACAGAAAGAATTGTTCATGCTGTCATAGATGCCCTTCTTGATGCAGTTGTGGCTATGGGTACAGATGCCACTATTGAATCTGGCACAGATGCCATTGATGATGCTACCACAGTTGATGCCTGCATAGATGCCATTGCTGATGCTACCACAGTTGATGCCTGCATAGATGCCATTGCTGATGCTACGGTATAGCTGATGCCTGCACAAATGACATTGTGGATGCTATGGAAGTTGATGCTAGCACATATGCTGCTGCTGATGGCAATGTTAATGATGGTGGAACAGAATGTATTGTTCATGTTGTCATAGATGCCCTTCTTGATGTAGTTGTGCCTATAGGTACATACACCACTATTGAGGATACGAGAGGCATGGGTGAGGAGGTCTTCAATGAGAGCGAAGCTGGAACATGTGAGGTAGTGGGTGCAAGTGATGTCACAGCCCAAGCCGAGGTGCTCTGTCCAAGTGATGCAGCTGATGACATTGTTGATGCAGAGGAGGCAAAGGGTGCAAATGCCACTGTTGAATATATGGGAGGCTTGGGTGAGGAGGACCTCACTAAGCAAGTACCTGGAATAGGCTCAGCAGTGGGTAACGGTGATGTCATGGCTTCTGTCGACACAGCTGAGGCAGGTGACAGAGTAGTTCAATCGGAAGAGGCAATGGGAGAAGTTGTCGTGGCTGCTATGAACATGAAAGAGGCAAATACACATAATACAACTGAGGCATGTATAGAGCAAAACAATGAGGCAGGGAAAAGGCACAGAGGTGCCCACTGATAGAGCAGCTCAATCGGGAGAGGCAATGGGAGAATATTTCATGGCTGCTGTGGACATGAAAGAGGCAATTGCACATGATACAACTGAGGCTTGTAAAGATCCCACTATTGGGAATACCAAAGGTAAAAGTCCAGAGGTCCGTATGGGTCGAGCGGCTGCTACAGATACAAATGAGGCAGGTACAAAGAATGCTGATAAATAGGCCAAAAATGGACATGATTATGAGAGGCAAGAGAGGCCAGAGTGTCTTGTGGTAATGCCAGTACAGATTATTGCACTGCCTCCTGCATCTTTTGAGGACAAGAAGAGAAGGGACAATTTATGCGTCATATTGGATGTGAATGGGCTTCTCATAATGAGGTATAAGGTCTCCTTCTACAAAGGAATAGCGAGAAGCGGTACTTCTGATTGGGCCAGATCAAGGTATCAAGTAGTCACTGGGCCAAATGCTACAGGAAGATGCAATTTGAATATGTGGTCAGGCCCAATGCATCAATCTTTTTGCATGCACTAATGCAAAGAGCACAAGTTGCACTATGGAGATGCATGACCCAGGACAATCTATCACTTGCTTTGAGTGCATGCTTTCCTAGGCTGAACAAACATTTTTTCCTCAATATTATCGGTCAAGAGGGGTGTAGAGAGGCGAGATTTAATCTAAATGAAGTTCCTGGGATCCCTCCATGTAGAGATAACGCAAAGCCCATATTTTTCAAGTGTTTGAAAGACTTTTGGAAGCACCATCCTAAGTTCAACTCTGATAATACACTGGTGGTGGATGACACACTCTACAAGTGTAGGCTCAACCCTCCCGGGACTTGGGTCTGTCCTACTTCATTTGAACCAGCAGATATTTGTTAGTCCCCAATTTACCTAGTTAGCACATTGTTCCCTTGGGTAGTCAAGTGGACAGTCTCACCCAGCCCTAATGCTTATGCAAAGATGAACCAGTTTGAAAATCCTTCGGACATAGTGTCTGCTCGTGTCATCAGCCACTATAGAAGTCAACGAGATGTATGTAGGGAAGGTTGATTGTGGTTATGGAATCATGTATACAACATTTTTTGCACTGAATGTACTTGCGATTACTATACAAAAAACTGACCTGTTCAAAGTTCTCTAAACTTAATGATTGAATGATGTAATTTTATTTTGATGATATGATGTAATTTTATTTTGGTGATATGATGTTGTCATACTCTGATAGAGTCCTGCTACATGGCACACATAACAACATAGACAGGACCATCGGGCTATTATTACACATATTTATGCTATATAGCACTCATACTACAAGAAATACTATGACATAATAGCATAGATAGGGAGATTGGACTCTTATTACGCTATATGGCACACATAGTGCTCTCAATATGTAATATAGCTCTTTCACATACCGCACATCATATCATAGACAGGAACATTGTGCTATGTGATACACACACTTTTACTGTATAGCACAAATGTTGCTATCTTACTACAATAGAGTCCTTTTATAGCATAGACAGGGACATTGGGCTATTATTACACACACTTGTGCAATATAGCACACATAATAGTGTAGGTAGAGACAATGGACTATCTTGACACATTACTTGGCTACATATCACATATAGTAGGATGTACACAACTCCATAACACCCAATGGGTAGCTATTCATAAGAGTGAGATGTTTCACTTGAGAGTTATTCATTGTAAGAATGAGACATGTTTACCTAAGATTCATCAAGTAAGTGTATGGGATGCTCTTGATAATGTTTTCTGCCCAATCGTTTCCGACAAATATCTTTCTTATTTGGAGACACCCTACTATGCTCTATCCAAAATGTAATAATTGTCTGCTTCAATTCCTCCAATAAGGACCCAGCATTTCCAGACTTCCTTTTGCATAAGTCGAACCTCAGTGTACTTGACATAGGATCACTGTCAAGTCTACCCAAAGCTGAATATAAATTCTTTGGATGAAAATTTAATAGCTTTGCCACTTTTTGTAGAGCAACACCTCTACCTTGGCTCCCATTATCATGCAGTAATCCATTCACCAGCATGCTGAATGTGCTTCGTTTTAAAAACATCTTGTCAGCTGATTTTGGAATATTTAATTCCTGTAAGGAGACCTTGAGTGCAGAAATAAGGCCATTTGTAGGAAGATACAAATCTTCACAGAATGGCAAGATTCTATCATCATTGAAAACACCTTGAAGAATTGCATTCTTATCTTCTTTCCCGTAACTATGCAACTGTCTCACAATGTGCTGAACAATATTCTGAAGAGTATGTTGCTTCTTGTCTTCATTTGTGTGTACATCGACGTCCTCCCTATGACAGTCTTCCGCTCCAATGTTGACGCTTGGCTGTACTTGCTTTGTTGCATGACATCGCTTTTTGTACTCACGTTTAGCTTGTGCTTCATACTTCCTCACTGCAATAATTTCATCCTCATTTAGACAATCCTTTCTCTTGGAGTGCACCTGCATATGAACTATATCTATTCCATGTGCCTCATCATAAAATCCGTCGTCCACCATCCTGGAACAGTCTACAGTAGTTTGAAATGAATGAAGTCATACAAAACTTCCTGATTGTAATAGTGAACTGAAATCCATTTGTGCTACATTGTTGAGTTCAAGAATCTCCATTGCTACTTGTGAGGAGGTATGAGCTGGAACCAAAGTGAGAGGAAGGAAGTCTCCATCATCCATATTCTGAACAGGAGAGTAGGAGAGAGAGAGAGAGAGATAAGGAGATGGGCATTGGAGGCCATCTGAGAGAGAGAGAGAGAGAGAGAGAGAGAGAGGGGGGGAGAGGTCCACGCCTGCTAACCGCTCCATGTCTTTCAATCCGAGTAGTGGAGTCGTGAAGTTAGTTATCTTACCTATATTCTTTTACCAATATTCTTTTAAAAATTATTGACTTAAAAGCCCAGCTATGGTGCCAACCATAGCATCATACTTGGTGTCCATGGACATCAAGTATTTAGACACCATTCTATGCTTTCACCCAACCAAGGGATTCATGTTGCCATGGCAACACCTAGGCTTATCAATTAAATATTTGTTTATCTTTAATAACATTACTTTTGGTGTTTAATGGGTGAATGGAGTATTAGACCTTCTAAGGCTATAATTTTGATAATGTATCTTTGAGGTTTGAAGATTTCACTTGACCTTCAAATAAGTATACTAGGTATTTTCCACCTTATAGTCATGCCTTTTGGCTTGACCAATGCACCAACCACATTCAACTGCTTGATGGAGCAGCTATTCAGGACTCACTGAACCTTTACTGGAGTGTTCTTTGATGATATAATCATCTACTTTAATTCATTATACGAACACAAGCAACACCTCCAGGTAATATCTCAAGTCTTAAGAGAGAATAAACTTTATGTTAATCGAAAGAAAAGTGAATTTTTCTTGCAAGAGATTCAGTATTTAGGTCATATTATCTCTCAAGATGGTATCCAAATGGATCCATCAAAGTTGGAGGTAATAAAAGGAAGGCCTAAACCAAGGAATCTTCATGAACTAAGAAGCTTTATAGGTATGTGTGCATACTCGGGGGGTTCACTATGTGTAAAACTACCATATCACGTGAGTTCAAGACATGTTTGTAAAACCCCTTATCTGTGAATTTTGTTAATAATATAATGTACCCTTTTTTCAAATTTGAAAAAATAATACCCTTTTGTAGATATATTTCTGTAAGTTTCAAGAACTTTAAATACCCTTCTGTTGAACTCACGTGATAGGTTACATTTTTATTAGGTGACCTACCCGGGTGTGCATACTATAGACGCTTCATAGAAAAGTTCTCACAAATTGCAGGACCATTACATGACCTAACAAAGAAAAACATTGTCGGGGGATAAGTTGGAAACTTGAGCCAGGTCAGCGCCGGGCTGCTTGCTGTGGAAAAATTGAGAGTGAAAAATTGCCGCACCGCACAATACAGCAGCAATTAATTACTTGGTAATGCTATCGACGCACAAAACTTGCTCATCAAATCTCGCTTCTTGCTTGGCATCAACCGCTCCCTCCCAAAGCGTGCGCGAGCTGCTTTCTTCCCACTGTGCTCTGCTCGTCGCCGCCTTAGGCTTCGCCTTTCTTTTCCTTGCTTGGCTTCACACTTAAGCCCCTATTGAATTTGGGCGGCCATTTTATTTAAGGTTATGGGCTTGATTGCCTTTGGGTGGCCCTTAGTGGCTTGGGTGGGCAATCCTTTAAGGTCATGGGCTTGATTTCTTGGGCGGCCCTTAGTGGCTTGGGCAGGCGGCCATGCCCTTTTAAGGTCGGCCATATTATGGACCTTGAAAGGGCAACATTTGGCATGCATATCGGCCAAGGCAATTCCAAGCACTCGGTAATTTTGGCACCTCCCCATATGGCATACATACCGATTAAAGCATTCCCATTAACAACATCTTTCTGCACCTTCCCTCGATCGACATTGTCATCGAGAGTCTTGTGCCCATTTTAGCATTGCGGACCTTGCCACAAGCATGCTAGATGCAAGTGTAAGCGATTGCATTTGGAGAGTTATCCGTCTTTGCATTTGTTGAAAATAGCCAGCTTCCTGGCCCTGCTTCTGTTAGGTTTTTCCCGCAATCATTGCATTCCAAGAGACGACATTCCAAACGTGATACTCCTCAGCAATTACTGCTCCATGCATTCTAAAACTTGGACGAAAGACAGAAACTCCCAGCTAAGACACCAACCGAGCCGATCAGATTGGTACGGAATCGGCCCCCTGTGAATCTTTAGCGGCCAATATCTTAGCAACCGTAACTCCGATCACTGATCTGAAAAGACCAACGTGCTCCACAAAGTGAGCACTTTAAGCTTGTGCATTCATTTCATTTTTGTCACCTCAGTTGCAGTTGCCCAATCCGGTATGGATCTGCACAATCGACTTGAACTTTAAACTGCCATAACTTCTTCATCAGAGCTCCAATCGACGAGCCATAAAGACAGACCGGTAGAGCACATCGAGCACTAAATTTTGAGGTCACAATATCCCTTCCATGCCCACTTCAATCATAACCGTAATTTTTAGCATCATTAAGGCATGTTTTTGGTCCTTTCGGATGCATTTGACATACATTCAGCATTAAACTTGATCTATTACCAGGTCTTAATCACTGCTGATTAATCATGTAAGCTTCAAAGAAACTTGATGTGCATTTTTTTGACATCTTTCTTAGCATGGGAGTGGAGCTGCATAACATCCACCCGCTCTGAACCTGCACAACCTTTGATCTGTGCCAGCCGTACTTATATATCATCTTCAAGAGGATCATCAAACTCATCGTCTGATGCATACATAGCATTGTCTTCAGGAGGTTGATATGTGTTGAAGTCTTCAATATTAATTTCACCATCTTGTTGCTTAAACAACTTAACTATTTTCCCTGCAATAGGCACCATGAGCTCAGTGCCATCAATCTCGCATAACTTGTAGGTCGCATTATCATAAACATGAAGTACTACATATGGTCCAAACCATCGTTTAACCATCTTCCGCATAGCAGTGTACTGGTTCTCCAGGCAG
The DNA here is from genome assembly GCF_014529385.1 of Adiantum capillus-veneris. Classification (NCBI taxonomy): domain Eukaryota; kingdom Viridiplantae; phylum Streptophyta; class Polypodiopsida; order Polypodiales; family Pteridaceae; genus Adiantum; species Adiantum capillus-veneris. Next base: position 128,020,296 of record NC_140939.1, on the reverse strand, counting down.
CCAAGGACCTCAACCAGGCTATGTTTATATCGATCAAAAACCTCATAAAGCATCACATTAGCTATAGCATCATTATCAAACTTAAAACCAGTAGATAGCACAAGAAAAGCTAGTGCATATCACAGTCAGCACCAGCATGTTGTTTTCAATCAAAGCTCTATTTGTTAAGCCATGTGGTAACACCGTAACCAGTATCGTCAAATTAGTCAAGCGCAAAAATGTAAACTATTCATGCCCCAAAAAAACAACATCTCATATACTCCTAGCCTAACCAGTTTTTCAACCAGGAGTCATTTATGTGGAGAGAGAAAACAATAATTTGAATGACCACACCAAAATAGGTAGCAGCATAAAAAAACATAGTGCATTTGCACCCGTCTTTTAAAATCAATAATCTTTCGAATGCAAGATCTATATGCAAAGGGTGAGAAGCCAACCTGAGTCACCTGTGTTGCAAGCTCCATTCTATTGTCATATACAAGGACCCAATCCCCATCTTTAATAGCACGAGTTCATAGTCTATGCTTACCATCAAACGCTGCTTTGTTCTTCGACCTTGCTTCCTTAAGCATTACTTTATCTTGTTCAATATCTTCCTAATGCCTCTCAAGTTGGCAAATGCGCAATGCAAGCAAGTCTTCTGTAGACATACCTTCTTCCCATGGCATTACAGTCCAAGAGATAACCGCTTCCTCTGTAGGCATAATGGGGTTTTGCCCGTACATTAACTCAAATGGCATAAAACCTGTAATAACAAAACCATGTGTAGTTCGATCAGCCCATAAAGAAAATGGTAGGAGTTTAGGCCAATCACCAATATGTCCCTGGCATGCCTTTGCTAAAGCTTTAACAATAGGCGGATGCCCTCTTTCACTTTTACCATTACCCTATGGATTGTATGCTGTAGTGAGAGCCAATTTAATGCCCAAGCGAGCAAAGAAATCCCAAGCTTCATCTACCTCCAGCTCTCCTCTATCAACAGTAATTCTACCAACACATCCATACCTGGAAATAACATCCTCAAGCAAGAACTTGCATACGGAACTGGTAGCTTTGGTACGCAAAGCTCTTCCTTCCACCTGATTAGTAAGATCCTCTCTGGCAAGAACAATATACTGCATCTGCCAGACACCTACTGGCATGGTAATCAGGTCCACCACCCACTTGTAGTGCATAGCCAAGATAGGTGGGATGCAATCCATCTCAATGTTGTACATTAGAATACTGTTTGCATATAAGGCATGTCTCCACAAACTGAGCCACATTTATACATACCTTTCCACGAGTAACAATCCTTAATCTTGACAAAAGTTTCCCAGACCCCTCTGTGTCCAGCCCATAAGCTTTCATGAAACTCTTTGATAACCTGTTGTTGAATTGCTTTATCACAGACAACCCGCTTTGGTACTCCTTTAGAGCGTTTTGGCTGCTTCCATAAATGCCCATCCTTCAGAAAATAGCCGTAAGCTTTCTTCTTGATCTTTTTATACTCTTGATCCGTCCACCCTTCATGCTTAGTAAGAGTGCTAAGGTAGCGAGGCGACCAATCAAAAGACATTCTCCTTCATAGAACTCTTCAGAAGATACCTCAAAAGTATGAGCAATATTTCCACAATTTGCATGAAGATAAGAAGACGAATAGAACTTCAAGCCAACATCATCACTTGTGGTCAACATCTCTTCTTCATCTTCAAATCTAGCTCTTGATAACATATCTGCAACATGATTATCTCTACCTGCAATATGACAAGATTCAAGATTAAGAGATTTAATGTAGGCTATCCATTGTAGCATAGCAATATCCAGAGTAGAGCAATTTGCAATCATCCCTATAAGTGGCAAGCAATCCGTCTTTACCACGACTGAAGCTCCAATAAAGTCTTCTTTATCAGACCTTCGAGCAGTAGCAACGCCCCAAAGTTCTCTCTTAACCTGTGGGTAGCCTCTTTGGCGAGCATTGAGCACTTTTTCTCCAAATCGAACCGCATACCTGTTCCCTTCTTCATCATCTTGACCTATAGCCCATCTAATACCTGTCGGGCTAGTGTCAACTATTAAGATTACTGGCCTTTTGCATTTGTAGTCGAGTTTCCTCAAGGTTGAGGAGCCTCAAGGAGCATTGTTGTGGGTTAGGTCAACACATGAACATCATGCACAACAAGAATGACAATCTACTCCAACATGCTTCATCAACAACAATTCAGACACAGTAAACATAACTACTCAAAGAATATCAGAGTAAGCAGAGACAATACACTGAATAGTTACTGCACTGCACCATCATCATCACATTCATATCAGAGAACAGATACCTCGTGCGCAGATACATTCCCCACTTATATAGATAAATCCGACTTAACTACCCAGTCACAAGACATTCAGCAGACTGCAACTGAAAGACAGTTACATCCGACTTGGCAAAATACAGCTCAGTAAATATCCGATAAGTCAAAATCCGACTTAGCTATTCAGAGTCAGTTTCTAACATGTGCCTCTCAACACATGGCACGTCCCGGTGGTAGATTTCGCAAAAATTTGACCCGGATCCACAGATCCCTTGATCAGGAATCCACTCTCTGCTGCACAGCTTCTTCCTTACTTTGGTCCTCAACATTCACTTTATGATCCACCAGCTCTGCTTCCTTTACTGCATCTGACTCTGCTGCATCAGCTTTTCCCATTTCCACCTCTTGTGCTATATCTGCAATCACAATATCAATCTGCTCTTCTGCAACTTTCTCCTCAGCTACATCCTGCATCAAAAAACTATTAGTAAAATTCTCCTCTTTCTTTTCTGCCTCTGCAAGCTGCTATCTTTGATTCTCTTCCATCTGCTCAACTTGCTGCTTCAAACAGTCTCTCTCCTTTTGCAATTCCTCCACTTCCTTCAACAATTGTGCTTCTACCTCATGCACTAACCCTGCCTTTATGACCTCATATGGATACTTAATGACAAAGCTCATTCTCTCCTTGGTCTTTTGCCACATCTCCTGTGCAACCAAAGCTAACTGCTGCTTGAGGATAGACACTTCTCCTTATTTCATTAATACTGCACTCAAGCTAATTTCCTCTTGTGCCAACATCTGTTGCTCTAGTACCTGCAAAGGTTCCAATCTCAACCTCTGCATCTCCACAGTGACCTGTAACTCTGCATTCCTCTTTGCCATGTCTTCCAACTCCAAAGCAACAGCTGCCTCCACTTTCTCAATCCATTGCTTAAACTCCCCCAATGATCTCTTCACTTTTGCTAACTCCATCTTCTAATTCCCCACTGTTTCCTCCATATCCTGCTCATACTTTACTTTCATCATAGCTATCTGCTCTTCAAACTCTTTCACCTGTGACACCTGTCCTTTAAACTCCATCAACTTTTCTGCATTCCTTTCAGCTTGCATACTCTGAACCTTCAGCATATTATTCTGCTGCCTCACAAATTCCTGCACCTGTTGCAGCATCTGAACTACTTTATCACTGTCCAATTTCCCAGTATCTACTGATACTCCAGAGACTTCCTCAGCACTGAAATCTAATCTAGAAAACACTCTGCTGACTGGTTCAGACTTCTTCCTCTTGTTGGATAGTGTGAAAGCCTTACCAAGCTTTATTGGTGTTTCCTTTGCTTTTACCTGCATTGGTGAATCAACATCCATGGTGCCAAAATCTGCAAACTGCATTTTTGCTGTGATTTCTTCAAAGGCCTCTCCTGGAGTATATTTGGCTTTCACCAAATCCTCATAAGCCTCCATATGCTTGGCTTTAATCTTCACAAATCCTAACTTTTCAGAATGCACCATGATAGGCTGCTCAATCTGAACTGGCTGCTGCTTCTCCTGCGCCAGTTTTTCTGCTTTCACAGGCCACCTTGCTTCACCACTCTGTACTCTCTGTGCAAAAAAGAACAATGCTGACACGTAACCACATAACCTACTATTTGCCTGTGTCTTCCTTTTGTCTGAGGAATGAATCTCTGCTGCCAACTTTTCATACACCCAGTGGGCCCAGCTCACTTCTCCTCCTTGCTCTGCATAGCTCAATGGAGCAAAGTTTTCTTTTGACATATAGTCAAACTTCACAATAAAGCATAGCCTCTCCAAGTACCACTTAAGCTGCTCTCTCCTAGCATATGCCACATTCTTTAACATGTAATACTGCCTGCCTCCTTCTCTTGGACCAAACTCCTTTTTCAGTGCTTCCTCTGAACACTTTGGAATAGGTGTATTGGGATACAAAGGCAGCTTGAACACCTCAGACACCAACTCCACACTGAGTATCACATGCGGTGACACTCTCCCCTTAGTCTTCCTAAGTATTTCCAACTGAGACTTTGCATACACATTGTTTCTACATTCTTCCCAAGGCAGAATCGCAAACTCATACAATCCTACCTGCTGCAACCATATGGCGTTGCGCTCTGCCTGACAATCTATGTCAACGTTGAAGTCCATAAAAGGGTCCATTAATGCTTGCATCACCTTACCTTCTGACACAGGAGTCGGCGTTGGCGTTTCCTCTTCTGCAGAGTCACTGTTTTCGTCTACACTGCTTATGTCAAGCCGCATTGGCAAAGATTTTCTTCTCAAACGTCGCCCCGAACCTTCGGGCTGCTCCTCATCAGGCTGTGGTTGCATGTCCACCAATTGCTTTGCTTTCGGCATGGTAGGACTGAATAAGGCTTCTTCAAGCGAAAACCCGAATCCTCTGCGCTGCTGCATGTGAACTGGACGTACTGAACTTTTGTTGCATGTATGATTATACTCTCTGCACCATGCACACATATCTCCACCCGGTATCCTTGAAGTGCTACGAAACTTCTTTTCAGCATGCTCCCCGAGGCTATTAATCGGGCCTAATAATTTCTTATTAAAAATTCCGACTTGGTCAGTTCCGACACAGGTACTCTTCCAACATCTGCAATGCTGAATCGGATGTGCACTTTGGAACTGCCTGCTTCCTCCAACCTGTGAATTATATGGGATACTATGAAAAGACCTCCTAAAATCCATGCAAGCCAGCATTTTGCCTTTTCCCTTTGCTGATTCTGAATCTCCTGGCTGTAGGGGTATTACAGTCATACAGGCTACACTTGGCCAGTCCAAATGAGGTGGCTTTCCCTGAAATTTCTTCAGCCTGAAACCATTAACTGCCTTTTCCACTCTTGTACCAAACACATCAACTATGATGAATGTCCCTTGTCCTTTATCCTGCACAATCTGATATGGTCCCTGATATCTCAATGACAATTTACCAGGATGTGGTCCCAGCTTAGAGTTGTACAACATTACCCAATCTCCAACCTGAAAGATCTTGAACTTCACATTCTTGGTCACCCATGCTTGTCTTCTTCTTTGTATGACTTCAGTAATGTAAGAGCTTACCAACCTATCCTCCTCCAGCTGCATCAGATATTTGTTCCTGTGTAGTACTGACAACTTTGGAAACTGCTTCTCTGCTGAGACTCTTAAACTTGGTACCACAAACTCCATAGGCACCACAGCTTCCAGCCCATACACCAGCTTGAATGGTGTCATACCAGTAGTGACTTTGAAAGCTGTTCTAAAGGACCATAAGGCAGAATCCAACTTATCATCCCAATCCTTCTGATTCTCTGTCACAATCTTTTTCAAAATCCTTATCAGTGTTTTGTTGGAGCTCTCAGCCTGACCATTAGCCTGTGGATGATATGCTGTAGACTTCTTGTGCATAATCATATGTGTCCTTGTTAGCTCTGAAATTACTTCATTCAGAAAATGAGTTCCTCTGTCACTTACCAGCTCCACTGGACACCCAAACCTGGTCATAATGTTATGATAAAGAAATCTGGCCACACTTGAAGCTTTATTATCCTTCAATGCAACTGCTTCTACCCACTTAGTGCAATAGTCTGTAGCCACTAAAATGTATCTGCATCCCCTCTTGGAAGTTGGTTTAACAGGTCCTACAAAGTCCAAACCCCACTTTTGAAAAGGTTCCAAAGGCAAAATAGGATGATCCCCCATCCTATCCCTGTTTGAATCAGGTTGACCTGTTTTCTGACAAATTACACATCTTTTGGCATAATCATGTGCATCCTTTAAAACTGTGGGCCACCATAATCCAGCCTGCAAAATCTTCTTCCCTGTAATATCTCCAGAGAAATGCCCTCCTGCTGTGCCTGAATGTGCTTCCTGCAAGACTGCACTTTGCTCAAATTCTGGCACACATCTTCTTATCACTTGATCAATTCCTTTCTTATATAGTGCCCCTGCAATAACTAAATAGGGTCTGGTTTTCAGTGCAAATTTTCTTCTCTGATCAGCATTGAACTCCCTTGGTATAGTTCCATCAGTCAAAAACATCAGCAACTGATCATACCAAGAATCATTCACAGCAGTCTGCACATCAAACAACTGAGCATCAGGAAGTGCATCATCTACCCCAGTAGGTGCTTCACTTGTTTCAATCCTGCTTAGATAATCTGCAATTACATGCTCCTTCCCAGGAGTATGCTCAATCTGAAAGTCAAACTCCTGCAACAACAACATCCATCTTGCAAGCCTTCCAGTAAGAAGTGGCTTCTTGATCAAATACAACAAGGCCTGATGATCAACATGAAAAACTATCTTGTTCCCCAACAAGTAATGCCTGAACTTATTCAATGCATATACCATCCCTAAAGCTTCTCTTTCTGTCGCAGGATAGTTTCTTTCTGCACCTGTGAGAACCCTGCTTGCATAATACATAGGTCTGAACCATCCCTTCTCCTTCTCCTGCATCAGTACAGCTCATATTGCTATATCCGAGGCATCAACAAACACATGAAAAGGCAATGACCAATCAGATGGCTGCAAAATTGGTGCTACTGATATCATTTTCTTCAACATCTGAAATGATTTCTGCTGAGGCTCATCCCATACAAATGCCACATCCTTCTTTGTTAATTGAGTTAATGGCAAGCATACATTAGACACATACCTCAAATATCTGGAGTGCCACTTTGTCTGTCCAACAAACCTCATTAATTCTTTAACATTGGTAGGAACTGGTGCTGCTTGAATGGATTCTATTTTCTTGACATCTATGGCCATTCCTGCTTCTGACACCACATGTCCTAAAAGTATTCCACTCCTCACAGCAATTACACTTTTATAAGGGTTCAGAGCCATCCTGAATTGTCTGCATCTTTCAAAACAGAGCTTCAGATGTAGCAGATGTTTATCCTTCTTTCCAAACACTGAGAAATCATCCACAAAGACTCTCATAAAGTCCTGTAAGTAAGGTTCAAACACCTTATGAGCAACAAAATTAAATGAAGGTGGTCCATTGGTTAACCCAAAACTCATCACTGTGTAGGCAAAGGCTCCCCAATCAGTTATAAAAGCTGTTTTATGCTGATCCGACTCAGCAACACTAATCTGATTATAACTAGAAAAACCACCCAGAAAGCTGTACATTTCATGACCAGCTACTGCATCCACCACAGCATCACAAAATGGCATAGGAAAGGGATCAGTAATGGTTGCTGCATTCAATTTTCTATAATCCACACATACTCTTAAGGCTCCATTTTTCTTTGGCACAACTAGTATGGGAGACAACCATGATACTTCATGTACAGGTTTAATGAACCCTACTGCCAGGAGCTTATCAAGCTCCTCCTTCACCTATTTGGCAAAGTTAGGATTCATTCTATATCTTTGCTGCACAATTGGTTTTGCAACCTCTTTCAAATTAATCCTATGCTGATGTAGTGCTGGGTCAATGCCTCTCACCTGAGAATAATCCCAAGCAAACACATCCTTATAATCAACCAATAATTGCAACAGCTGTACCAGAAATTACCCTTGAATGTGTGCACTCACTTTGACCATTCTTGGTTCTGCCTCTGTTCCTAAATTCAGCTCCTGAAGTTCATCCTTTTCTACCCTGCTAGATGCCCCAAACTTCTTTTCATAAATTTTCTCAGCCATATCCCTGGCCTCCTTTTCTTCCTGCTGAATCTGTTCCTTATCAGACATAGCATATTTCTGGTCCACCAACTGTAACAATTCCTTACCCTGCGCTGTCTGTTCTGGTGCTAAACCTGTATCTGGCTCATCCTGTTCCTTACCTTGCTGTAACATGCTTTCCACATCTACTTCAAACACAGGTACAACAGTTGGATTGGCCTTCAAGAACTCTTCCTCTTGGTCATCTGTGACCTCATCAGAAAAATTAATAGTCTGAGCAAACAGTGGTTTCTCACTTAATGGAACCATCTTCCTTCCCCTCATAGGTATGGTTACTTTCTTTTTCCCTTTTTTCAATATGACAACATTTTCTCCCCAGTCCTGTCTTACTTTAGCCAATCTGAACCAAGGCCTTTCGAACAGCATTTCATATGCAGCTGCTGAGTCTGACATTCTGAGTACCACAAAATTAACAAAAAAGGATAATCCTGACACTTGAATTTCCTGTGCTTTGATAATTCCCAAAGGTTGTACCCTAGATTGGTCTGCCATTTTCACCTGAAAAGGTGCTGGAGCCAGAGCTCCCAACTCCATTCTTTTGTACACTGCCTCTGGTAAAATATTCACCCCAGAGCCTCCATCCAATAACACATCATCAAAATTTTCTCCAAGAAAGTGTACTTTAATAACTGGTACCACAAAGTCCACATCTGCTGGATCAATTCTATTTGCTGCTGCTGGAGAAAACTGCCTGTCCATTGTGCCAAGTCCATTCAGGTTCTGCAGCTTTCTGAACAATCTGTCTTTGAAAGCTGGAACCAATTGCAACAACTGATCCAAAGATAATTGAAGAGGTGAGCTAATAAGTATTTCAAACCAATCCTTATCCTGTTTATTCTCCACCTCCTTGCTCCCATTATTCTGCTCTTCCTTCTCTTTTGGGTCATCCTCAATATCCACCTGCTTTGCCTGGTGTTTGGCAATCCTTTTTGTAACCTGGTCTCTTACCCCTTTTTGCTCCTTCCAATCCAAAGGTGCTTTATCCTTAGACCTAGTCACTGCTAGAACTTCAACATGATCCTCCTGCACACATTGGTTGCAGTCACAAGCCCATTGATGTTCCTCTTCATTCCCTTGCTGCTCCTGTTCTTGGTCAGTATCTTGAATCTGCTCATCCTGAGAAAACACATCAAACAAGATTACATTTGCCTGAGCTGCTGGCTGTTGTTGCTGCTGCTGCTGTTGCTGATTTCCAGGTTGATTGGGCTGATTGTACCTTACAATGGGCATTCCCCTTTCTTCCCTATGCTTCACCCATAAAGCACAATTGGGACCTACCCAGTGATCTGGTGCACCACAGTACACACAGGGTCTCCTATTATTATTGTTCTCCTGCTCTCTCCAAGGAGGTCTAGGAGGTCTTGCCCTCTGAAATGGTGGTCTTCCCCTAAATGGTACTGCTTGATTTGCTCCAATTTCTGGTCTTCCTCTTCCTATGTTAGGTGTTGTCTGCCCTCTATTCTTTGGATTATACCAACAGCTAGCAGTGCTATGTCCATCCCTTTCACAAATGTGACAATACACTTTTTCTTTAGGTGCTACAACAGAATAACCAAACTTTTTAAGTTTGCCTACCAAATCTTGCTCAATGCTCTGCTTTTTCTTGACTTTGTTCTTCTTATTGCTCTGTTTCTTCTTTCTTTTTTCTGTTTCCTCATCACTGTCTGATGGTGAGTCTGAATCTGAGTTCCCACTGGAATCTGTGTCTTCAGATGCTTCATCTGAATCTGAGTCACTGTCTTCTTTTCCTTTTGCCTTGGTCATGCCAAGTCTCTTCTCCACCCTTGCAGCAGCAGTAACAAGGTCATCCAGACCTCCAGCAATATCAATGCTAGCTACTGCTCCCTTTAAGCTGCTTCTCAATCCTTTCAAAAAATAACCTGCTAACATTTCATTAGTGGGTCTTTCATTCCCCTGCAATCTTTCTACTAAAATTCTGAACTTCTGTGCATAGTCTTCAACCAGCATCTTATTTTGCTTAATGTCTCTGCGTTTTCTTAGGACATCAGTCGGAGTCTTCTCCTTTCTAAATCTCTACAGAAATGCCTGCTTCAAAGCATTATGAGTAGCAAAATGTGCAATGCCATATTGGCTGAACCAACTCATGGCCTTTCCTTCCAATGTGGCAGCAAACTGTTCCATCTTAACTCCATCAGCATACATCACCTGATAGCCACTTGCCTGCCACTTAGTTTCAAACTGTGCCACATGACAGTCAGCATCTTCCTTACTCCCTGCTCTAAACTTGGCTGCCTTGACCTTTGGGTTGGGTGGTGGTTGAGCCATTGGAATGGGTTGTGGTGGTCTCCTAGGTCTTTGCCTGGTAGCCCCCTGAAGTGGGTCAAACTGGATCCTTCTCCTGGTGGTTCTTCGTGCCAGGAATAAAGCTCCAATAAATTGCCTCACTCTCCCTTCTCCTGCTGCTCCTAATCCTACCCCTCCTTGGTCTACAGGTTGCTGCCCCTGCGCATCGGGTGATTGCTGATTGTCATGATCATAGTTAAATGGATCAATGTTTCCAGCCTGTGCTTGAGCCCTTGTGTAGTACACTCTTCCTACTCTCCTGTCTCCCTCTGACATGCATCATTACTTGAAAATAAACGTTAACCCAGCAGGATCGCCAAATGTGTTGTGGGTTAGGTCAACACATGAACATCATGCACAACAAGAATGACAATCTACCCCACCATGCTTCATTAACAACAATTCAGACACAGTAAACATAACTACTCAAAGAATATCAGAGTAAGCAGAGACAATACACTGAATAGTTACTGCACTGCACCATCATCATCACATTCATATCAGAGAACAGATACCTCGTGCGCAGATACATTCCCCACTTATATAGATAAATCCGACTTAACTACCCAGTCACAAGACATTCAGCAGACTGCAACTGAAAGACAGTTACATCCGACTTGGCAAAATACAGCTCAGTAAATATCCGATAAGTCAAAATCCGACTTAGCTATTCAGAGTCAGTTTCTAACATGTGCCTCTCAACAAGCATCTTCTTTAAATTTCCTCATAGCTCGTGTGTGAACTTCTTCCCAAACAAATCTTTTACCTTTTCTCAACATTTGATAAAGCACTTCTACAACATGAGAAAAATGTGGCAGCCAAATAAGATAGAATACACATACACCCAAAAACCAACGAACTTCATTAACCGAAGAGCACATTTCCTTCATCTTTTGAATAGCTTCAACTCTAGCCGAACTTGGCCTTCTACCTTCTGGACTGCACATGTGCCCTACAATTAGAACCTCTTTGGCACCAAAAGTTGATTTTTGCCCTCAAAGTGTTAAGTTAACTTCTTCAATCCTGGATAAAATAGCATCATAGTCAGCAATATGTTGAGCAACAAACTGTCGGCACCCCCTCTGATCTTTTACTTCATCTTTTGAGCCTTCCTCACAACCCTTAATTGGTAGATTATCAATGAAAGGTGTAACAATTACTGGTCTATAAAGCTTGTAAATAGCGGAAAATAACTTAACATAGTGAGCACTTCATTAAGAGCAAATTCCTAATGAGCATACAAGAGTGCTTGGTTGGAGATAACAACATTAGCATAACACCTAATTAGTTTGGCATAACAATACTTGAAAGAGGGAGAGAAATAGTACCATTGACAACTATTGAGGACCGGATTTACATGGACCAGTCCCCCCTCCATTAGGCATTTGTAATATAACTTCTCCCATTAAGAGAGACTTTGTACAATACAATTCTTTGTGTTCTTGGTAAAAACTCGTCGGTGCTATGAAGATGGAAGCTTCATGCACCAAACTTACACGTGATAACACATAACATCAATTACTCGTTGGTCTCAGACCCAAGACCTCACACACCTTCGAAGATGGTGAGAGCTAGCGGGGTATGAGAGTAGATCTAGAGGAAGAAGAAGTATTCTTATGAGAAAGAAGTATTTCCTCACTTAATTACTCTTGTAGCTTAGCTTAGCTTAGTAATTAGATAATAGAGGAGAGAAGCATGGCATTGAATCTTATCTCTTGGTTGGATTTGCATTCCATATCCAAGAGTTGTTGGTGTAGGCGTCCATTCTCAAACTTGGAGAAGAAGATGAGCTTTCCATTAAATCTTGGAGAAGGAGATGATTTTCTTGCTCTACACATGAGTTGTGTGAGTGTGTGTGGAATAATGCCCTTCAAAACACCCCCCTCTCTCCTCTTGGTTGACCCCCCTTGCCAATTACTCATGATGCATTCCTATTGGCCCTTGAAAAGCCTAGCCAATAGTATTTGAGTATGAGTTTTACTCTTGCTAGCTCCCTATTGGCCCGTAAATAATTTGGCCAATAGCCTTTGAGATGCCCAGTCAAGAGCCTTGTGACAAGTGTCCATCCTTTTTTCCATTTTGTAAATGCCAAATAATTAATTTAATTATCTTCTTTGTTGTTGGACCTTTTAGTCCAGGAATTAAGCAATTTAAGGAACTGCTTAATTATCATTGGACCTTTTGACTATCCAATAGTCTTTTAGGGAGAGTATTTCTTATTGGTTATTTTTTTGAGCATTTATAAAAATATTTTTTTTTAGTTTAGACTAGCTAACTTCTCATTGGTCCACCTCTGTGCCCATCCAATAGGATTCAAGCAAGAATTGGGGGTTTCTTTGCATGCCTGACATGTGTCCTCTTTACTTTGTGGAAAGGGTAAGTTAGGCGTATAGTATGTGTGTGTGTGTGTGTGTGTGTGTGTGTGTGTCTAGTCACTTCTCAAGCTTTGTCATCTTCCCTACTCGCCCTCTAACTTGTCCTATAGCTATTTGGATTTTTGTACACACACAAAGCATCCAATTCCATTAACATTTGACCATTGGACTTACACTTTGAAATTTTGGAACTTAACCTTTTGGAAGTCTTAATGGTTGAACCCTAAGGTCTTTGGAGCCCATTCATTGCACATTGCACATTGCTCTTCTGCAGATGGTACCCCTTTGGATCCCTAGTGTGGGCCCCCCTACTGTGACCAGTCTGCTAGCCTTACTAATAATCTAGCTTTTTCTCCTCTGGTACTTCCCCATATTAAATGATTAGTTTAACATGAGAAAATCATTTAGGATAATTAGATATTAGTTATTATGACATTACCTCTCTCTTGAAATCATAGTCGTCCTCGACTATGAGGTAGAGATGATAAAGCATAGTTATTAGTCTTTTTCTTAGCGGGTATAGGATCCCTATTTTACCCTACGACACCATTCCACAATGGATGACTAATCCATTTGGCACTTGAGAGATGAAGCTGCGCCCGCAAGCATGTCTGCGCATTAGTCCTATCAATCTTCCATAGTAGAGTGACAAGCTTTACTTGGTGTTTGGGAGACATCGTCTCCGCAAACTTGATCCTAAGCATGCATACTTCTTAACATTTGAGCACAATAAATAAAAAAGAAAGAGTCTTATAAGACAAAAACATTGATCATTTAAAACATATTTACATTTGCTTACTCTAGGGAATCATTGTAAGCATTGACAAGGTTTAGGTTATCCTTTAATTGTATGCCTTGCATCCATCTAGCATCTTCAAAAGGATAATTCTTAAACTTAATAAGATACCTTCGGATAATCTTACCACCTCTCAATACCTTGTCTTCGTGTCGGAGAATGGACTTTGGCTGCAGTACCTCTTCTTGGTCTTCAATCTCCGGTGGGTCTTCTATGGTTCCTTCTTGGGGTGGCTCTCCTTGGTAAGGCTTTAATAGGATCACATGAAAAGCATTGTGTATGAGCCAGTGGTTGGGCAACTTGAGCTGGTAAGCCGTCTCATTGATTTGCTTAAGAATCTGAAAGGGGCCATAGTACCTTTTTGCTAGTTTAGCATAGTATTTTTGGTCACCCGTAGGATTCTTGCCCGTCGTGTGCCTTAATCAAGCCTTGGAAAATCTAAGCAAGACCCAATCATTTTCTTTAAAGGTCAGGGCTCTTCTATGCTTGTTAGCAGCAGCCTTTTGCCTTTGCTGTGAGATGGATATAGAATCTTTAATCTTTTGGAAAGATTCTTGTAGGTTGCGCGGCTATATTCATCTGTAGTGAAGATCTTCCCATGTACCTTAAGTAGCAGGGGACTTTTTGATCTTCCCTCAATTACCTCAAAAGGTGCTTTTCTCGTGGATGTATGTACTGTGTTATTGTAAGCATACTCCACTAAAGGTAAGTACTTCTCCCATTGGGATCTTTGATCTACTTCAGTGACATAAGCTTTGAGTAGATCAAGAATTTTTAGGTTAGCTATCTCACTTTGACCATCCGTTTGCGGGTGATAGGCCGAAGAGAAATTTAGCCTTGTACCTAAATTCTCAAAGAGACCCTTCCAAAAACTGCTGGTCCTTCTAGGATCTCTATCCGACACTATTGACATTGGCAAGCCGTGGTACTTAAAGATTTGTGATATAAAGAGGGTTGCCATTTGATGGGCCTTAATAGTCTTTTTGACAGGTAGTATGAAATGTGCTTGTTTGCTGAACCTGTCTACTATTGTCCATATTCCCGTATTCCCATGGATAGACTTAGGCAATCCAAAGATAAAATCCATGGATATGCTCTCGCAGGGTGAATTAGGGATTGGCAAAGGTTGAAGAAAACCAGTTTGCTTCGCTCTATCAAAGTTTGTCTTTTGGCAAACCACACATTTTGAAACATACTCTTGTATGTTCACTTTCATGGTAGGCCAATATAAGTACATTTCTATCCCTCTTAGGGTAGCTTGAATCCCTCTATGCCCCGCATATGGAGGAGCATGAGATTCATACATTACTTTCTCACGTAGTGAGTTAGTAACAAGTAGCCTATTACCATAGAGAAGATAACCATCTTGTAAGGTAAATGGTTCCTCTTTCTTCCCTAGTGCAAGGGCTGACATCACATCTTTAAAATTGGAATCGATATCGTACTCATATATCATAGAAGATAGATCATTGTGAGTTGCTATGGAAACCGCATTCACTCTCGGTCGTCTTGAAAGTGCATCAGCTACTTGATTATGCTTGCCAGAAATGTGAGCAATATCCAAATGAAATTGCGAAAGGAAATTTTCCCACCTCATTTGTTTGTCAGAAAGCTTGGTCTGCGTCATGAAGTACTTGAGGATTTGGTGATCGGTCTGTAGAATGAAAGGAGTCCCCAATAAGTAGTGATTCCACGTGTCTAAGGCATGTAGAACTGCAAGGAGTTCCTTTTCATATATGCCTATAGCTTGCTCAACTGGGTCGAGCCTTCGACCTTCATATGCTATGGCGTGCCCTTCTTGGAGCAACACGGCTCCAAGGCAATCACCACAAGCATCGCATTGGACCTCAAATGGCTTTGAGAGATCCGGTAGTGTAAGCACAGGTTGAGAGATAAGATTCTCTTTAAGCTTTTCAAAAGCAGTTTTCTCCTTGGTAGTCCATGCATACTTAAAGTTCTTTTTTGTTAGGTCATGCAATGGTCCTGCTATGAGTGAGAATTTTTCTATGAATTCGAAGCGTCTATAGTATGCACACATACCTATAAAGCTTCTTACTTCATGCAGATTCTTTGGGTTAGGCCATGCTTTTATTACTTCTAACTTTGATGGATCCATTTGAATGCCATCTTTAGAGATAATATGACCTAAATATTGAATCTCTTGTAAGAAAAATTCACTTTTCTTTTGATTTATGTAAAGCTTATTCTCTCGCAAAACTTGAAAAATTACCTGGAGGTGCTGTTTGTGTTCGTCCAAGGAATTGGAGTAGATGATTATATCATCAAAGAACACTCCAGTGTAGCTGCGGTGAGGCCTAAAGAGCTAGAGTGTAGCTTTTGCATTGTTCAAGCCAAAAGGCATGACAATGAATTCGTAGAGACCAAACGTAGTGCGAAATGCGGTCTTTACAATGTCTTCATCAACAATCCTTATTTGGTGATAGCCACTTTTTAGGTTAATCCTACTAAAGTAGGTCGATCCTTGTAGCTTATCAAATAGGTCTTCTACCCGCGGAACGGGAAACCTATTTTTGATAGTGATCCTATTTAGTGCTCTATAGTCGACACACATACGATATGTGCCATCTTTCTTTTGCACTAATAAAACGGGTGAACAAAATGGAGATGAACTAGGCCTAACCATTCCTTTCTCAACCAACTCATGCACTTGCCGCATAATTTCCTCTTGTTGAGCTTGAGAAACTCGATAAGGAGGTTTATTAGGCGGCGAGCTTCATGGAAGAAGCTCGAGTGCATGGTCATCATCCCCTCGTTTTGGAGGCAATTCATTAGGAATGTCGTCAATAAAAACATCTTGGAATTCATTAAGGAAATTAGCTAACCCTAGTTCTTTTTTATTCCCTTTATTTTTATTTGACAGAACATTAGGTTCATTTTGAGAGTCTTTTATAAATATCATGTACACAGAAATAGAGCTCTTTATTGACTTATCAAAAGCTTGCTTATGTACAAGAGGTATAGTGTTACCTGACTCATTAGCATATATGTACATGTCTTTGTCCCTGTATTTAAAGTAGATTTTGCTTTCAGGAAACTTGATGTTGGTCGCACGATCAAACTATGGTGCCCCTAGGATTACATCCTCATGCTTAAGGGGAGAGATGAAGAAATCCTCTTTGTCCACATAACTTTTGGACATCAAGCCTCAATTTCCCAATCAAGGGAGTAACTGGAACTTCTTCTCCCTTGAAAGCACTATCGGTTGGTAGGGGATTTCCCATCTCAAAGGCTTGGATGCCTAGCTTAGTGGCCAACTCCGTGGATATGAAATTGTGAGTAGAGCCATTGTCGAAGAGAATGAAAGCATCATGTTCTCTCACCTTCCCCCAAGCATGGCATAGAGGAGATCCTTTGCGATGAGCATCTTCTTCTTTGACTTCAATTATGGAAGCTCTAGGAGGTTCATTGAGTGTGTTCTTCTGTGGGCAAGCACGATAAGCATGCCCTTGCTCCCCACATTTGAAACAATGGTTATCCTTGCGATAACGCTCTAGCTCTTCAGGAGAGAGTTTATTTTTTCCTTTGTAGACTCCCTTCTCCTTAGCTTTGTTGTTGTTGAAGTTTCCCTTGGGAAACTTTTGGACATGGTCCTTCCCCTTAGGCTCATTACGGTCTTTGCTTTCCATGGGCTTAAGATTTTTCTTAGCCCCTTGTTCGAAGTGGATTCGTGAAGCAACCATAGTATGGTGTATGACCACTGAAATAGTGTGAGGCCTTTGGGAGTTGACATACTCTGCCATATCTTCAGATAAACCCACACAAAATTTTTGTTTTTTCTCTCCAAAATCTATCTTTTTGTAGACAGTGGCTTTGAGATGTACATCCCAAAACTTGTCTACGTATTTGTGAATAGATTCATAGGGAGAGAGCTTCAAGCTTTGTCATTCGGTGAGCACTTTGTCTTTGGCATAGCTAGCCAAAAACTGCTTCATAATGGAAGCTCTTAAAGCTTTCCATGTTCGTGGGGCTTCACCGTTTTCTCGTAGGCTAGACCACCATTGCCTGGTAGACTTTTGGATATGCATGGCTACATGACGTATCTTAGAGGACTCCGTGAAGCCCTCATCTCCAAATGCTGCATCAAATTGTTGAATAAAGGCCAAGACTTTGTCCGTAGCACCAAAGGTGCCATCGTAGGTAAGAAAAGAGATACTCTTTTCTCCCTCCTTGAACTGTTTGAGCTTGGACGACCTCTTCCAAGCGGCATAGGATTTCCTATGGCCTCTCCTTTTGAATTCTTTGGGAGCCACACCATCACTTCCTTCAGAAGAGGAGGAGGATGATGAAAATGGAGAAGAGGGTGACCTCTTTCTCACCTTTTTCTTCTCATACTTCCTTCTTTGAATTACAGTGAGAAGGACTATTCGATGGTCTTCTCCATTTAGGGGGTGTTGGAAAGCGTTTTGCCCGCCTTCTTTGTGGTGCCATCTCCGCCGAGGTGGCAGGAGATTCACTTCTTTCTCATTCTTTTGGTGGGGGCTCTACCGTTGAGATTTGGGCTCTCCTTGGTGAGGGAATTTCCCCATCAACTTGTAAGCTTTTGGGTCCTTCGTATGGGTCCTCCTCTTCTCTCACCGTAGAGAGCCCTCTTTTAGAAATCTCACTAGGAGCTTTCATAGGCACTCCGTATTCTAGGTGAGGAGATTGGAGAATCCCATGGATGAGTAATTGCTGTTGTACTTGACCTTGGAGGGATGGGTTGCCCATGGCTTGTTGAAGCCTAGTAACAAGATAGTTCACAAGCAGAGGGGCATCATTAGTAGCTTGACCATTAGCAAAATCAAAGCCATCAACATTAATTTCACTTTCTCTACTATTGTCAGCCATTATAACTAAGTTTTAGGTGTAAATTTTTACTTGTACTTTGTCACTTCAAGCCCTAGTTGCTACTCCTCTTTACTTTCAAAGATAAGCACTCAAGTATCTATACCCGTGGCTCGGAATATCATTAATTGCAAGGAATAGAAGAGAGGGTTTATCATAGCCCAGTCGGCATTGGTTCCTATCAAGCTTCTAATATCTCAATAATTGTTAAGCAGTAGTCAAGCCCCTTGGGACTCCATTATTAAGACCATAGCTCTCGACGGTGATACCCCGTTAACTGCACGAAGCCGACGCACCTCAAGGATAATAAATCCCTGTTCTCCTCACCCTCATGCAATTAATAATACCAACCGTTTGTAGCAAGCTTGAGGACCTCTCTTCTTGAGCAAGAAAAGAGAAACCGATAGCTCTGATACCAATGTAACAATTACTGGTCTATAAAGCTTGTAAATAGCGGAAAATAACTTAACATAGTGAGCATTTCATTAAGAGAAAACTCCTAGTGAGCATGCAAGAGTGCTTGGTTGGAGATAACAACATTAGCATAACACCTAATTAGTCTGGCATAACAATACCTGAAAGAGGGAGAGAAATAGAACAATTGACAACTATTGAGGACAAGATTTACATGGACTGGTCCCCCCTCCATTAGGCATTTGTATTATAACTTCTCCCATTAAGAGAGACTTTGTACAATACAATTCTTTGTGTTCCTTGGTAAAAAATCGTCGGTGCTATGAAGATGGAAGCTTCATGCACCAAACTTACACGTGATAACACATAGCATCGATTACTTGTTGGTCTCAGACCCAAGACCTCACACACCTTCGAAGCTGGTGAGAGCTAGCGGGGTATGAGAGTAGATCTAGAGGAAGAAGGAGTATTCTTACGAGAAAGAAGTATTTCCTCACTTAATTACTCTTGTAGCTTAGATTAGCTTCGTAATTAGATAATAGAAGAGAGAAGCATGGCATTGAATCTTATCTCTTGGTTGGATTTGCATTCCATATCCAAGAGTTGTTGGTGTAGGCCTCCATTCTCAAACATGGATAAGAAGATGAGCTTTCCATTAAAGCTTGCAGAAGGAGATGATTTTCTTGCTCTACACATGAGTTGTGTGAGTGTGTGTGGAATAATGCCCTTCAAAACACCCCCCTCTCTCCTCTTGGTTGACCCCCCTTGCCAATTACTCATGATGCATTCCTATTGACCCTTGAAAAGCCTAGCCAATAGTATTTGAGTATGAGTTTTACTCTTGCTGGCTTCCTATTGGCCCGTAAATAATTTGGCCAATAGCCTTTGAGATGCCCAGTCAAGAGCCTTGTGACAAGTGTCCATCCTTTTTTCCATTTTGTAAATGCCAAATAATTAATTTAATTATCTTCTTTGCTATTGGACCTTTTAGTCCAGGAATTAAGCAATTTTAGGAACTGCTTAATTATCATTGGACCTTTTGACTGTCCAATAGTCTTTTAGAGAGACTATTTCTTATTGGTTATTTTTTTGAGCATTTATAAAAATAAAATTTTAGTTTACACTAGTTAACTTCTCATTGGTCCAACCTCTGTGCCCATCCAATAGGATTCACGCAAGAATTGGGGGTTTCTTTGCATGCCTAACATGTGTCCTCTTTACTTTGTGGAAAGGGTAAGCTTAGGAGTATATTGTTTGTGTGTGTGTGTGTGTGTGTGTGTGTGTGTGTGTGTGTGTGTGTGTGTGCGCGCGCGTGTCTAATCACTTCTCAAGCTTTGTCATCTTCCCTACTTGACCTCTAACTTGTCCTCTAGCTATTTGGATTTTTGTACGCACACAAAGCATCCAATTCCATTAACATTTGACCATTGGACTTACACTTTGAAATTTTGGAACTTAACCTTTTGGAAGTCTTAATGTGGCTGAACCCTAAGGTCTTTGGAGCCCATTCATTGCACATTGCACATTGCACATTGCTCTTCTGCATATGGTACCCCTTTGGATCCCTAGTGTGGGCCCCCCTACTATGACCAGTCTGCTAGCCTTACTAATAATATAGCTTTTTCTCCCCTGGTACTTCCCCATATTAAATGATCAATTTAACATGAGAAAATCATTTAGGAGAATTAGATATTAGTTATTATGACATTACCTCTCTCTTGAAATCATAGTCGTCCTCGACTATGAGGTAGAGATGATAAAGCATAGTTATTAGTCTTTTGCTTAGTGGGTATAGGATCCCTATTTTACCCTACGACACCATTCCGAAATGGATGACTAATCCATTTGGCGCTTGAGAGCCGAAGCTACCGCAAGCATGTCTGCACATTAGTCCTATCAATCTTCCATAATAGAGTGACAAGCTTTACTTGGTGTTTGGGAGACATCGTCTCCGCAAACTTGATCCTAAGCATGCATACTTCTTAACATTTGTGCACAATAAAGAAAAAATAAAGAGTCTTATAAGACAAAAACATTGATCATTTAAAACATATTTACATTTGCTTACTTTAGGGAATCATTGTAAGCATTGACAAGGTTTAGGTTATCCTTTAATTGTATGCCTTGCATCCATCTAGCATCTTCAAAAGGATAATTCTTAAAATTAATAAGATACCGTCGGATAATCTTACCCCTTTGGATCCCTAGTGTGGCCCCCCCTACTGTGACCAGTCTGCTAGCCTTACTAATAATCTAGCTTTTTCTCCCTTGGTACTTCCCCATATTAAATGATCATTTTAACATGAGAAAATCATTTAGGAGAATTAGATATTAGTTATTATGACAAAAGGCATAGTAACATGTGTGATAAATTCCCTTAATACCTTATTCATGCCGTTCATCATATGAGCTACAGAATTTGTAGCACCCTGAGGTAGAGTGCACATCCTTACAAATCCGAGAGGTGTACGCATTGTAGTAAGATCCCTGCTCTCCAAAGCTAACTGAAATTGATCATATCCAGAATAAAGATCACCCATAGAGTAAATTGACCTACCTACAAAAGCCTCAGCAAATTCATCCACAATTTGGCCGGTACCCACATTGCGGATTGTTACCTTATTAACATGCTGCATATCCTGTATGAACCTTAAAGTACCATTTTTCTTTGGAACAGTGAACCATCGGTTAGAGTATGGTGCACATGATGGTTGCAAGATTCCCATTTGTATCTTCTCATTAAGCAAATTGATAAGCGTTGGCAAGTGAGCTTTAGGAACTAGAATAGGACGTAAGCTCCATGGCATGTGAGGAATAGTGAATATAACCATAGGTGCAACAACACTTGGATCCACACACCCAATCTCACTTGGCTCAAAGGAAAAAGATTTACCATGTTTTTTTAGCATACCTTGAAAACACTTGATTTCCTCTTCGTTGAGAAAACCATCTTCTCCAACTTTCAGCTCTGCTACAATGTGTCTTTAGTGAATTTGTGCCCAATGTTCTTAGGATTTCTGAGCATAGGCTGTTGAGAAGGTTATTTAATTACTCCATCACTTCCCTCTGGTAGAGGTGTAGCCACAGGTCTCACTTTCTTTGCAACTGTTTTGTACTTTGTCTCTACTTGTGCTTCAACTTCTTTATCCAAGTCATCCTCAATATGCATAAGTGCCTCGTATATGTCCAGCTCTTTGTACATGTCCATAGAGTGACAAGCTCTGACATAGTATCAACATAAGAGATTTCTTTGAAGATTCCTTAAATCACATCATCCGGTTCTAGCACATCACATCCTTGCAAGTCACTTTGAATGCTTGAAACATATTGTTTCTCCCACTTAGTTAAATCATTAAATTTCATGTAAGATATTGAACCCTCAGATGTCAACCCCAAAAATCCTAAAGAGAAGGTTTCTCTTTGCGAGAACTTCTCCTCACTTGCACCACCATAGTCGCGCTTTATAGTGGCACCCCAATAAAATCCTGAGCAAATATTTGTTCTTTAAGCTCCTTGCGTATCTTTGGCATTGGACGGTCATGTAAAATGTCTTTGTTTCTAGCATGATCAACACATACAGTTAGAAATTGAACCGCTTTCTTACCATCTCGACTTCGAACCCTAGCATAGGCCGAGCCATCATCTAGCACCTTAGTTTCCATCTGCACATCTGTAATGTAGGGTTGTCCCAGAATCAATGGGTAGGAGGAATGCTCCTGTATAAAAAAGTTTTGCTCGTCACAGACATCCCCAATAGTTACCTTAACATTTGCACATGCACCGTAAAGATCTTCAGAAAGCATGTTGGCAGCTCGAATTCGCCACTCGTGATCCACATCAATAGGCCACTTCCCCCTTTGGTGCAAATTCTTTGCCATGAGATTGATTTCTGAACCATGGTCTATGAGGGCTAAGATCGGCTCCTCAATGTCGCCAAGCTTTACCACTATTTCTGTCGTTGCTCTTGCCCAATGAGTCCTCAAAAAGTGACTCTTGGGTATAACTTCTTCATCTTCACCTCATTAAAATGCATATTTCTTACCTCAGGTACAATCGGGCTTGAAACCACTACAGGCTTTGGCTCTTCTTCTTCAAGATCTACTCTTCATAATCTTCCAAAATTTCTTCAATGTGACAAACCACTTGGCTTTTAACTGGATCTGACTCTTGATCACTCGGTACTTGCCGCTTTCTTTTTATAGTGTCGATGATCTCTTTGTGGAACTCGCGCTTAGTAATTCCAAGAATATTCCCCAAGGTGAGCTCCACTTTACTATTTAGGATACGTTCTTCAAAAACTTTCTTCAAATCTGTAGCCAGTTCAATATCAGACTTGAGTTTATACGAGGGCCCTTTAGGCTTACCTTGCTTCTTGTCCTTTGGAGCCTCTTCCATAAACACCTCAGGAGCAGGTTTAGGAGCAGGCCCTTGTTCTTTCTTCTTGTCGAATCTCGTTGGCCTTTTTGATGCCCCAGCCACCTCTTCATCTCTTTTCTGCTTCTCTTCCACCATAGCTTCATTGGCTTGAGCTTTAGCAATATAAGCATATACCGAAAGAGAATCCATTGGATCCGTCCACCCAGTAGTTTCTCGAATTGAATTCCCCACCTATCGTAACTTCGCGTATGTTACCTTACCTTCTTCTGTTGTCTTTAGAGCATATGGCCACAACTGGCTCTTTGCACCTGTACCATCATCATCTTCCTTACCACAAACTTGCAGCCCATATGTAGCTGCTTAAACAAGGGCAACATTATGCTGTATTTCCTCCACTATCTTCTTCATTCCGCCTCTGCCAAAGTTCAAGCAGAGCATTTCCCATGTCGCCTTGAGATGAATCTTCTTGTCTTTCTAGAAAACCACATTCTTCTTGTAAGCTTCATCAAACTCATTACACTCTCTCACATACATGTGGTCTTCACTATCGCACCACATGCATCGATCCCAATTTCTACGTGGTGGTTGTTGTTCTTGCTGCTTAGGTTCAGAAGTAGACGCCTTTGCTGCTAGCCCTTCAAATTTAACAGTTTTAAAATTCAAATTTAGTTCTTGAATACCTTTAACTAGATTGTCAAGAACAAGCCCCTCCACTTTGGGTACCGTCGAGGGCGGCCTCTCTTTAGTCTCTTCTTCATCATCATCTAGTACCTCGCTCACGATTTTCTTATCAACTCGCTTCTGCCGTTTTACGATCATGTTCACCGCTTCAGATACTATTTTCCAATATGATGTCAATCACTACAAGAGGCTCTTCATATTAGCGACGCTCACACAGCGACGCTCAAAAAAAAAATTCCCGGCGTCGCTATGAGCGTCGCTATAAGCGTCGCAAATTTACAAACAAAAACAAAAACGCACACACACATACATAAACAAAGAATGCACACACACATTGAGAGAGAAAAAGAGAGAGAGAGCATGCATAAACAAAAAACGCACGCATTGAGAGAGGAAAAGAGAGAGAGAACATGCATAAATAAAAAACGCACACATTGAGAGAGGAAAAGAGAGAGAAAACATGCATACGATCCAAAAAAACGCACACACATTGAGAGAGAAAGAGAGAGAAACTAATTTAACGTCGTAGGAAACTAATTAAAATTAAAAGACCTAAAGATCTAGCCGACGAGGAGTTGAACTGAAGACCTATTATTCAAGAGGGAAATGGCATAATCAATCTATCATACTTGGCATGGGTGATAGAAAGGTTATACCATTTATCTCTTTTTATTGGCACACACATCCACACACGCGCACACAGACAAGAAGAAGAGAGTTATAACGTCGTAGGAAACTATCTTAAAAGACGTTAAAGATTAGGTTATATGTAGACTTACATTAAATTAGATTTAGGTTTATTTTTAACTAGATTTACGTTTATTTAAGCTAGATTTAGATTTACGTTATATTAGATTAGATTTAGGTCTCCATAGACTGCAATGCCTGCATGAAGCGGGTGAGGAAAGCCCTCAATGGAATATAGGGTATTGCTGCCTTCACTCATGGTGGGCTCCGTCGATCCAAAAGTACTGGTGAAATGTCTTCAGAAGATAGGGAAGAAGGTGGATCTTCAGGGCGGCAAGAGTCACTACATCCCCGACACAATGACCATCTAGACAACCTCTAGTCATTAGACTTACGTTAAATTAGATTTAGCTTTATTTTTAGTTAGATTTACGTTTATTTAGATTTACGCTTATTTACGTTAGATCGAGTCCACGCAAGAATTACTTACGGTTTAGGGTTTAGAGTTAGACGAACAGTGAAAAGATCTACTGTGAAAAGATGTTAAGATGAAGTGAAGTGCTACAGCTAGAGAAGAGGCAAAGGGATTTTGTCCACTACATGCAGTATCATGTAGATGTGGGTGTGTAGATTTCTTGTACCCACAAATATAGGTATTGACCAATAAAGACGAGATTATAACCCGGTGGTTCTGATCTCCGTGCACCTCTAGACCGAGGTGTGCGGGGATTGGACATGACTAGAGAATGTGAGGTAAAGAGAGAGAGAGAGAGAGAGAGAGAGAGAGAGAGAGAGAGAGAGAGAGAGAGATAAGACGAAGAATGCCAATAGAATATTAAATTTGTTGTCCAGGTTATAAGTTTTTTATCCTCATTATGAGTAGCGACGAGGATGTGGGACCGTCCAACCGAAACGCCTATCTCTCAACGAGGGTCTTATGTCCTTGTAATCAATGCAAGCATGCTGTGCGACGGACAAGACGTGTTTCTTTGTAGCACGTTCGCGAATTTGGCGAGTTCGATCCATCTATTATAGATCGAGTTTTTGCCAATTATAACTCGTCGGACTCTGACGCTGGCCAACAAGCAGCAATCTTGCAACCCAATAGACGTGTTCGCAGGCGCTTTGGTCAAGCAGCATATGTGAGGCCACAAGATGTAGCCTCTGACAGCTCGGGGGATGATCATGCAGAGCACATTCCCAACGAGGCAATGTTTGAGCCCGAGATTGATGAAATGATCGAGACGATCATGGATTCAGAAAGGCTTATCTATGATGATATGAAAAGTGAAGCCGATACGTCATTGTATAATGGAGCACGTATGTCTAGATTGAAAGCACTCCTGGTTCTTCTCAACATGCAGGCAAAGTTTGGATGGAGTGACACTAGCGTCACAGCGCTTTTCAGGTGATCTATTACAATTAGTTTACTTTAATAGAACTCTAAATGTATAATGATCTGATAGATTTTTACACGACTGTATCATATTTTTATGTTGTGTAGATTGCTGAAAGAGCACATACTACCAGCTGACAATGTGATGCCAGATTCCCGAGATGAAGCAAGAAAGATTTTGCGAAACTTGGGGATGGATTACAATTCTATCCACGCTTGTCCTAATGACTGTATTCTTTTCAGAGGGGAATACACAGACATGGAGAAGTGTCTGAAATGTGATTCCGAAAGATATCGAGTAGATCTCCACAGGACAAAAATTCCACAAAAGGTTTTGCGACATTTTCCTTTGCTTCCTCGCATCAAGCATTTCTTCGAATGTAAGTCCATGGCCGCCCTAGCATCATGGCATGAGGAGAATAAATCTTCGGATGGTGTGCTACGAATTCCTGCAGATTGCGCAGCCTGGAAACATATAGATGGAACATGGTCGGATTTTGCCAGGGAAGCTCGAAATTTGCGCTTAGGCCTGGCTATGGATGGCGTAAATCCATTTGGTCAAAGATCAACATCTTACAGTGTATGGCCCGTTGTCATCGTCAACTACAACATTCCCCCGTGGTTGACTACGAAGAAGGGGCACCTATGGCTAAGCTTGATTGTGCCAGGGCGATATAAAGTGGGGAATATGGATGTGTATCTTCGTCCACTATTGGAAGAGCTACAACAATTGTGGATTGGCATAGAGGTGGTGGATATGAGCCGACACACAGGACGACAGAATGCTTTGATCAAAGGTATTCTAATGTGGACCATGCATGACTATCCCGGGCTAACAGAATGCTCAGGTGATCTATTGACACTCCTCACTCAGACACTGTAAATCTTGTTTTTTCCCACAGTTGATCTATTATCATGTGTATACATGCAGGGCTTCAAACAAGCGGATACAGAGCATGTGTCACATGTGGACCTAGACTGAATGCACGTAGGGCACCCTCACTGAAGAAGCAAATCTATGAAGGTCATCAAGCGTATCTTCCAGAGAATCATGTGTTACGCGACGGCTTTTTGGGAAGAGAGCCACCAAGGATGTCTGCACAAGCATGGTTAGAGCAGAAGGAGATGTGCGATGACGGATTGCCTCCAGGGATGAAGAGACTATCTCTATGGTACGAGTTACCATACTGGCCCCGACTCGTGATCAATCACTTGCTCGATCCAATGCACATATTGAAGAATGTGGGTAATCTACTATGGGACCATTTGACCGGCAAGAAAGATACTTTGGGAGCCAGAGTTGACCTTAGAAATGTGGATCGTATGGAGCAATATTGGCCGCAAACTGATGGATCGATAAAACTCCCTAAAGCACCATGGATTTTCACAGGAGCCCAAGAACGCAAAGTAAAAGAGGCCATTCGATCTTTTCGGACCCCCACTGGCGTAATGCACTCGCTTCGAACGTGTTTTACTAAAGAAGGAAAGCTTACCGGTTTGAAGTCACACGATTGGCATAAAATGTGTCAGGTACGTTCATAGTGGACTTTAATATCATTGCATAAAATGTGGACTTTAATATCATTGCTACACATACTTTACAGTTTATTTTACCGGTTTCCATTGAGGGATGTTTGTCTCTCGACATCCGTAACACAATCTACAAACTTGCAAAGCTGGTGCAATGGATCTCACAAAAGGAGATCGACGTAGACTCCATACCATTCGCCAAACTAAATGCTGCGGAGCTTGTGTGCATGTTTGAGAAACATTTTCCTACTACAATGCTAACCATTCAGGTGCATCTTCTTGTTCACATAGTTGATGAGGTGGAAATAGCTGGCACAGTTCATTCCAGATGGATGTTCTTCTTAGAGCGTTTCATGAAAACGCTTAAGGGATATGTGCGTCAAAAGGCACGTCCGGAGGGTAGCATGGCAGAAGGTTGGTTGGTATCAGAGTCCCCAGTGTACATTGGAGAGTGGCTAGACGGATTTGATAAATCCCGGGACACGCTATGGCGAACCATAGATGATGAGCGCATATCTGGGATTGTCATGTGCAATCTCGGTGTTGAGAAGAAGATGACGGAAGATCTAGAGGCTAAAATCAACCGATTTTGCATGCTTCACAATCCAGTGATGCAAAAGTGGATTTCACAATATAAGGATGCAAAGCAAGAGCGACAAAGGGCACGAATCGAGTGGAGACGGGGAAGACGACCACCGATGCACTATCCAACGGTTCTGGAGAGCCTACCAACCTTCATGAGCTTAAGATGGTTTCACAACCAATTGAAAAGCGCACAACAATGCGGTGACGAAGTGACTGAAGAAGAGTGGGAGTACTCTCGGGGTTGTGCGACCAAGGTAAGTTTGCAATGTACGACTAGCAAGTGACTTTATTTATAAACGTTTGAACGGCCACTCATAATCTTTGTTCGTTGTAGTATAAGTCATACACAGTAGCATGGTGTAAAGGTCGACATTTTAGGGTGGAACGAATCGACAAAAAGCATTTTACTCAAGATTGTGGAATCATGGCAAAATTTGAACAGTCTAGTCGATGACGTTCCTCTGATGCAGATCCTGTGGTGGCGGAACTCACTTACTTCGGCATGCTGCAAGAGATTTTGAGGATCGATTACAGAGGATTTTTTGTCGACTTGTTCGACGTGCAATGGTTCAAGATAATTATGGAGGGTCGCAACGCTACTATGCGTAGAGGAGAGTCTGGTTTTCTTGAGGTGGATTCTACTAAGAAATGGACTGACCTAAGAGACACTTTCGTACTACCCGAGCATTGTGAACAAGTAAGTATATAAATAGTTAACATCCCCCTTTTACAAGTTATGTGCTTGAAAGCTCTCATGTAAGTTATGTGGCTCTGGCAGGTAGTATTTCATCCTACAAAGTCTACATCAAACTGGTGGTACGTCATAGAGGTAGCCCCTCGTAGTGCAAGGACGTATGAAGGCTACCATGTGCCAATCACAACGACATCAATGGAGGAGATCAGAGAAGATGCATGCTCAATCAGAAGCCGCTGCGGTGGTGCCATACGTACCTTCCATGGTGTATAACGCTCTTTTCTACTCGCGCTCACATCTTTTGATTGAAAATTCTGAGTTTTCGACTTGCCTCTTCTATCACTCGATTCATTGCGTCATTGTATTTATATGCGTCATTACGTCATTGTACTTAATGGTCTTTGCGTCATTGTCTACTCTATTCATTCAATATTAAGTTTAAATATTCGTGTGTTTAATGCAGGTATGGATGATGAGGAGTTTCTTTCTTCTTTGTCACCGCAGCAGAGACAGTGGTACGTGGAGCGTCATCGCTCTGGCGCATCATCGCGCGTTCCTACACCATCCGCATCTCCCTCTCTTTCGGAGCATTCGGCGCGCTCCGAAGCTTCGGCGTCGACGAGACGAGTGTCACACTCGTCTAAACACCGGCGCTCTAGTGGTGGCGGTGGCGGTTGTTGTGGGGATTCCGCCACCGATGCCTCCACACCGCCTCGTGTTCGACGAGGCTCTTCACCCTCCCCTTCTTTGCCCGCCCCCACACCAGCCACAGCATCGCCATCTACGCCAGGTTTTGCACGGCTGACTGTTCCTAGAAGCTACACACCTCTACCTACTCCGCCAGGAGCCACCCCACTCGACACTCCTCGCTTCGGGGCCCAGACGCCGGTGGAGACACCTGACGTCCGTACCCCCATCGACACACCGCTAGAGACCCCTGCCGGGACACCCAGGTTCACGCGTCACCGGCCAGAGGGCTTGCCTTACTCCGTCGACATCAGCGGCGGCATCATCATGGATGATGACGGCAATAAGGTGATCTCGCGCATGCGTGGTCTTTGCTCTCAGCTGTTTAGACACTACATACTAAACAAATGGAGTGAAGTACCAAGTGATTTAAAAAACAGAGTCATCAGCATACTTCATGATGAGTTTCCCTTTCCAACACGGGATCAGCGCTTCAATGAAGACCTGATGAAGATTCGAATGCGCGAATACTGCAAACACAAGCGTTCCGAAGTGCAAAAAGCAATCAAGAATGGGTGGAATAGGCCAGATTGGCTGGCCAAAGAAGATTGGAAGAATGCGAAGAAAGCAGCGCGCGAGAATCCCGACAAGTGGAAGCAACAAAAGGATGCAGCCAGAGCGCGAGTAGAGGCAGGGAGCTCGCACCACTTGGGGAGCGGTGGATGGGCATCATTTGAGGCCGATTTTGTAAGTCTTTTCACATTGCTCTTTATGCATGTTCGATAGTTTAGGGTTTATGAGTTTTTTAGTTCTAACATAATGAAATCTTTGTATGTTTTGACAGTGGTCGATGACAGGACGTGATCCCACACCGTACGAGCGCGAGTACGCAGGCAGGAAGGGCTTAAACGCCCTGATGGACATTCTCAGTTCTCGTGGCGGCATGGTTAGTATTAGGGTTTACTCTTTTTTATTTTTTGTATTGTTTTATAAATGTCATTATATGTTTATATTTACTGAAAACTGTCTTATTGTCTTTTTTTGCAGAATCCGACAGATACGCCGCTTGGACGCGATGAGACGTCTGACTAGACGACGTCAGTTTAGCCGTAGCTAGATAGCATTAGTTTAGGGTTTCTCATAGCTTATGTATCATGAGACGGATTTTATACGTCTTTTTGAACCATGTATATTATTACATTTGTCACCGCAGTTCCTTTTGCCAATCAATTCTTTATGCCTATGATGTTGTACAATTGTCATTATTACATTTGCCAATCAATTCATTTTGCCTATGATGTGTACAATTGTCAATTTTGCAAACAATGCGTCTTGTGGGTGACTATTTTGGGTCTATTATCTACCTTTGCACTTTTTTTAAAAAGTGAATCAAGTACAATATGGTTGATGGGTGGCAGGGCATTCAATGCCCTGCCACCAAAAAAATATTCTCTCGGGCGTCGCTATAAGCGTCGCTATAGGCGTCGCTATAAGCGTCGCTATTTATGGCTCTGCAGCGTCGCTATGAGCGTCGCTATGAGCTTCGCTATTTATGGCTCTGCAGCGTCGCTATAGGCGTCGCTATATGCGTCGCTATATGCGTCGGTATCAGCGTCGCTATATAGCGACGCATATAGAGACGCCTATAGAGACGCCTATAGCGACGCCCATAGCGACGCTCTCGTAGCGACGGTTTTAGCGACGCCGGGGGTTATAAAAACCCAATGTATTTCTGTCGCTAACAGCGTCACAACAGCACACAACCTCTTGTAGTGAATCCCAATTCTCCCGTCGGATCCTCTAGTAATTGCACCAAATTCTTTTGTAGTCGCGGATCAACAGCTTGAATAAACAATTCCACCTTTTGATCCCTCAAGAAACGTTGTTCTGATGATGATAACTGATCAAACTTCTTTTCAAACTCTTGCAACAGTTCCTGTGCAGATAAATTTTTACCCTTCTTCTGCACCCACTTCGTAAAAATTTGTCTGGTCACCCGTTGAGAATCCTCCATAAAATATTCCTCTTGCAGCACCTTCTTAAAATCGTGCCAGTTCGGCCCTTGAGCCACTTGAATTTCTTTAATCCGGGCTCTAAGTTCCGGCACTGCAATCAGATGAAATCCTTCCACTGAATCCTGGTCTTCAATACCATTATCTTCCATAGACTGCTCATACAAATTGCAAAATTTTGAAATATCTCAACCCTCAAACCGTTGCAGCTTTTCCGTAACACTTTGCCAAGCTTTACGAATCCGCTCTAGAAAATTATGTTGCTGCTGGGCAGCCTTTTGCTGTTGCATGTATGCTACAAACTACTGTATGATCTGCTGCATGGCTGCCTCTTGTGGTGTAGACATAGGCTTCAACAATTTGCCCACCCCGGCTCGGGTTCACCAGGTGTCGGGGGATAAGTCTTTGAAACTTCAGCCATGTCAGTGCCGGGCTGCTGGCTATGGAAAAATTGAGAGTGAAAAATTGCCGCACCACACAATATAGCAGCAATTAATTACTTGGTAATGCTATCGACGCACAAAACTTGCTCATCAAATCTCGCTTCTTGCTCGGCGTCAAACCGCTCCCTCCCAAAGCGTGCGCGAGCTACTTTCTTCCCACTGCGCTCTTCTCGTTGTCGCCTCAGGCTTCACCTTTCTTTTCCTTGCTTGGCTTCACACTTAAGACCCTATTGAATTTGGGCGGCCATTTTATTTAAGGTCATGGGCTTGATTGCCTTTGGGCGGCCCTTAGTGGCTTGGGCGGGCAATCCTTTAAGGTCATGGGCTTGATTACCCTTGGGCGGCCCTTAGTAGCTTGGGCACACGGCCATGCCCCTTTAAGGTCAACCATATTATGGCCCTTAAAAGGGAAACATTTGGCATACATATCGGCCAAGGCAATTCCAAGTGCTCGGCAATTTTCGGACCTCCCCATTTGGCATACATACCGATTAAAGCATTGCCATTAACAACATCTTTCTGCAGCTGCCCTCGACCGGCATTGTCATCGAGAGTCTTGTGCCCATTTTAGTGTTGCGGACCTTGCCACAAGCATGCTAGATGCAAGTGTAAGTGATTGCATTTGGAGAGTTATCCGTCTTTGCATTTGTTGAAAATAGTCAGCTTCCTGGCCATGCTTCTGTTAGATTTAACCCGCAATCATTGCATTCCAAGAGACGACATTCTGAACATGATACTCCTCAAATAAACTACTACTCCATGCATTCTGAAACCTGGACGAAAGACAAAGACTCCCAGCTAAGATACCAACGGAGCCGATCGGACCAGTACGAAACCGGCCCCCGGTGAATCTTTAACGGCCAATATCTTAGCAAACCGTAACCACTGATCTGAAAAGACCGACGTGCTTTAAAAAGTGAGCACTTTAAGCTTGTGCATCATTTCATTTCTGTCACCTCAGCTGCAGTTGCCCAATCCGGTACGGATCTGAAATTGACTTGAACTTTAAACTGCCATAACTTCTTCATCATAGCTCCAATCAACGAGTTGTAAAGACAGACCGATAGAGCACATCGAGCACTATAGTTCTAGGTCACAATATGCCCTACGTGCCCACTTCAATCATAACACTTTTTAGCATCATTAAGGAATTTTTTTGGTCCTTTTGGATGCATTTGACATACATTCAACATTAAACTTGACCTGGTACCAAGTCTTAATCACTGCTCATTAATCACGTAAGCTTCAAACAAACTTGATGTGCATTTTTTTGACATCTTTCTTAGCATGGGAGCGGAGCTGGATGACAACATTAGGTATACATGGTCTACCAAGGAGAACAATGCTTTCAAAAGGCTTAAAGAAAATCTTATCTCTCAACCTGTGCTTACACAACCGGATCTCTCAAAGCCATTTGAGATCCAATGTGACACTTGTGGTGATTGCCTTGGATCTATTTAGCTCCAAGAAGGGCATGCCATAGCCTATGAAAATCGAAGGCTCGGCCCTGTTGAGCAAGCTCTAGGCATATATGAAAAGGAACTCCTCGCAGTTCTACATGACTACGGGAAAAGCAAAGGGAAGATCAAAAAGTCCCTTGCAAATTAAGGTACATGGGAAGATCTTTGCTGCAGATGAGTATAGCCAAGGCCTACAAGAATCTTTCCAAAAGATTAAGGATGCTATCTATATCTCATAGCAAAGGCAAAAGGTTGCTGCTGGATAAGCACAGAAGAGCCCAAGCCTTTAATGAAAATGATCGGGTCTTACTAAATTTCCCAAGGCTCGATTAAGGCACACGACGGGCAAGAATCCTACGGGACACCAAAAGTGTTGTGCTAAGTTAGCAAAAAGTTACTATGGTCCCTTCCAGATTCTTAGGCCAATCAATTAGATGGCCTATCAACTCAAGTTGCCAAACCATTGGCTCATACACAATGCTTTTCATGTGAGCCTACTAAAGCCTTAGAAAGGAGAGCCACCTCAAGAACCAACTAGTGAAAACCCAGTGGAGATTGTGGACCAAGAAGAGTAACTAATATCTAATTCTCCTAAATGATTTTCTCATCTTAAACTGATCATTTACTAAGGGGAAGTGCTAGGGG
The DNA here is from genome assembly GCF_014529385.1 of Adiantum capillus-veneris. Taxonomy (NCBI): domain Eukaryota; kingdom Viridiplantae; phylum Streptophyta; class Polypodiopsida; order Polypodiales; family Pteridaceae; genus Adiantum; species Adiantum capillus-veneris. The sequence goes on along the minus strand of NC_140939.1, from coordinate 127,986,380 downwards.
AGAAAAGGCTAGAATATTCGTTAAGCTGACAGACTGGACACAATAGGGATCCAAAGGGTGGGCCATCTGCAAAAGAGCAATGTGCAACAATGGGATTAAAAGACCCTAAGGTTCATCCGAATAAGACTTCCAAAATGCTAAGGATCCAAAGTTCAAAGGTTGTGTCCAAAGGTCAAACACTAGGAAAATTGGATGCTTTGTGTGTGTACCAAAAAGTCTTCATGGCTCCTACATAGGAGGGGTCTAGCCTTGCAAGTAGGGGATGAGAGAGAAACTCACACACACACACAAGCTACCTTTACACAAAGGGGACGAGGGACACATGTCAGCTCCCTAGCCTAGATGCCCACAAGGTGTACTCAAATCCTATTGGATGGCCTTGGAGGTGGACCAATGAGAATTATTCTAGAGTAAATCTAGTTTAATTAAATTTAAAACACTTAATAAAAGAACCAATAGGAATTCAGATCTCTAGAAGACTATTGGACAGTCTCCCAAGGGGTCCAATGAGAGTTTAGTTGCGTTAATTAATTACCTAAAGCTCTCACAAAAGGGGAAAGGGGGACACATGTCAGAAGGCTATCACTTATGCTCTTGAAATTCCATTGGCTAAGCCTCGAGAGGTCCAATAGGTTGTGAGCATGAGCAAATAGCAAGAGGGGTCAATCAAGAGAGAGAGGGGGCTGATTTTTTCAAGGCATTATGGCATACACACTCACACAAGTCAATGTGTGGAGTAAGAAGACATTCTCTCTCCTTCTCAAGCTTTAATGGAAAGCTTATCACCTACTCCAAGCTTGTGGGAAGGGATGCCTACACTAGCAACTCTTGGCTTTGTGATGAAAATCCAACCAAGAGCCAATTCATGATCATCTCCTCTACCATGCTAATTATTAATCTATGCTATGCTAATATGAGTGATTATGTGAGGAGATGTACATCTTTCTTGTAAGACTACTCCTTCTTCATCTCAATGTACTCTCATACCCCACTAGCTCTAACCATCTTTAAATGTGTGAGGTCTTGGGTCTGAGACCGTGAGGGAATTGATGTTGTGTTTTATAAGTGTTTTTCTTAGTGCTTGAACTTTCCATCTTCATTGCAGTATCTAGTATAGAAGGAACACAAAGAATTGTATTGGCTAGAAGCATGTTAATGTGTCACTGAATATGTTGTCTCGGACATTGCTAGTTACTTGTGCTTGCTAGCATATACTGAAAATGGATGGACAAGTCCTTTGAATTTCAAATGTTCCATAAAAAAATTATTTTCCCTCCTCATGTGCTTCTGTTTCAACTATTGAAGATGGTGTGGGGAGTCTCTCTCTCTCTCTCTCTCTCTCTCTCTCTCTCTCTCTCTCTCTCTCTCTCTCTCTCTCTCTCTCTCTCTCTCTCGTTTGTTCCTTGCTCCGAGAATCCTTATTACGAGATTAGTTGTCAAAGTTGAGCTCTTTCTCTCGTTCTGACACATACCTACAAAAATGGAGAACCAACACCCAACACCCAACATTATTGCCACTATCTCCAATGCTGGAAATGGATCCGTACTATAATCTGATGGTAAGAAAATCTTATGTGTAGCCCACCCACTCCAAATGAAGTCATTGGTTTTGTTGGTCACGTCTATAGTTTTGTGAGGGCATTTGTTCATAGTATGTGTGTATTACAACATCAAGTGTTGACAGCTATACATTTAAGTGGTTTTAAGTAAGTAACATATTATGCACGTCTATAGTTCTCAGGAAAAAGCAAAAGAGAGCCACTACAAGCAATGAATTACAACTCCCAAGATCTAGCTCTTTCTGTAATCAGGGAACATGAGAGTAAGAAAGAGGAAACAACAGGAGAAAAAACAAATGAAATTTGAGCGACAAGATAATGCCCTCAACGATGAGGAGAAAAAGAAAATATCCTCTGAGATTATGAGAGCTTTCAAGAGTAGGACTGAAGGTTTTAGTACAGAAGAAAAGTGGGAAATCCAGAATCTTGTTGCTCAAACATCTGCATGTTCAGGCGATCCATGATGAGTCTTTTGAGGAGGAGGCTGCTGTATAGACCGCAATTGTCTCCAATGTCCATAGCACACTGGCTACCGTCAAGTAGCCAGGTTCCAATGAGGAGTTGTTTTTGAAAAATGGAGCGTTTCAAATGATGTTGAAGTCAAAGGAGAACATGCCTATTGCAAAAATTTCCAGGGTCCTGAATGTCAATCGTCGCACCTTGCACAAGGCGAGCTCACGACAGGCAAAGTCCGATGTTGATGGTCTATTGTTTTCATTGGTTGCATGTCACAAGCAACACCGTCATAGCCCTATCACATATGAAATTAAGGAATTGGCCTACACATTTTGGAAAGTGGAGACTCACATTTCACCGAACAAGAAGGATGTTTGTCGAAAGAGGATGGGGAGGAAAAGGTACATAGAACACCCAGTGCACCTCCTAGTCGAGCCTCAGGTGATCAATCAAATACTTGTACCATAACTTATGCATCTTATGCATTGCATCTCTAGTGCTTAGTAACTTGTATATGATGATCAATAGCGTATTGATCTGTAGACTTTTGCTAGTTAGCATATGGACTGTGTTGGTTAGCATATTGACTATGCTAGTTAGCATATGGATTGGGTTCTAAATAGCATACAGAGCTAGTTGGGTAACACAATATGTATGCCAATTAACATACCTGGTATGCTAGTTAACAAACCTAATATGCTAGCTACATACCTAGTATGCTCAATTGCATGATAAGTACGTTGTTTAATAGAAAGTGATTATGCTAGTTAGCATATGGATTTTGCTAGGTAGCATATGGAGTATGCTAGTTAGCAGGACTTCAGTTCTAAATACCATAAAAAGTTAGTTGGTCAACACAAAAGGTACGCAAGTTAACACCACTTGTGCTAGTTAACACCTAGTTTGCTCACTAGCATGATGGGTATGCTATTTAAGACAAGGGTTATGCTAGTTATAACTATCAGTTGGGTTGGGTATGCTAGTAAGCATATGGAGTATGCTGGTTGGCATAAGGAGTATGCTAGTTAGCAGGCCTTGTGTTCTACCTAGAATATAAAGTTAGCTAGTCAGCACAAGATGTATGCTAATTAACATCATTTATGCTAGTTAGCACCTAGTATGCTCAATAGCATGATGGGTGTCCTAATGTGTATACTAGTTAGCATAATGAGTATGATAGTTAGCATATGGAGTATGCTAGTTAGCATATAGACTGTGCTAGTTAGCATATGGAGTATGCTAGTTAGCATGCCTTGGTCCTAAATAGCATACAGAGCTAGTTGGTTAACACAATATGTATGCTAATTAACATACCTGGTATGCTAGTTAACATACCTAGTATGATAGTTACATACCTCGTATGCACAATTGCATGATAAGTACGTTGTGTAACAGAAAGTGAATATGCTAGTTAGCACATGGAGTTTGCTAGGTAGGATATGGAGTATGCTAGTTACCATGCCTTGAGTTCTAAATAGCATACAAAGTTAGTTGGTCAACAAAAAAAGTATGCAAGCTAACACCACTTATGCTAGTTAACAACTAGTATGCTCACTAGCATGATGGGTATGCTATTAAGACAAGGGTTATGCTAGTTAGAACTAGCAGCTAGGTTGGGTATGCTAGTTAGCATATGGAGTATGCTAGTTAGCATGCCTTGTGTTCTACCTAGCATACAGGGTTAGTTGGTCAACACAAAAAGTATGCAAGTTAACACCACTTATGCTAGTTAACAACCAATATGCTCACTAGCATGATGGTTATGCTATTTAAGACAAGGGTTATGCTAGTTAGAACTAGCAGTTGGGCTGGGTATGCTAGTTAGCAGATGGAGTATACTAGTTAGCATGCCTTGTGTTCTATCTAACATATAGGGCTAGCTATTCATCACAAGATTTATGCTAATTAACATAATTTCTTCTAGTTAACACCTCGTATGCTTAACAGCATGATGGGTGTCCTAATGACTATGCTAGTTAGCATATGGTCTGTTCTAGTTAGAACTAGTAGCTGGGCTGGGTATGCTAGTTAGCATATGGAGTATACTATTTAGCATGCCTTCTGTTCTACCTAACATACAGAGCTAGCTAGTCATCACAAGATATATGCTAATTAACATAATTTCTGCTAGTTAACACCTCGTATGCTGAACAGCATGATGGGTGTCCTAATGAGTATGCTAGTTATCATATGGTCTGTTCTAGTTAGCATGCCTTGTGCTCTACCTAGCATACAGAGTTACCTGGTAAACACAAGATGTATGATAAATAACACTCTTTATGCTAGTTAACATACGCTCTTGCATGCACATTAGGATGTTGATTGTCGCTATGATTTGTTTTCATGAAATTGATGGATGTCCTAGTTAGCAATATGAATAGTGATCATCATTTGGACGTTGGAGATTGAGTTCTTTCGTAGATTCAAGGAAAAACATCCATATTGCAAGATTGGCATGAGAATGTTTGAGATGTTGAAGCCATTCTTTTGTAGGTGGTTGAAAGATAGATAAACATGTTGTCACGAATACCATGTGCAAATGTATTTTTTGAAGGACAAACTGAACCACATGCGCTCTTGTGCTTTTGGGCTGCATAGAGCAGGTTGTGACTGTATATGTCGTATTTGTGCCCCAGGTGAGAACATTAGCAAGGGTTGCTTGGCTTCACATCACATGTTCAAAGGTGTCACACATATGTGGGAGTCTGTTCTCTGTCCAAAGCCCGCAGATGCAGTTTTCCATAGAAGGGAATGCCTGATGGGAGAGTGTTTGACATGTGAAGTGAATACATTGGAATTATGTTGCTTGGAGACAGCAAAGCCAGGTAATAGTATTAATGTGAAAGTATTTGCATATGTACAAGCTCAAGACAAGCATGGAAATATTAACAAAACAAAAGATCTTTTGCACAAAGAAATGCAGTGTTGGGAGTTTCTTCAACTCTTGAATACCAAGTTGGAGCTCTTTATCACTCATAACTATGTGGATCGAAGGATTGTCTTCTTCAGTTTTTGGATGATGTCGTCAAGTCAGTTGTTGATTTTGCAAAGAATTGTGCCTTCAAGGATCAAAATGAGATTTAGTCAATGCATTGGCACTCTAGTCAAGTAACCATTTTTGTACACATAACATACTACCTTAGGGCAAGGGAGGTAGTCAAAACCATCCACTCCTTCATATCAAATGACAAGGTGCATGACACGTTGTTCGTGCAACACTACTTCATGCTACACCGTGACTAGTTACAACAAGAGGGCGTCACTCCTAAGCAACATTGGGTGTGGTATGATGGTGCGCCTCACAGTTCAAGGGAGCCAGGCCTTTTTACTTCGTTGCAAGATATGGTGGACTCACAAAGATGGGGATGAGCTGGTTCTTCTTTGGGTCAGGGCACAACAAGGGAGAGCATGATGGTATTGGAGCAGTTGTGAAAATAACCTTGACCCATGAGCAGCTAAAAACCTAATGGAGCTCTTTTGCAGTGTGCAGCTGATGTGGTTGCTTATCGCCAAGCCAACCTATCACCTTCACACTATCCTTCAAAAGAAAGGGAATGTGCTTGTGTGTTCTGGGAGGTTAAAGAGGGGGAAGTGAAGAGGGAGGTGAAGTGGAATTGTGCCACTATGGCAAAAACTAGCTCTCTGCATGCTTTTTGTGGCCACAACCCTGGGGATCCAACTGCCCTTGCAACAAGAGCCTTGGAATGCTTCTGTGATGCATGCATGCACGGAAGATGGAATCGTTGCGTCAATAAAGCTCACGTGCAGCCTTGGGATTATCATACTCTACTGCCATTACCTAATGAGGTTGTGTCAGATTCGGAAGATGAAGCAGCTGCTTTCAATGACTTCACATACAAAGGTCATCATGATGTGTTGAGTAGCGCTCTATGTGCTGGCAACACATTTGCTGTGAATCGAGATGCTTCGACCAACGTCGACTATGTGGATTTCTACCTAGTCAAGTGTGTTGCAGCAAAGGAGAAAGGTGATAAGGGGTACCTCAATGAATGAGGCAATGCAATTGATAGAGGCTCATATGTTGTGCAAGGTCTACATTACAAGCAATTGGATGCATACACCTTCAAGCTAGACCACAAGCAGTCCATCATCCACGTACTTTCACATCTGGTACGATGTATCAAAATACCCATGGAGCACATCCCAAGGAGACGAAAGGTGTACACAATCAACCCAAGAATCTATGAAGCAATCTATAATAGCATGCCCTTCAGGTTTTAAGTTGTAATCACTGCATCTTCAATATACTTCTTGCTCGGAGATAATGCAGTTTTATTAAAAACTTGGGTATCTTCTATCTCTTGTGTGCTTTGTGTATACATGGCTTTGGTGTCTATCACAGAGGGGTCTTAGTTTTAAGAGAGATCATTTGTACAACCTGCCTCATTGTGTTCTAATTGTGTTCTGTGGGTATGCTAATTAGCATAAATGATACGCTAATTAGCATACTGTCAATGCTAGTTAGCATACAAAATGTTCTAATTAGCATACCTTTTGCTGGTTTTCAAGGAGAAGAGATGGCAATTCTTGTATACTGTGTATGCTAATGCTAATTAGCATACTGTTTATGCTGATTAGCATAAAATTGTATATGCTAGTTAGCATAAACAATATGCTAATTGTCATTACTTTTCTGGTTTTCAAGGAGAAGAGATGACAACTTTTTGTATACTGTGTATGCTGATTAGTATACTGTTTATGCCAGTTGGCATACCCTTGTTGGTTTAAGGAAGAAGAGATGTAGCTTTCTATATATTGTGTATTCTAATTAGCATACCTTTGCTGGTTTCAAGGAGAAGAGATGGCAGCTTTCAATTCTCTGTGTATTCTAATTAGCATATTTTTTATGCCAACTCAGTATGCTAATTGGCATACCTTTGTTGGTTTTAAGGAGAAGAGATGACAACTTTCTGTATACTGTGTGGTATAATTAGCATACTATGCTATGAGTGGAAGTTAGCACAAACAAAAATGCACAGTATGTTAATTGAAGGTATGCTAATAAGCATACCTTTGCTGGTTTTAAGGAGAAGAGATGACAGGTCTCTGCATCATGTGTATGCTAAGTAGCATATTGTTTATGCCAATTTGCATATTTTACTGGCATAAACAATATGCTAATTAGCATAGGTTTGCTAGTTTCAAGGAGAAGAGATAACACCTCTCTGTATATTGTGTATGCCAATAAGCATATCATGTATGCTAATTAGCATACTGTATGCTGTTTTCAAGAAGGGATGGCAGCTTTCTATATACTGTATATGCTAATTAGCAGACTATGTTGTGAGTGGAAGTTAGCAAAAACCAAAATCCATAGTATGCTAATTGAAGGAATGCTAATTAGCATATTGTTTATGCCAGTTGTCATAGACAGTATGCTGATTAGCATACCATTGCTAGTTTCAAGGATAAAACATGGTAGCTTCCTGTATACTGTATATGCTAATTAGCATACTATGGTATGATGTGAGTGGAAGTTAGCACAAACAAAAATGCTCAGTATACTAATTAGAATGTATTGTAATTAGCTATTGTGAGTATGCTAATTAGCATACATGGTATGCTAATGAGTATGATAATTAGCATACTGTTTTGGTTGTGTTAGCATAAACAGTCTGCTAACTAGCATAAACATTATGCTAACTAGCATACCTTTGCTGATTTCCAACGAGAATGTATACAAATTCAATGTTTAGAAGATGCCAACAGTACACATAGTAATGTCTTCAAAAAAAGAATAGTACAGGATCTGATCATTACTATTTGAAGCGAATGTTGGAATAGTTACAAACATTGGAAAGGCAATTTACAAATTTCCCTCATAATGTTACAAAACTGCAGAGAGCCTCCTACTCTGGATAAGATCGTGGTTTAGCGCGCTCGTACACTCACTTTTTCCCAGTGTTCATTTGCTTCTTTGTTCGCTGAGCTTTTGGGTCTTTCTCTCTTTCCTCTTCTTGCTGAGCTTTTGGTTCTTGCAACTCTCTTTCTTCTTCTTCTTGCTGCTACTTCTCTAATTTTTCCCTCTGTAGCCTCTCTCTCTTACGTCTTTCAGCTTCTTCATCAACCCCCGTTTGTCTCCTACTCATGGCTTCATTACGCTGGGCCTCGTTGCACCGGTGCATTTCTGATTCCAGCTTCCTGATCACTTGATGTGAAAAAAAATTTGGGGTAGTATCAAACACATTTTCAATTGTATACGCTACACAATCCTCTAATTGCAGCCATAGGAACAGCCAGTTGCTCAAAGTATCTATCAAGAAGTTTTGCCGATGTTCTTTGGTCTAGTCCTCTATCTTAGGAGTAACAAGCCAACATCCTTCAGGGTTCTAGCACACTTTGTACATACTATTGTCAATAATTAATCTGTTTTGGGACGCAAAGTTGCAATTCTTCCAAAACAATTTCAAATCCTTCAAGAATACATGCTTATTATATATCTGCCAAGGCTGGCCACTACAATGACTCTGTGTAAAAACACCTCTTAGCTTATCCCGCTGCTCTTTGAATATTGTTTCTAATATTGCATTCACTTTAGGTGCCATGCTGGTGCTCCATATATACACATGGAAAAATCGGAGGCACTAGTCCAAAAATTTGTGGCTGTCTTTGTGCCAAAATACCAATGTCCTATCTTGCACATTGTACTTTATCATTTTCCCTGCATGTTTAGGGGGAATGTTACCGTGCATTGGCTCTATAACTTGAACAAGCAGGCCATTTAAATCAAGAACCAAAGCACGCCCCTCGTTTGGCAATGGCTTTGGCTCGCATATTGGGTCTGGCAGTGCATACCACTCAGTAAAAATAACTTCCCCCGAGGGATGAACATAACTCAATTACTCATTTATTTTCGTTAAGCGTTTAAGATAGCTAGCCATGTGCTTCTCAATCTCAGCTTTTTCTTTTTGTAGTTGTCTAGCCTTGGCAATATGCCGCTTTCGTATGGTTTTGCATGCAATGGCATAATTCAAATCATGCAGGGCAACTAACTGCAATTTCTCTTGCCATGTGACACAGAAATGGTATCGAATAAAGACATCATAAAGGACAAGCAAAAAGTACTGGACTATTGCACAGTCAAATAATATTGAAAAGAGTTTTTCCATTATAAATATCTAGAGGGATACATGGCACAAGGTGTGGAGCTTGCTAACACTACATAACTTGGACACAATTGGGAATAGATTCGGCATAATTTCTTGCAAGCACTTGAGCGAATGGCTTTCTTTTCACCTCTGCTACGTTCATTTATGTCATCTAGGGTCCTCTTGAGCACTCCTAACTGTTTCCTCTGAGACGTTTGTTTGATCATTTGTAGGGGGCTTGGGTTTGGGATGAGTAATCATGATAAAATATTCATCATCATCATCTGTTTCTTTACCATGTGCAGTAGCCTCGTGCGCTGTGGAATCACATCTGCCCTTTCATGTTGTCTATCTAGCTCATCAGATTCATCATTACAGAGCTTCTCTTCTTTCCTTTGATTGACAGGTGTCTTGTCTGGTTCGCATCCTGCATCATTGATACTTGTGTATTCCATTCACCCGTTAATTTTCATCGATACCATTATGATTGCTTGTATGCATAGTGTGACAAGTAGCATTCCATGTATGGTAGGCATCTATATCCTGTAGACATTCATATTGTCTATGCTAACTATGCTAAGTAGTATACAAAGTGTGCTAACCACCATGATCTATATGCTAACTAGCATACAAAATAGGCTAACAAGGAAGTTTGAATATAGTGTGTATGCTAACTAGCAAAGAACGTATGCTAATTAGCATATACAAAATATTAATAGGCAAAATTGTGTGTATGTTAATGGTATGCTTATTATTGATGGTGTGCTATTTAGCATAAATGGTATGCTAATTAGCATACACAGTTGTATGCTAATTAGCATACAATGTATGCTAGCATAGATGGTATGCTAACTAGAGGATAAGTTATGCTAATAAACATAACATCTCTGCTAATTAGCATATCATTTTTTCTGGTTAGCATATTGTGCATGCTGTCATAATAATCAATATCTAATTCCCCTAAATGATTTTCTCATATTAAACTGATCATTTAATGTGGGGAAGTGTCAAGGGAGAAAAAGCTAGAATATTGGTTAAGTTAGCAGACCGGCCACAGTAGGGATCCAAAGGAGGGAAAATAGGGATCCAAATGGGGGGCCATCTGCAAAAGAGCCATGTGAAACAACGGGCTAAAAAGACCCTAAGGTTCAGCCCATTAAGACTTCCAAAATGCTAAGGTTCCAAAATTCAAAGGTTGTGTCCAAAGGTCAACCTTAGGGAAAATTGGATGCTTAGTGTGTGTGCCCAAAAAGTCTTTCTGCATCCCTACAAGGGAGGGGGCGAGCCCCAAAGCTAGGGGATGAGAGAGAAAACCACACACACACACACAGGCTCCTTTTACACAAAGGGAATGAGGGACACATGTCAGCTCCCTAGGCCAGATGCCCACAAGGTATGCCCAATTCCTATTGGAAGACCCTTGAAGTGGACCAATGAGAATTAGGCTAGAGTAAATCTAGTTTAATTAATTTAAAAACATTTAATAAAAGAAACCAATAAGAATTAAGTGTCCTAGAAGACTATTGGGCAGTCTCCCAAGGGGTCCAATGAGCATTCAGGAGCCCCATGGCTTGCCTGATTCCTATTGGCCAGGAGGCAAAGGGGTCCAATGAGAGTTTAGTTTAATTATTTAATTATCTAAAGCTCTCACAAAAGGGGAAAGGGGGACACATGTCAGAAGGCTATCACTTATGCTGCTTAATCCCTATTGGCTTGACCTGGGGAGGTCCAATGAGGCAAAAGCCAGCCTAACTTAGCAGCTAGGGCTCGCCCAAGAGAGAGGGGGGGGCTGATTTTTGCTTGGCATTCACTCTCACATTCTCACACTTGACCATGTGTGAAGAGAAAAATACTCTATCTCCTCCCAAGCTTTAATGGAGAGCTCATCACCTACTCCAAGCTTGTGAGATAGAAGCCTACATCAACACTCTCTTGGCATGTGGATGCAAATCCAACCAAGAGCCAAGCTTCAATGCATGCTCATCTTCTCTACCAAGCTAATTACTAAGCTAAGCTATGCTAATATGAGTGATTATGTGAGGAGATGTACTTCTTTCTCGTAAGATACTTCTTTTTCCTCTCAATCTACTCTCATACCCTGCTAGCTCTCACCATCTTCGAAGGTGTGTGAGGTCTTGGGTCTGAGAACGGGGATAAATCAAGTTGTGTTTGATTAAGTGTTTTGCTTGGTGTATGAAGCTTCCATCTTCATTACACTAGCTAGTCTTGAAGGAACACAAAGAATTGTATTGTACAATGTCTCTCTTGATGGGAGAAACCATAATACAAAGCCTTTTGGAGGGGGGACCGGCTCCATGCAAATCCGGTCCTCAATTGTTGTCAATAGTTTAATTGCTCTCTCTTTTGAAAGTATTGTCGATGCTATCTAACTAGGTGTTGTGCTTTTTGTTGCTCTCTCCACCCAAGCACTCTTGTAATTCTCATTAGGAATCAACTCTAATGAAATGCTCACTATGTTCATGCTAACTTCCGCTACACATAAGATTTTAGGCCATTAAATGTTACATTGGTATCAGAGCTCAAGGTTTCTCTTTTCTTGCTCAAGAAGGGAGGTCCTCAAGCTAGCTACAAATGGTTGGTATTATTAATTGCGTGTGAGTAAGTAGAATAGGGATTTTTCAGCCTTGCAGTGCGCCTGCCTTTGTGCAGTTAACGGGGCATCACCGTCGAGAGCTATGGTCTTAATAGTGGAGTCCTACGGGGCTTGCCTACGGCTTAACCACTATTGAGCTATTAGAAGCTTGACAGGAGCCGGTGCTGTTTTGGTGTCGAAAGACCCTCTCTTCTATTCCTTGCAATTAATGGTATTCGAGCCGCGGGTACAGTAGCTTGAGTGCTTTTTCTAAAGGGGTAAAGAGGAGTAGCAACTAGGGCTTGAAGTGCCAAAGTACACCTAAAAAGTTTACACCTAAAAGTTGTTAGAATGGCTGACAATATTAAAGAGAGTGAAATTAATGTTGATAACTTTGATTTTGCTCATGAGCAAGCTACTAATGATGCTTCAATGCTTGTTAATTATCTTGTTTCTAGGCTTCAACAAGCCATGGGCAATCCATCTCTCCAAAGTGAAGTGCAACGGCAGCTCCGTGCTCACGGGATTCTCCAAGCTCATCACCATGACGAGAGAACACCTAGGAAGCCTCCTTGTGAGACTACCAAAAGAGGTCTCTCTCCGATTCGGGAAGAAGAAGAGAATCCATATGAAGGGCTCAAGAACTTACTTCTTGATGATGCATCTCCTTCCCAAAGGAGAACTCAAGAGCCTCCACCGAAGGAACGAGAAAGAAGCGAGTCTCCCGCCACCTCGGCGGAGATGGCTCCACGAAGAAGGCGGGCTAAACGCTCTCCATCACCACCAAAGCGGAGAAGACCATCACACTCTTCTCCACGCCATAATTCAAAGAGGGATGATAAAAAGAAGAGAAGAAAAAGGCGAGAAAGAGGACACCCTCTTCTCCATCTTCTTTATCCTCTTCCTCTTATGAAAGCTATGGTGAAGACGACAAAGATCAAGACAAGAAAAAGGCAAGAAAGAGGTCACCCTCTTCTCCACCTTCTTCAAATTCTTCATCTTCTGAAGAAAGTGATGGTGGAACTTTTGAACCATCAAAAAGAAGAGGCCATAGGAAATCCTATGCCGCATGGAAGAGGTCGTCCAAGCTGAAGAAATTCAAAGAGGGAGGGAAGAGCATCTCTTTCCTTACCTATGATGGCACCTTCGGTGCTACAGACAAAGTTTTGGCCTTTATCCAGCAATTCGATGCGGCGTTTGGAGATGAGGGCTTCACGGAGTCCTCTAAGCTACGCCATGTAGCTATGCACTTTCAAAAGTCCGCCAGACAATGGTGGTCTAGCCTACGAGCCAACGGTGAAGCTCCACGAACATGGAAGGCTTTAAGAGCTTCCATTATGAAGCAGTTTTTGGCCACCGATGCCAAAGACAAAGTACTCACCGAATGGCGAAGCTTAAAGCTCTCTCCCAATGAATCCATCCACAAATATGTAGACAAGTTTTGGGACCTACAACTCAAAGCCACTGTCTTCAAAAAGTTGGATTTTGGAGAGCAAAAGCAACAATTTTGTGCGGGCTTAACCGAAGAAATGGCGGAGTATGTCAACTCCCAAAAACCACGTACCATATCGGCGGTAATACACCATACTATGGTGGCCTCGCGAATCAATTTCCAAACGGGGGGTAAAAGAAATAATAAGCCCCCGGAAAACAAAGGTTCCAATGAGCCTAAGGGGAAGGACAATGTCCAAAAGTCTCCTAAGGGCAATTCCAACAAAGCTAAAGAGAAGGGAGTTTACAAAGGAAAGAATAAACTCTCTCCTGAAGAGCTTGAGCGTTATCGTAAAGATAACCGGTGTTTCAAGTGCGGCGAACAAGGGCATGCGTACCGCGCTTGTCCCCAAAAGAACAACCGCCAAGATCCTCCTAGAGCTTCTTTGGTTGAAATCCAAGAGGAGGAGATTCACCAAACTCACCACAAAGGATCTCCTCTATGCCATGCTTGGGGAAAGGTAAGAGAACATGATGCTTTTATTCTCTTTGACCCTGGTTCTACTCACAATTTCATATCTATGGAGTTAGCCACCAAGCTAGGCATACAATCCTACGAGATGGGAGATATCCTACCCGCAGACAGTGCCTTCAAGGGGCAAGAAGCTTCAGTCACTCCCTTAATCGGGAAATTGAGGCTTCATGTCCAAGGCTATGTGGACAAAGAGGATTTCTTTATCTCTCCTCTCAAGCATGAGGATGTAATCCTAGGGGCACCATGGTTTGACCGTCTGGCTGCCTATGTTAAATTTCCTGAAAGGAGAATCTCCTTTAAGTTCAGGGAAAAGGACATGTATATAGATGCTAGGGAGATGGGTAACACCATCCCCATTGTACATACACCAGCTTTCAACAAGTCAATAAAGAGCTCTATTTCCGTGTACATGATTTTTGTTAAAGATTCTCAAAATGAACCTAATGCTTTAGCAAAAGAAAATAAAAGCAACCAAAAGGAATTAGAGTTATCCAATTTTCTCAAGGGGTTTCAAGATGTCTTTATTGACGACATCCCTTGTGAGCTACCTCCTAAACGAGGTAATGACGACCATGCAATTGAACTTCTTCCAGGAAGTTCACCGCCTAACAAACCTCCTTATAGAGTTTCTCAAGCTCAACAAGAGGAGATTATGCGGCAAGTGCATGAGTTAATTGAGAAGGGCATGGTTAGGCCTAGCTCATCTCCATTTTGCTCACCTGTGCTATTAGTGCAAAAGAAAGACGGCACATATCGTATGTGTGTCGACTATAGAGCACTAAATAGGATCACTATCAAGAATAGGTTTCCCGTTCCACGGGTAGAAGACCTATTTGATAAGCTACAAGGATCGACCTACTTCAGTAGGATTGACCTAAAAAGTGGCTATCATCAAATAAGGATAGTTGATCAAGACATTGTAAAGACCGCATTTCGTACTACATTTGGTCTTTACGAATACATTGTCATGCCTTTTGGCTTGACTAATGCACCAGCCACATTTAACCGCTTGATGGAGAAGCTGTTCAGACCTCATCGAACCTTCACTGGAGTGTTCTTTGATGATATTATCATCTACTCTAATTCATTAGAGGAACATAAGCAACACCTCCAGGTAATATTTCAAGTTTTAAGAGAGAATAAACTTTATGTTAATCGAAAGAAAAGTGAATTTTTCTTGCAAGAGATTCAATATTTAGGTCACATTATCTCTCAAGATGGAATCCAAATGGATCCATCCAAGTTAGAGGTAATAAAAGGATGGCCTAAACCAAGGAATCTTCATGAACTAAGAAGCTTTATAGGTATGTGTGCATACTATAGACGCTTCATAGAAAAGTTCTCACAAATTGCGGGACCATTACATGACCTAACAAAGAAAAATGTTAGGTATACGTGGTCTGCTAAGGAGAACAATGCTTTCGAAAAGCTTAAAGAAAAGCTTATCTCTCAACCTGTGCTTACACTACCGGATCTCTCAAAACCATTTGAGGTCCAATGTGATGCTTGTGGTGATTGCCTTGGGGCTGTTTTGCTCCAAGAAGGGCACGCCATAGGCTATGAGAGTCGAAGGCTCGACCCTGTTGAGCAAGCTCTAGGCATATACGAAAAAGAACTCCTTGCAGTTCTACATGCCTTAGACTCATGGAAGCACTATTTATTGGGGACTCCTTTCATTCTGCGAACGGATCACCAAAGTCTTAAGTACTTCATGACGCAGACCAAGCTCTCCGACAAACAAATGAGGTGGGCAAATTTCCTTTCGCAATTTCATTTTCATATTGCTCACATTGCTGGCAAGCATAATCAAGTAGCTGATGCACTCTCAAGACGACCGAGAGTGAATGCGGTTTCCATAGCAACTCACAATGATCTATCTTTAATGATAGATGAGTATGCTATTGATCCCGATTTTAGAGATGTGATTTCAGCCCTTGCCTTAGGGAAGAAAGAAGAACCATTTACTTTACAAGATGGCTATCTTCTCTATGGCAATAGACTATGCGTTACTAACTCACTACGTGAGAAAGTAATGTATGAATCTCATGCTCCCCCATATGCGGGGCATAGAGGGATTCAGTCTACCCTAAAGGGAATTGAAACATATTTCTATTGGCCTACCATGAAAGTGAACATACATGAGTATGTTTCCAAATGTGTGGTATGTCAAAAGACAAAATTTGATAGAGGGAAGCAACTTGGATTGCTTCAACCCTTGCCAATCCCTAATTCACCATGGGAGAGCATATCCATGGATTTTATCTTTGGATTGCCTAAGTCTATCCATGGGAATACGGGAATATGGACGATAGTAGACAGGTTCAGTAAACAAGCTCATTTTATACCTGTCAAAAAGACTATCAAAGCCCATCAAATGGCAACCCTCTTCATTTCGCAAATTTTCAAGTACCATGGCTTGCCAATGTCCATAGTGTCGGATAGAGATCCTAGAATGACCAGTAATTTCTGGAAGGGTCTCTTTGAGAATTTAGGAACAAGGCTAAACTTCTCTTCGGCCTATCATCCACAAACTGATGGCCAAAGTGAAATAGCTAACCTAACTATTCTCGATCTACTAAAAGCCTATGTAACGGAAGTAGATCAAAGATCCCAATGGGAGAAGTACTTACCCTTAGTAGAGTATGCTTACAATAACACTGTACATACTTCTACAGGAAAAGCACCTTTCGAGGTAATTGAGGGAAGATCAAAAAGTCCCTTGCTACTTAAGGTACATGGGAAGATCTTCGCTGCAGATGAGTATAGCCGAGACCTACAAGAATCTTTCCAAAAGATTAAGGATGCTATCTCTATCTCACAGCAAAGGCAAAAGGCTGCTGCTGACAAGCACAGAAGAGCCCAAGCCTTTAAAGAAAACGATTGGGTCTTGTTAAAGTTTCCCAAGGCTCGATTAAGGCACACGACGGGCAAGAATCCTACGGGCCACCAAAAGTACTATGCTAAACTAGCAAAAAGGTACTATGGTCCCTTCCAGATTCTTAGGCCAATCAATGAGATGGCCTATCAACTTAAGTTGCCCAATCATTGGCTCATACACAATGCTTTTCATGTGAGCCTCTTAAAGCCTTACAAAGGAGAGCCACCTCAAGAACCAACTATTGAAGACCCACCGGAGATCGAGGACCACGAGGAGGTGCTGCAGCCCGAGTCCATTCTCCGACATGAAGACAAGGTATTAAGAGGCGGTAAGACTATCCGACGATATCTTATTAAGTTTAAGAATTATCCTTTTGAAGATGCTAGATGGATGCAAGGCATACAATTAAAGGATAACCTAAACCTTGTCAATGCTTACAATGCTTCCCAAGAGTAAGCAAATGTACAAAATGTTAAAAATGAACAAAAATTTTTGTCTTATAAGACTCTCTTTTTCTTTATTTGTGCACAAAAATGAAGTAGTATGCATGCTTAGATCAAGTTTGCGGAGACGACGTCTCCCGAACACCAAGTAGAGCTTGTCACTCTACTATGGAAGATTGATAGGACTAATGTGCAGACATGCTTGCGGCAGCCTCAGGCTCTCAAGCGCCAAATGGACTAGTCATCCATTATGGAATGATGTCGTAGGGTAACATAGGGATCCTCTACCCGCTAAGAAAAGGACTCATGCATATGCTTTATCTTCTCTACACCATAGTCGAGGACGACTATGATTTCAAGAGAGAGGTAATGTCATAATAATCAATATCTAATTCCCCTAAATGATTTTCTCATATTAAACTGATCATTTAATGTGGGGAAGTGTCAAGGGAGAAAAAGCTAGAATATTGGTTAAGTTAGCAGACCGGCCACAGTAGGGATCCAAAGGAGGGAAAATAGGGATCCAAAGGGGGGGCCATCTGCAAAAGAGCCATGTGAAACAACGGGCTAAAAAGACCCTAAGGTTCAGCCCATTAAGACTTCCAAAATGCTAAGGTTCCAAAATTCAAAGGTTGTGTCCAAAGGTCAACCTTAGGGAAAATTGGATGCTTAGTGTGTGTGCCCAAAAAGTCTTTCTGCATCCCTACAAGGGAGGGGGCGAGCCCCAAAGCTAGGGGATGAGAGAGAAAACCACACACACACACACAGGCTCCCTTTACACAAAGGGAATGAGGGACACATGTCAGCTCCCTAGGCCAGATGCCCACAAGGTATGCCCAATTCCTATTGGAAGACCCTTGAAGTGGACCAATGAGAATTAGGCTAGAGTAAATCTAGTTTAATTAATTTAAAAACATTTAATAAAAGAAACCAATAAGAATTAAGTGTCCTAGAAGACTATTGGGCAGTCTCCCAAGGGGTCCAATGAGCATTCAGGAGCCCCATGGCTTGCCTGATTCCTATTGGCCAGGAGGCAAAGGGGTCCAATGAGAGTTTAGTTTAATTATTTAATTATCTAAAGCTCTCACAAAAGGGGAAAGGGGGACACATGTCAGAAGGCTATCACTTATGCTGCTTAATCCCTATTGGCTTGACCTGGGGAGGTCCAATGAGGCAAAAGCCAGCCTAACTTAGCAGCTAGGGCTCGCCCAAGAGAGAGGGGGGGGCTGATTTTTGCTTGGCATTCACTCTCACATTCTCACACTTGACCATGTGTGAAGGGAAAAATACTCTATCTCCTCCCAAGCTTTAATGGAGAGCTCATCACCTACTCCAAGCTTGTGAGATAGAAGCCTACATCAACACTCTCTTGGCATGTGGATGCAAATCCAACCAAGAGCCAATCTTCAATGCATGCTCATCTTCTCTACCAAGCTAATTACTAAGCTAAGCTATGCTAATATGAGTGATTATGTGAGGAGATGTACTTCTTTCTCGTAAGATACTTCTTTTTCCTCTCAATCTACTCTCATACCCTGCTAGCTCTCACCATCTTCGAAGGTGTGTGAGGTCTTGGGTCTGAGAACGGGGATAAATCAAGTTGTGTTTGATTAAGTGTTTTGCTTGGTGTATGAAGCTTCCATCTTCATTACACTAGCTAGTCTTGAAGGAACACAAAGAATTGTATTGTACAATGTCTCTCTTGATGGGAGAAACCATAATACAAAGCCTTTTGGAGGGGGGACCGGCTCCATGCAAATCCGGTCCTCAATTGTTGTCAATAGTTTAATTGCTCTCTCTTTTGAAAGTATTGTCGATGCTATCTAAATAGGTGTTGTGCTTTTTGTTGCTCTCTCCACCCAAGCACTCTTGTAATTCTCATTAGGAATCAACTCTAATGAAATGCTCACTATGTTCATGCTAACTTCCGCTACACATAAGATTTTAGGCCATTAAATGTTACACATGCTAACTAAAATACAGATTATGATAACTAGAAAAGAGGTATGCTAACTAGCATACAAATTATTCTAGCTAGCTCAAAATGTATGCTAACTAGCATAGAGGTATGCTAAAAATCATACACATTATGCTAGCTAGCAAAGAAGTTATGCTAACTAAACTTTGAATGCTTGTTAGCTTGCACCAAATGCTAGCATACAAGGTATGCTACTTAGCATACTGAGTATCATACCTTTTTTTATAGTTATCATATGCTAACTAGCATAGAGGTATGCTAACAAGCATACGCATTATGCTAGCTAGCAAAGAAGGTATGCTAACTAAACTTTGAATGCTTGTTAGCATGCACCAAATGCTAGCTAGCATACAAGGTATGCTAGTTAGCATACTGAGTATGCTAATTATCATACCTTTTTTTATAGTTATCATACTTGCATGCTAGTCATCATACAAAATTTTCTAATTAGCATAAAAAGTATGCTAATTAGCAGACCTTGTTAACTTTTTATGCTAATTAGAACATTGTGTTTAGCCATGTGTGCTAACTAGCTAACAATGTATGCTAGTTAGCATACTTTTTATGCTAATTAGAACATTGTGTATGATGCTAGCATGCAAGTATGATAACTATAAGAAAAGGTATGCTTATGCATGCTAATTAGCATACCTTTTTCCTAATTAGCATACTTGCATGCTAGCCATCATACAGTATTCTAATTAGCATAAAAAGTATGCTAATTAGCATACCTTGTTTTCTAGTTAGCACATTGTGCATTAAGTAGCTTATTTAACATGCTAATTAGCATACTTTGTGTCTAGCTGGGAAACTCTCTATGCTAGTTAGCATGCATAATTTGTTAACTAGCATAGAAGGTATGTTTATTAGCATACACAGTATGCTAACTAGCATACAAAAATAGTATTCAAAATATCTTAGCTAGGATAACTATATGTGCTAACTAGCATACACAGTATGCTTACCACCATGACAATGTATGCTAGCTATATCTCATAGTATGCTAACTAGCATAACTAGGTTTGAAAACTACCATACACAATATACTAGACACCATACCCACTAAGCTAACTAGCATAGCTAGGTTTGACAGCTACCATACACAATATGCTACACACCATACCTTCTATGCTAACTAGCATACACAGGGCTAGTGTAGGAATCAAAGCTGGATAACTGTTCCTTAACATTATCTTACTAGAACTCTATGTGATTGGATGTCCTTGCCCTGTGATGTTGCCACACCATTCAACTGGTATCCTCTACTAGCAGGTGGAAGCTCTATGTTCGGTCCCCAGGGAGCGTGCAACAACAAATCAGATTAGGTGATAGGTATGCTCACATGGCATTTTGACCATTGCACTGATTTCATGTACTTCTAGTGGCAGACCACAGCCAGTACACACGTTCCTTATTTTCCCCTCGCGTACCCCTCCTATATGTAGAGTGCGCAGGTGATGGAGAAGGTAGAAAAGAAGACTACGCACACACACGAACACACATCGAGACACACACACACACAATCGTTACCCTGCAGCAGCCATTCAACGAGCTGCTCTTCTCTTTTGAACTATTATCCAAAGTATATTTACAACATAGTATAGTCAGTGTCTAGCCGCCCATAGCACAATGGACATATTCTTTAACATCATATTCTTTAACACTCCCCCTCAAGCTCAGAGTGAGCTTGCATATGATGGATTCCCAATGCTTCACGAAAGTAGCAAAACTTCTCCTTTCCAAGAGCTTTTGTGAATATATCCGCAACTTGATCATTTGTCTTCACATACACCAAATCAATCTCATTTGCCAAAACTTTTTCTCTAATGAAGTGATAATGTACCTCAATGTGTTTAGTGCGAGCATGGTAGACTGGATTCTTTGCCAACATGATGCTGCTAATATTGTCACAATATATAATGACATTGTCAAGATAGTCAAAACAAAATTCTACCATAAGTACTCTCAACCATGATTCTTGACATGCTGCCAAAGCTGATCCACGATATTCAGCTTCTGTACTTGATAATGCTACAGTTGGTTGCTTCTTGCTACTCCAACTTATCATACCATTGCGAATGGAAAATGCATAACCACTTGTAGATCTTCTATCCATAAAATCTCCTTCCCAATCTACATCTGTGTAACCATAAAGACAAAGATTCCCATTCTTTTCATAAAACATTCCATAACTAACAGTGGCTTTCACATATCTCATAATCCGTCTCACTGCATCAAGATGACTTTTACATGGCTTTTGCATGAATTGACTCACAACACCCACTGCATAACTCAAATCTGGCCTTGTTATTGTCAAGTAAACAAGGCTTCCAACCATCTTGCGGTACATTTTGATCAAGAGGTGTATCAACCGGTTTGCACGCTGTCATTCCATACTTCTCAAGCATATCCAGCATGTATTGTCTTTGTATCATCCAAATTCTTGATAAAGTGTTGACAATTTCAATTCCCAAGAAATATCTCAACTCACCAAGGTCCTTCATGTTGAATTCTCTCAACAAACTCTTATTGACATGCAAAATTTGCTCATCATGACTTCCAGTGAGAATCAAGTCATCAACATAGATAACAATAACGACGATCTCTCCATCAACATGCTTCAAAAACAATGAGTGATCAGCAGTAGACTGTTTAAATCCAATCTTCTTCAAGAATCTGGTTATTTTTTCACACCAAGCTCTAGATGCTTGCTTCAAACCATAAAATGCTTTCTTCAACTTACACACATAATATGGAAACTCTGGATGTTGATAACCCTCTGGCTGTATCATATAAACTTCTTCTTCCAAGTCACAATTCAAGAATGCATTATCCACATCCATTTGCCACAACTTCCAACCAAACATACTTGCCATTGCTATCACCAATCTGACTGTTTTCATCTTTGCAACTGGACTAAATGTCTCATCATAATCAAGACCTTTTGTTTGTGCATAACCTTTAGCAACAAGCCTCGCTTTGTATCTTTCCACACTATCATCTGACTTGCACTTGACTTTGTATACCCATTTTGAACCAATTTCTTTCTTCCACTTGGCAAGCGAACCAAATCCCAAGTGTCATTTTTCACAAGAGCATCCATGTCATCATCCATAGTTGACTCCCATTCTGATTTTCCAATTGCCTCTTGAAAACATGTAGGCTCTTTATGTTGCACACATGAAACCGTGTATGCATAATGTGTACGCATGGAACCATTGTATGCCAATCTATCAACTGGATAACGCACCCTCTCTGATCTTCTCAACTGTGGTGCACTCTTCTCTTCAACTCTTGCATATGGGGGTACATATTTCTCAATATGCTTACTGCCAGGTGTCCTCAAATGTGATAAACCATGCTCTTCATCGAAGATTTCATCTCCAGAACTCTCTTCAACCACTTTCTTCTTGCCTTTCTCGTCATGCTTCTTATCTCGCAAAGGAGCGCTCCATGGGTTGACACTTCCTGTACTCTCCTCTGCCATATGTGGTCCTAAAATAGTTCTTGTTGATGGTCCTCGCTTATCAACAACATGACGCACATTCTCTTGCTCTTCATACTCATCTTCTATCATCACTAGCTTTGGTTTATACCATGGTTCATGCTCACAAAATCTGACATCTCTACTGGCATAAACTTGTCTTGTCGTAGGATCATAGAACTTGTAACCTTTCTTTTCAACTGGGTAGCCCAAGAATATACACTTCACTGCCTTTGGCTCCATCTTCTTTCTTGCTTCATTTGGCACATGAACATAGCAAACACATCCAAAAACTTTCATGTAGGAAATTGTTGGCTTGATCCCATAAAGTCTCTCATAAGGTGAAATTTCATGAATGACAGTTGTTGGTGTTCGATTCATAATGTGTACTGCTATATGAACTGCTTCAGCCCAATATGTTAATGGCATATTCATCTCATTCATCATGGCTCTTGCAATCTCGTCTATGACTCTATTCTTTGTCTCAGCAACTCCATTTTGTTGTGGTGTGTATCTGCAAGTAATTTGTCTCCTTATGCCTTGTTCATGTAAGTAATCATCAAAACTGTATGACATGTACTCTGCCCCTCCATCTGTACGTAGGTATTTAATTTGACAACCATAACTTTGAACTCCAAGAATACCTCAAATGCCTCTGACTTTGCCTTTAGAAAGTAAACCCATGTCATTCTGCTGTAATCATCCGTAAATGTGATAAAATATCGACAACCATTTGGTGTAGCATGATCACAAGGTCCCCAAATATCTGAATGAACAATTTCCAAAGGACTTTGGCTAATTCTCTCCCTCTTTGGAAATGGTAAACGAGATTCCTTTCCAAATTAACAAGCTTCACAAACATGATCAAAATTCAATCTGCCAAACTTTGGTAATCCACGTACAATTTGATTTGATTGCATATGCTTTAGTCTTCTAAAATTGACATGACCAATCCTCTTATGCCATAACTCTGCCCAATTATCTTGAGTGGCTGATTTGTTTGCATACATACCACTGTGTAAACATGGATCTCCAGCTTCCAATGAGAACAAGCGACCTTTCTTTCTTCCACGTGCCAATATTTTGCCTGGTCTACCTTTGTGAAACTCATGTATGAAGCAGCCATAATTATTAAAACGGACTTGCAACCCTTGATCTGTCATTTGTCCAACTAATGCTAAATTCTTTGTGATTAAAGGCACATATAGAACATCTCCCAATGTGTTGTATGTCCCGTCTTTTTCTAGCAATGGAACTGAACCAACATGCATAATCCGATGCTTAGTATCATCACCTGTAGCGACAAAGTCATCCTCTTCTAACTTCTCTTTTCTATCAAACCATTCACCATGATATGTCATATGATTTGTGGCACCACTATCTAAATACCAATCATCTGTATGATGTGGCTCCACCATGCTTCCAACAACATGCTCCATAGGAAATAAATGTCCACTCGATCTATTGTCATATATATTTTGATCATGAGGATTGTATCCAGCAAATTTTCCTCCATGTCTGCCATAACCTCGGCCTCTTCCACCACGATCACGATTTTGATTTAGCCTTGTGTAACATTCTCTTTCAAAGTGACCATAAATGCCACATCTGTTACAATATCCATCTCTTTGAGGATGTACAAATCGTCCACCTCCACGTCCACGAGTTCGGGCTCTCCCCCTGCCTCTTTGGCTATAATCATTGTAACTTTGACTTTGTTGGTTTTGCCATTGACCTCTTCTAGCATTGTTTCCACGACCATAGTTTCCTCTTCCACCTCTATTGTTTCCACGACCTCTAGAGTTAAAACCTGATCTCTGGAATTGTTATTGGATGTAGAAGGACCTGACTTGCCTAACGTCACCTCTTCTTGCAAACAAAGGTTTACTAACTCTTCAAAATCAGGCATGTGTCCTCGAACAGATATAGATGTATCCAATGACTTGTATTCTGGTCCCAAACCATTCAATGTCACTGAAACTAAGTCATCATCTGGAACTTCAACATTAATGCTCGCAAGATCTTCCTATATTTTCTTTATCTCTGTCACATAATCTGATATGGATCTATTTCCTCGCCATACACAATGTAACCTTTGCTTCAAGTGAACTTTTCGTGGTTCTGTATTGGAGTTGTTCATTCTTGCTAGTATCTCCCATGCTTCCTTTGGAGATTGATCCTTCTTCACATGTGGTATAAAGAAGTCACTAATGCATAGTGAAATCCAATGCATCACTTTCCTTGAATTCTCGATCCACTTCTTGTAATCTTCTACTCCTGCTTGCCATGTTTTATGTGCTTCAACATTCTCTCTATTTGGTTCCAAACCAACCTCGGGACACTCTTGTTCACCTGTAATATAATCCCATAAACCTTTTCCCATGATAAAGTTATCCATCCTGTAAGACCATATGCTGTAGCTCTCTCTGTTCAGCTTCTCTCCAACAATCTGTGAGACTTGAGTTGAACTTTCTGCCATCTTCACTCTCTCAATTTCTTCCAAAGGATTTTGACAAAATTTTGGCAGAGTTTTGTTTGTATTTGGACAATATCTCAAGTGACAACCTCAACCAAAGTGCTCATAAACACTAACAGAAAATCTCTCACTGCCAAGGGAAAATCCACTGACTCACTTTGCCACAGACTCTGACTCAGTACTATGCATAAATACTCTAAAACAATGTCCACATGGATCTATATGCAAATGCAATCCATACGCTGTCTTGTACCACATATCCATACATCCACCTTCTTCCCATAGTCGTAAACGGCATATGAGGTCTTTCGCGGGGCCAGTCGGGGGTTCGCTCCAGTACCTAATCCACCTTGCCAAGGTACTAAAGCTCCCAAGGCAAAGCTTCAAAAAACCTCACTCGACCCTCACAAAGGCTATAGTTTTCCAAAATACATTGACCGCATATCCATACATAACCACAAAGTACTCAATCTGACAATATAACCGCCTCAACTTCTTCCCACAACCTTTCTTACATAGGCGGCTGTCCATAACAGACCCACAACAACCAAACATAATCTTTGATAACACAATATCATGATGCAAAAGATCTTTGTCGCTCTCCAAAACCTGTGTAAATGCTGAATTCTTCACCTGTAACCTGTAAATCTACTGCCGAGTGCAAAACTGGACATCTCCTATGCTTGTGTAAGCTGGATTTTTGCTATAGAAAATTGCAGATTTTGGCAAATCTGAGTATGCCAATGTGTTTGGAATGCCCAAAAACATAAATATAGACTCTTGGATCACTATATTCCGAGTTCGGGTGAGGGAGTTATGACCAAAAAACCTCTCCTTTTTGTTGTTTTCCAGAGCTTCGGGAACCTGTGTATTGACTGTAGCTCTTCAAACTCAGCTCTGATACCACTTTGTAGAGTGTGCAGGTGATGGAGAAGGTAGAAAACAAGACTATGCACACACACCAACACACATCGAGACACACACACACAATCGTTACCCTGCAGCAACCATTCAACGAGCTGCTCTTCTCTTCTTCTTCTCTTTTGAACTATTATCCAAAGTATATTTACAACATAGTATAGTCAGTGTCTAGCCGCCCATAGCACAATGGACATATTCTTTAACATCATATTCTTTAACACTATACACTCTGTAAAAATGTCCATAGCTATCTTGCATAGTGCAGTGGGGATGAAGGAGCCTTGTATCATCCTACTTATCTGCATGAGCAGTTGCAATTGACTATCGTAGGCGTGCACTTTTGCTTCTTGCACCTCCACATTAATCTGCAAACCAATCAAAACAGAGGCATGGCAAGTACATAGGATAGTTGTGCACATACTCAAAACATAAGGTTCAATCACAAAAACCATCGGCACTTACATGAAGACAGGTTATGTCAATATCAACAGCAGTGGGGGTGTCCTCACTCTAAGGAAACCCCAAACCATCCAGTGTCTCCTTCAGTGTTTCGACCTTTATCGTGAGATCTATTTCTCTCCTTGCATCCACATTGTCAGTAGGTCTAAACACTTCAATTCATTCTCAGCATCATGAAGCTTATGTCTCATAGCAAGTACTACAGGGTTGACCATATCATGGCTTGCTTTCAGAACCCTCACAGATTCAAGCTCCCGAATCGCATTCTTGAGCTGTTGTTTAGCATCGTGCAATCAATTTCTGAGATGGTCATTTGCACTCATGATGTGATGCAAATCAGAGAGCCCAAAATATGACAGGCTTGCTGGCACTTTGTGAGAGCTATTAATAGAGAGGGGTGTTGCCCTGGCAGCAAAAACAACGTTCAAAGCTACTTGGCCAGCGCAATCGTCCTTTGTTTCCACAGAGCCCTCCTCTATTTTTTGACTTGAGGGGTGGGTATTACACACCCTCCACTTTTCAACATGGGCATCGTAGTATCCTTTTTCTTGAAGGTACTACAAATGCTAGACAACAAACTTAGCCCAATTGAACTCCATGATTGAGCCACTTGCAATTGCCACTGGACTGAATTGTTTTACAAAACCCTTCGTAAAAGCCGAATTAATTTCCATGTTGGTGGGGGCCTTCTGGTACACCCTGTAGTGCAGCTAAAGTACTTGGTCGTACATGTCGCTTCGCCTCTCTGAATACACTGAACCACCTGAAATCTGTAATCTGCTTCCACTTCACCAATTTGGAGTCGTCACCGTCCATGGAGAGGCCATGGACAACATTAAATCCTTCTGCTGTTACACAAAACTTTTCCTGCAGTGGGATGTTCAACTTGGGAGCTTTCCATGGGTCTGCACACCACACAATTATAAGATTAAAACCTTACAAAACCCCACTAGAATAGGGCTGTCAAGTAATTTCTACACACGAAATTGTGCGGGCTCTCCTTAGATGCAATCATCTAAGCATGCACCTTGAATGCCTAAGGCAATGCACAAGCACCTGATCAATGTGAGAGAATCCACAACTAGATTGCATCCAGGGGCTACTGCAAAAACAAGCATATAAGTTGAATGCATAGTCCTCTGTGTTGATTGCAGCATATTCTTAGCAACACAATTTTCTCATGGGTGAGAGGATTTACTAATAGATTAGTAGTCGGGGCATGCTGGAGAAATCTGTCATGCTTTGCTTGATTTACAACTTCCAAATGTGGCCCCCTCATTGAAGAGAGAGAGAGAGAGAGAGAGAGAGAGAGAGAGAGAGGGGGGGGGGGGGGGGAGGATGTAGACACCTACCCAAAATTAGAGTCCCTCAAGTCCCTACTACCATAGACCACAAAGAGCGGCTGGTCCACTTACATATGTCACATTTAATGAAGTTGTTGGTGACCATTGCCATCATCTCACCCTATTTATTACCTGAGTACCTGAGTCCTGCTTCCCCTTCCCTGCATGCATGTACTTTGACATTGGGGATCCTTGGGAAATAGAAGCATTCAATCTCTTGCAGGGTGGAGGAGAATCAACAAAACCTTTTCCCCTCGACTTCCTTCTTGGTGGAGTATTGTCAAGATTGCTGTCGGAGGTGGTTGGCTTCAGTGCTGAGCTATCCTCCACTTGGGTTGATTGCAGACCTGCTTGCAGCTCGCAATTGCTTTCCTCCATCTCTCTGACCTGTGGATCCTGCGCTGTGCTTCCCTCCATGCTTCATGACTACACCACTACCTCAACGTAGGGACTGAGCTTAGCTGTTAGAGATATTAAAAATATTACGATTCCTTTTTTCAAAGTCCAAGGATTACACTTTGTGTAGTTCATGATGGTGGCCCACACACTTGAAAAAACATGACTGTCCTATCCATGTGTTATGCTTACAAGATGTGCTTGTTGGCATATGTTAACTAGCACAAAAAACATGACATGTTAACATGCTTTCACCCTATTGTTCAATGTCTCTCTTGATGGGAGAAACCATAATACAAATCCTTTTGGAGGGGGGACCGGCTCCATGTAAATCCGGTCCTCAATTGTTGTCAATAGTTTAATTTCTCTCTCTTTTGAAGTATTGTTCATGCTATCTAACTAGGTGCTATAACTTTTTGTTGCTCTCTCCACCCAAGCATTCTTGTTATTCTCATTATGAATCTAGTGTAATGAAATTCTCACTATGTTCATGCTATTTTTCACTACACACAAGTTACTAGGCCATTAAATGTTACAGTTTTTCCATTGTTTTCCATGTTTTGGCCTGCTTTAAGTCCTGCTTGGTAAGGCTGCATTAATCGGCTCAAAAATTTTGTCAGCCAAAATTGATCCTCTAGATTCTACGATGGTTTCCTTGATTTTTCTTACAGTTTCTTTCACTTTTTCTTGGAATAGCTTCTTCGCTTTCTCCTTGGTTTCAGCTCTTTGTTTTTGTTTCCTCATCTCGTACCTTTTGTTTCTGTTTCTTTTGGTCTTTTGAGAGGAAATCTTAGCCTAGGCTCTGGTGATTACCTTGGCTAGAACAATCAGTTCAATCTCGGATGATCTACTAGGTATCACTTGGACTACGTTCACTACTGTTTTACCCTTGTTCAAAGGATTTTTTGGACAATCTTCAGGGAAGTGTCCTCCCTTTTTGATACATTGTATGAAATAAGCTTCAACTGGCTTGAGGTTCTTGTCAGGCTTTGGGCATTAAATGATCATCTGCACCACACTTATGACAATTTCTAGTTCTTGGCTTAATCATGGGTCTTACCATAGGAGGTCTAACACCTTGATTAGCTACATAGTACATTGGTACAAGCTCTAGTGGAGTATGTCACAGGTTCTTCCCTTGGTGGTGGATGTGGATTATACCAATCTCCTTCTACCATTATTGTAGATGGACTAGGCTCAGCATAGTGTGTAATAGGCACTACTGCTTGTTCATCTATGACTCCCTCCGAATGCATGTACTTTACAGGCACTAGATTATGTCCTAGATATGGAGGCTATTGACCCAACACAGACTGAGGTCTTTCCATACCCATTGGTGGTCTTTGAGCTGGGGCCATATTAGACTGATATCTGTACATGGATTGCCCTTGTGGTCTCATAGGCATGTATCGAACATTCCCATCATACTTTGGTCAGTAATTGCACTCATTGGTCTCATGGTTGGTCCATTTTTCCTCGATTTCACACCATTTCTACGGCCTAATTGGTTGTCCCTATTGAGGAATCCCTTGCCCTAGTCCCCTCATAGGTGCTTTTTGCATGTTATTTATCATGTCGTTTATCCTTTTGAGCATGTCTTCTATGGATGAAAGCGGTGTTGCAGCAGCCGTTCCCACTTGTGCTGGTTTGGTGGATGCTTTTTTCTCTCTTTGGTTATCCTTAGGAACATCTTCTTCGTTGAAAATATCACAATTGTCTCCTAAGTCTATAGCATGTGACACACTCTCTTCTAGTGTTGTATGCTTCTTGCCATACAATATAGCCTGAAGTTCTTTGTTTAGCAGTCCCTCTAGAAACAATAATACTAGTCTTTCCTCTGCAGGTATCTCTAACTCTAGGCATCTTGCAATGTATTGCTTCATTTGAGTTGCACAATCCGTAATAGACTCACCTTGTTTCTGTTTGAAACTATGGATTTTTTGAGCTACAGTATTGTGTTTAATCCCCATTTTGAAACAAGTAGCTACAAATCCTTGAACTAATATATTTAGGTCCATGATTAACCTTGGTGGAATGTTTTGGAACCATGTCAATGCTTTTCCTTCTAATGTCATTCCAAACCCCTTGACTTGAGTATGGAAATCAAATATGCATTCTGCTCTTAGCACTTGCTTAAATCTTGGTAAGTGGTCATATGGATCCCTAGATCCATTGTATTTTCTGACCCATTTTTGAAAATCAGTTGGTCTGACACGTCTATTTGGTTCAACTCCCGGTCTCCTGGTAGTTGGTCCTCTTCCGAATCCTTCAAACCAGTCTGTTGGAAATAGTGACTCATGTAGCCCTGGACTGGCTTTAGTGTCACCCGGTTTTCTTCGTGATGAGGTGGTTTTTGGTTTCTTAACATTACTTTCAAAAGTTCTCTTGCGGTGTACATCTCTTGGAATAGTTTTTGGTCCTTGGCCCAATCCAATTCCTTATGGAGTACCCTTGGTATTTGGTTTGTTCCACCTCCTCAGGAGTCATCATAACAAAGTTATTGTTATAACAATCCCTAAACAGGTAGTTTGGTAGATTTGTCAATCCCTTGTCCTTGATTTTGTAGATATAAATGATCTTCATTGACATTAGTTGTCCTGATTTGGCATGAGAAGTCCATAGAAGATCTTTTACGTTTCTATCCTCCCAACAATAGACTCCAATACTAGGATTGTCCGTACTAAGCCATTTCAAAGGCTTCAAGTCAACTTGATAGTATCCCTCAAATTCTAAAGTTGGTGGTCCTTCTTTTGCTACCATATCTAGAATTATGGTATTTACTTCTAACCCCAATTTGTCTATCACGTCAGGGTTTTCTGCAACTTGTAGATACTGAGTTTTGTTTCTATCCATGTACATTTTTCCTTGTTTTTTTTCTCTGATTTCTTCTTCAAACTCTATGCCATGGTCATCAATGCAAACAACATACTATTCATTAGGATCGAGGTAAACTTGCGCTCCATGGCAATTAGTCTTATAAAAAGAGAGTGTGTGCTTATATCGCACTATCGTTCCAGTTTTTGAGTGAGTCGAATAGGATGACATTTCAAATGTTGAATTTGAAAAAGTGTCTGAGACTTCTTCAAGGATAGTGTGCAAGGGATTGCCTCGATTCACACTCTCTTTGGTGGATACTCTACTAGCGGTCTCTCCAAATATACCTTGATTTTCTAGTATACAACCAGATCTCAGGTCATATAGACTCATGAAGCTCTGGATAGAGTGCTTACTGTCGGATTGACTTGTTGTCAACTTCTTCGACTTGACTTGATTGTAACTTCGGTCAAGCTTTTAATTCCTTGTCTGCAACCTGATTCCTGTATCACTTTTAATGATCAGCATTCTTTTCTTACCTCTAACATAACCCATTGTGCGTATGGATTTTGAGGCATACCTGGTGAAGTGTCATCATTTTCTTGGACCTTCTTTGTTTTGTACAACATGATATCTCTTCAGTCTTTACTTCATTTGAATTATGGATTATTATTTTTCCTTTTTTCCCCCTAAAAAATAACAAAATAAAACCAAAAATCAACTCAACTCAAAAAGCAAAACCAAGTTAGTAGAATTCTAAACGCTATGTACACTGTACGCATGTCGCTAGGGGCTCATATCTGGCTTTTTTCCCCAAACTCCTCTTGTAATGCTACTATGAGGATATATACTCTCAAACATTGCCCTCTAATATGAATAATACTAGGTTCGCATTTAGAATTCCTCCACCCCTCCTATTTGGAGTCCTCCTTGGTGACAGGGTATCAACAAGGGTAAGTGTTGTTGTGCTTGGGCAATTAGAAATTGTGCCTATGCAGGCCTTGTAATGTAGCCCTATTATGCATACACAATCAATGCATGTAAAAAAGTTATGTTGTGCAAGATACCTATTGGAATTTGCTGGCGAGGCTTCCTATTTGAATCAATATGATGGTCTTTGAAGATTCTGTGCAGTTTGCTTGATTGAAGATTGTAGAGATTTTTGAAGGCTAACTTATCTGTTTGATGCTTCATTGGAATCCATTTTATCCTTGTGGTTGGTTGTTGGCATTGTTTTGTATTAATGGGTTCTGACTTGAAGTGAGATCTCTTCTAACTGTATTGTAACCATAGGAGGAATTGAAAAAATTCAAGTGGCAGTGCAGTGACGATAGGCTTATTGATTTCCTTTGGGACCCAGTTCTTTGTGATTAGTGGTTGTTTTGTTGATGCTGCTTGTTTGAGAACACATACTTGTCCCTGCTTTGTTTGTGTTTCAAGTGACTTCTTTGGGATCCACCTTGTCTTTGTGCTAGTCAGTTGCAATCTTTGATTTAGCCCTTGTACTCTTAGTTGAGGACACGATTCAAGTGTCGGTAGTTGATACTTTGTGCGTTGACAAATTAACCATTTTGGAATCCAAATGAACTCCTGACCTTTTTGTGTTTGAGTGAACTTCTTTGAAACCCAAATCCAATTTTCAAAAATCTTATGAATTTGGGATTTTCTTAGCCATTCTTGCAAACTTTGACTATTTTTCTTTTGGCGTTGGATCTTGTGATTTTTCATCTGAGATCCTCATCTTCTTGATCCATACCTGCTTTTGGTCGAGCTTGCTCTTTGTATCCAGATTTGTTGACTTTTTTGGTTCTAACTTGTTGTTATTTGCTTTTGGCCTTCTTTGGTTGTTATGGAAGCTGATAGTGATGGTGATGACTTGAGTTGTTGGTAGGGAATGTCATAAGAATCATCACTATTGTTGCTATCCTCAGCAAGGTTTCATTCTAACACTTTCCCTTTGTGGTTTGACTGGTTATGGAAAGTTACTATTTGCTTGCTCTTGGGTTGTGGTTTGTGGAATGAATTTGGTATCCACTTGATTACAGTATTATTAGCTTGTTGACATGGCCGTCTTCTTCTTGGTTGAGTCTTTTCTTTATGTATAGGAGCAAAATATGAGGATACTTGTTGCAATTGCGTTTCCATCAAGGATTTTGGAGTCCACTTTGGATGCACTTTATTTTTGTAGCAATGACATTGTTTCCTGTTATTTTTGTAGCATGACATTGTTTCTTGGGACTTTTATATGGAAAATCATAAAACCGTGCATTAGTTAAAGTTTTGTTCTTGTCACTTGCTGGGTCATCTACATTTCCATTGTCGGCATCTTCTTGAAGCTCCAAGTGTACAAAGTCATAGAACTCATCTTCTTCTTCATCTTTGTTTCCTTGATCACACTCACTACAAAATAAGGAACGACATCATAGCCGTCTTTATCACAAAACTTTGTTGTTGGACAATCTTGAATAGTGCACACATCCAAAGTAGCCACGATGTGTTCCCATTCAAGTGGCTCTAAAGCTTCCTCAGGAAAGGGTTTTGGGATGTAATCTGTATCTTCAATTTCCATTTCTAGGATGCATTCCTCTCGCTTTAAGATTTTGCATTGTGAAGCTTCACATATCCGTAGTTCTTTAGGCTTACCCAACCATGTTGGAAGTTCTGATCCTCCTACAATAGAGGAATCAAACTCCTCCACAGGTGTTATTGTCACATCCCTATAACTATGGTCCTTCAAGTTTATCCTTGTCGTGGTTTCCATATGTCTCAGTTAGATATGGTCCCAACCCCAGTCATGAACCATTTTCAATTGTCACATGTGGTTGCCACTGCTTTTGTGACAATCTAGTTGAGGAGCTTCTTCTTGCATTTCCTCTTGATTGTAACAGGCTCTGACCTAGCTAATCGTCTATTCACAATGAACCAGAATGTCCTTTTATCCATCTCATACCTTCTTCCTTCACGTTGAACCGTTGGAGGTGGAGGTTGTACTGGCCTCACCATTCCATGTGTTTCTCTCATCTTTTGTCGCGTCGAAGGGCAGTACCCACTTTTGTTGTTATAATACATTGTAGTTGATACTATTTCTTGTTTATTAGATGCTTCCATCATCTGCATGTATTGCATGTCTACATGCATTCTAGCACCTGGCAATGTAGGTTGTTGTCCTAAGAGAAATTGTGGTCTTGAACCTCCTACTGGACCTAGCACATTCCCCGTAATATATCTAGACGGAGTAGGTGCTACTGGGAAAGGTTGTACATACCTCTCCTTAGAATATTCAATGCTATAGTAACACTCTTCTCTCGTATGGTTTGTCCATTTTCTCTCAATTTCACACCAGTTAAGCTCCCCCGGATCATCATTTACAAGAGGAGCTAACCTCTTGACCATTTTGTTGATAAAATTTTCTTGATCATTAGGTGACTCTAGTTTTGCAATGGACTCTCTTATCTGTGGATCACTGTGCTGGGAGGATGTGTCGTCCTCTTGACTCTTATAATCATTTTCTTTATATTCCTCATAGTTATCCACCAGATAAAGAGCTTCTTTAATCAATTCATTTAGCGTCAGGCTCCTTATCATATGCAGATTCTTTTGAAGACCCACATGTCTCATTCCCTGGATAAAGATCATCATTAACTATGCTTGCATAGGAAGTTCCACTCTTGGAAAGAACTTGATATATCTCTTGAGCCATAATGCCGCTTTTTGTACTGATTGACCCTCTTTTTGTTTGAATCTATGAATTTGTGAGAGTGTATTGTGAGCTATGCCTTTCTACGAGAATAATTCAATGAATTCCTCAAACAGCTCGTCTAGAGTATCAAATTCCCGTCTTTCCACTGATTCAAACCATGTACCCGCGTCATCTTCCAGAGTTAGTCCAAATCCCTCAAATTGTGCTACAAAATCCAAAACTTTCTCTGCTCTACATACTCTTGCTCTTGTGAAAGCCACTACGTGATCTCTTGGATCTTTATCTTTGACATATTTCCTATTTATCCATTTTTGGACTTGGGATGGTCTAACTCGCCAATTGTCGACAAGTCTAACCATAGACTCTCCCAATCCTTCTCTCGCTTCAGGCCTCATCTAACTCGCCAATTGTCTACAAGTCTAACCATAGACTCTCCCAATCCTTCTCTCACTTTAGGACTTCTACTATGGCTAGGCTCTTGCTCAAAGGGATTAGTCATTATATTGGAGATTGGTCCATTATGAAGATTCACTTGAGGAGTCATGTCTGCCATCTTTGTGATCATATGATCTCTCATTATTTCTCTAGAAGGAAATCCAAGTGGCTCCCTCTTTGGAATTCTTGTGTTTAGTGGAGGTATCCGTGATCCTTCATTGACCAAATATCCACCTATGTATGATGCACTCCATGGACTTGTGCTTTCTACAGCTCTGTATTCTTGTCCATACTTGTCAACAGCAATAGATTTCCATTGATAGTCGACTCTGCATGTAAAAACATATAAGAGCTTGTAATTTGTCAGCTATTTTGGGTATGGCTCTAGCACCTATAAAGTTTGACCTCTCTGTCGCCAAAATATCTATACAATTCTTTAACTCTCATGATCTGTCATCTGAACTCTCTCAAAAAGATTGGTCTTTATCAACTGCAAGTTTGGAAGATCCATTATGGGCAGATGCTCCTCTATCATTGGGAGTCCCAAGCTTGTATGAGCTGATTTTGAATCTAAAGAGAACATGATCTCTGGAATTAACAACTCTAGCTTGATGTAAGAAGGATTACTCCAAAGTGTTCAAGTGCTTTGGTTAGGGAAAAGTCAAAACTATGTCCATAATTCTCTCAAATTGTCAGTTATAGACACCCCTAACTTCCGAATGAATTTTGAGGCCTTACACGATATGTTTTTGGACGTTGACTAACAACGAATGACCCATAGGGTCTTCGATTGTTGTTCAGGGTTGACATTAAAAGTTGTAGAGCTACTCTAAAGCTTCATTTTGATTAACAAACTTATTGAATCGGATACCTGTAGCTCTAGTTATTTGGCCAAAACAATCAATCTGTGCCTGGAGACTTCATACGTGTTTGATGTCTAGTGGCTCAAAATTTCTCCAAACTTTAATTGTAGGCTCTCCTTGATGTACTCTAACAACTTCAAGTCTCAGTTTGTGATTCTAATAGTTTTTGACAGGTCTATCAGTCCTTTTTCTGTTTATTGCCTGCAACTTCCCCCCGAGAAGGTTTACTAAGGGAAAAGTGATCCAAATTGAATGAAACTTGGTCTCTAGGCTTATTTTATGATGACAAAAACTTCTGTGGACTCATATGCAAGTTTTGACTTCAAATTTGGTACTTGAGACATCATACACATATGATGTCTTTTGTGGAAGAATGAAGTGACTTTTGTTCCAAACACTCTTTATAACTCAAGCAACTCTCAACAACTTATGTGACTTTTGTTCCAAACACTCTTTATAACTCAAGCAACTCTCAACAACTTTCAAAATTCAAGTTGAACATTTTTTTAGCAAGTTATGGCCAATACACCATGAATCTTGCCCAATTTTGTCTTTTGGAAGCTTTTAGTCCAAATTTACTCCAACTGTAATGAAATTTTGGATAGGGATTTCGTTTATGCTCTAGGACACTAGGGTATACTCAAATGTTTGATTGGACCCAAATCTGGCCTCTAAGACATCATATGCGTATGATGTCTTTTGGATCAAATTTCACTTATTCCTACCCAAGGTACTTCTTGATGCATACAATAGGAATATGTGATAACATCAAATATTGGATGTCAAAATTGCTCAAAATCACACCTTTTTTGCCTTTATCTTCTTATATCTGCAAAAATCTCCTTAAATGCAACAGTATGTGTCCAAATGAATTGAAATTTTTCAAGCGAGCTTAACACATCATTTTCCAACCCCTTGTGTGGTCAAAAGTGCAATTGGAATATCAGATCTAGCCTTGAGACATCATATATGTATAATGTCTATGTGCTCAGGATTGGCCCAAACTTGGTCTGTAAGCTTGTTTTGTTTTGCTTAACACCCTGGAGCTCAAATTTCAATTTTGGTCCCTAAAAATACCCTTTAGACATCATACACATATGATATCTAACTGGTTAGAACTAGGTGAAACTCATTCCACAGGTTCCTCCCTACACTGGCAACTTACAACAAGTTTCGAAATGAGTTTGAACACTTTTTGTGCAAGTTATGATCACTTCAAGCAATCACTTTGTCTAGATCCGTGTGTGGTCTTATAAGCCCAAAAATGCTTCAAATTTGATGAAATTTGGTCCATTTGTTTTCTAAATGCTGTAGATTACAAGGGTGTACTTAGTTGTAACTTTTGATATCAAATCTAGCCTCTAAGACATCATATACATATGATGTCCATGTGGTCAAAATTCAGTTTTGTTTCTACCAGAGATCCCCTTAACTCTCAATCTATCAGCCCAAATAATATGAAATTTGGTGTATGTGCTCAACACAACATGCAGAAGATGGGTATAATGTCAAGAGTTCAAATTTGCTACCAGAATCATCCCTTAGACATCATACGCGTATGATGTCGACTGATGAATTTTTGGACACAATTCATCCACAAGCATCCTCAAGTCTCAAGCACTTTTACTAATTTTCATGCAAAAATGTGCTTAGAATCACAAGTTTTTCTATTTTCTTTTTCAGACACTCCGTCTTTTGTCTTTTGGGTGTCAAGAGTTGGTCAAAACTCTAGTCTCAGTATATACGTAGGGTAAAATACCCCTTCTAGACACTTTAATGCATTCAATTTTTTAGATTTAGTCTCCAAATGCCCCTTGAGATGCGTATGATGTCCAAGTTTACAGAATTGCAGCTTTTGTACATAGAACCCTTGCACATGCCTTCTTATATGCTCAACTTCAATCAGTCATGCAAAAATGTCAACAAAAACTTGTTTATTGCATTTTTTACTCAAAAGCAGACTTTTTAGAGATTCTAAATGCAAACAAGAACTTCATCAAATAAATCAGTGATGAAATAGCTCTAGATCAAAATCAGAACACTTACCTAAAACTACTCCTACACATCATATGGGGTTTTCATCTATGAGTAGAAAAACGCTTCAATGCCATACACAAACTAGCAAACGCTTTTATCACCTCACAAACCACTCAACCACCAACAACTACTCTAATCTACATCTAATACTATAAGTCCTAACTAAATTTATCTAGTCGTAGACCCTAAGACACATGCTTCCTAGCTATCCACCTGATCTTGAAACAACCTCTTCCGAATCCATTTAAGAAAAATGCCTTCTTTAGCCAACACTAAAGAAGACAACCATCACACGAGTGTTAATAGGATTACCTACTCCAGTCCTTGTGTCCTTGAGGCAGCGGCGTCAATGTTGTGGGAGTGAATCACAACACCTATAAAGTGTATGCAACACAACCTAGATCAATATAATGTCAATCGAGGACACAGATGACATGATAGGTGCACAGAGGCAATCTCTTTAGCTTGTCAGTCTGAGACCATCCCACACATAGTGACACTCTAGAAGGCTAACTAAACCACAATCTATAATCTCGCTACTCTCAACTAAACCACCCAACCCACATACGCACAAATGAAAGGAAACTCGTTGAATCATACCAAAATCCTATGAAACTGAAGGAACATCATCCCCTCACTAGGAAACACATGTCCCAAAGCCTCTACCCTCAAAATCCTAACTCTAAACCCATCTACAAAAAACGCGTATGAAGATAGAGCCAGATTTTAGAAAAGCCCAAAATTGAAGTCTATGAGTACCTATGGGTAGCTTAGGTCGCCACGATTCTAATGACTACTTGCACGTAGAAAACATAAATCGTTCGATATACTTACAACCGCAAATAGCTCGTAGATGCATGAGCACGCTCGCTCCATTTCAGTGAGGAATGCTTGGTGTTGTCGTGTAGCTCTTGCTGAGCTTAGAACGATGGTGTTGTTGGATCTCCAATGTGATGAACGAGTGGGGAGTTACATCAGGAAGAAGCTCACAATCTCTCTCTTTCTCTCACACATAGTCGACTCGACAACTTAAAACTTGATTACGATAAAAGTTCTCCTTACAAAATGACATAGGTACCTTATATACTAAGGCTACCATAGGTTAAACCTAAAATAGAGTTGAAGGGGTAACATGGCTTTGTATGTACAATTTGGATGTGCCATTGCACCCTGGCTCTGCAACTAGACTAACTACTCATCACAAATGATGTTTTTAACTATAATTTGTAGCATTTCATAACTCTCAAAAGATAAGTCTCTGGTACAAAAATTGAGTTATTCCATGTTGTTGATCCATGGGTCAACAACAGGGATAAGGAAAAAGATCAATTGTCTCCTACGAAGATCAAATTCAACATATGCGAAGAAACATGACTTAAAATCACATGTTCAGCTATGATAGATCTAGAAGCAAAAAAGACTCTAATGAGTTATGGAATGTGGATCATGATGGGAAAGATACCAATCAAAGAGCTAGAAGAAACAATGTACACAAGTTTAAAAATTCCAATTCCTAGCTTTGGAGTGGTCGAAGCAATACTCAAGTTGAGTATTGGAGAGTTCAAGGACACATTCTACATAATCGATTCCATTATATCAAGGAGAGTATGGTCCTGAAAGAAATCTTGAGGAACATCTTCTTTCAACCACAAGGGAAATCTTCAACAACAACACCATCAAAAGACCCAAAAGCACCTCAAGTCAATGCAAAAAAGGAGCAACCAAGCATCATGGAAAAAGGTAAAGCTAAGGTAAACAATGAACTAGATCAACCTTGCAAGACGACTTTACCTTAAACGAGCCTCCATCAAACTTCCCACAAAGTCTTTACATCAAGAGCCACACCATCAACAATGCAACGGAAATAGAAGCAAAAAGTCTATTAACCAAAGTTTCCATCGCATCAATGCCTCCAAAAGAAGCCGAAGAGTATCAACCAAGTGTTGGTATCCAAAGACACATCAAAGTCAGAGATCTAGTTTGGATACATCAAGCACGGGTCCAACTTCAACAACCAAAGGTCATCAGGTGGGTCGCATCCAATGAGTCAATTACTACTCAAGCCTACTTCCAAGGAAATACTAATTTTTGGGCCAAAAATCCTAAAATAACATCATGGATCTACTCACCTCAAGACTTTTTTTTACAAAAAGCAAGCGAAGCTATTAACAAAACCAAGCAACTCAAAGAGGAAAAAGAACAGCCACAATAGACAAAAGAAAATATCAAAGAAACAAGTTATACGGCAAGAAGGGCTTCCAAATTTAGACCTCAGCAAAGCTACCTAAGGAGGAATCTCAAATCTCAAGCGAGATTTTTTGAGCAATCCCTAAAACGAGCAAGGCTGGCCAAGGCACACTATACAAAATAAAAACCAAGTAGGATTTTTTAGGTGACTTCAAGCACAACAAAAAAAAATCTAAAACAAGATTACACCTAATTTTAATGGTAAACGACCACAAATTTTTGACAGAAAAACCCCTTGAACAAGGGTTTGGTAAAATGTTTTCTTTAATGGGCTAGAACAATTGGAACCCATACAATGGCATGTTGATATTCCTCTTCTTGGAACTAGTTGCCCACACATATTGGAAGCTCATTTCTACCACCATTGATCCTTGTTGGGAATAGTGGAACCACGAATTCAATGGATATAAATCTCCTATTCCTACCTCCCTACATGTAGGACCATGAGACTTACACTAAAAGAGTAAGGTTGTTACCACTTGAACAAATCTCATGAATAAGGAGAGTATGGGAGCTTGAGCTTCTCTTCACTTTTTCTTCTTCTTGTTCTCCTCTGTCTTGCTCTACCTCAAGTTATTGTGGGTTGATGTACGATAACATACTATGCATTTTGAGTTACTCTAGAGAAACCAATGGAAACTTGAAAATAATTCTATTACTGCAATGAGGCTATTCTTTTGAGAAAATCCACATCATGGTATATATTGAAGTTTGGATCAAAGCATCATAGGTAGCCTTCTATCGGGGGAGGGGAGTGGGAGTTAGTGGTGTTGCCAAAGGTGGTGGTGACAAACGTATCAAGGGAGGTGGTAATCGTGGGGGATTATAAAGAGTGTTTTGATAGAAGAATATGCAAGGTTGATAAAGCTATGAACAATTTTCTTATGACAACTTTGTCCACATGCTATTTCTCTTTCACCTACCCATATCAATAGTTAGAAACCTAGGTTCAGTGTAATTCCACCTACAAATTTTGAGATTTATCTTCAAAATTCAAAGTAGAAGGTGAATAAACCTACAAACTTTAGAGAAATTTAGTGCAAAAAGTTCTATAAAGTTGACTTTCCATCACCTCTACCTCTCTCTTTTGGTCCATGCAAGTGATTTTTGGTACAAGCCGTCCAATGCTGTACTGTATCATGCAGCCTTGTTGCTACAATCTAGGGTATTGTACGTGCAAGTGCCAGCCTCGATCACTCAACCCCAACCAATCCCAATCCATCTTCTTGCCATCGATCGTGATCCTTTGTCTTGCCATTGATCGGGATCCTGGTGTGACTGCTCTACGTTTTGCATGAGTTGATGAATATATGAGCAAGAAAGTGCCCATGGCTGAACTCAAAACCACTTCTGAGCTCGAGCCCAAAGGTGGCATCTATAGGGTCTCCTCCAGTCTTCTGGATCACATCTTGCAAACCTCAGAGACCACAAGGCCTTCTGCCCTCAAGCGAGTATGGAACTACATCACCCCACTTTAGGTCAATTTCCAAAATCATGATTATTAACAGCAGTGGATTTTTGACCTAGTCATTTTCGACCCAGGACTACATCAAGGCTCACAAGCTCCAGAGTAGTACTAAGGAATTTTAGATCTTATGTGATCCTCCCCTTAAGAAGGTATTTTGACGAGACAATGTTAAGGTGTCAGAAGTGCTCAAGTACTTGAGTCCCCACTTGTCAGCACATTTTTTTGTTTTGAGGCTATCAAACTGTTGGCGATGCAGATGGCAAAGGGAAAAGAAATAGAACGAGTAAACATCAAAGTGGACATGAGGACAGAAAATCTTATGATGGTTACAATCCTCAAGTAATTAAGACAGTGGCTTCAGTGCAGCTAGCTGCTTGCACTTTTAGCAGAGTGTGTGAAGGGGATTAGTGGAAGACAGCTCAATGTCGACGAGAAGGCATTGGGGAATATTTCTACTAGTGCAAGTCATGGTCTGATGAGCCTTTGGCTTAATTCACACTCCTCATCCAGCTCTGTTGATAACCTAATTGAAAATTTTATGGGGCACGCATTTTGGAATGATGTGCAAATAAACAGAAACATCTCTCATGACCAATTCAACAGAGAATATGGTGTTTACAAGAGTTGATTAATGTGACGTAGCTCTAAGGAGATGCAACAGCATTGCAGCGGAAGTCAAGTAGTAAATCATGCAGGTGCAATTAGAAAGTGAGAGATAAGTAGCCATCCAATATTGGGAAGAAGCAGGAGGCATGAGTAGCAACTTGCACTACTATGATATGATTCCTATAGCCGCCAATATTTCAATTGACTACAAGTAGTATTACTAGCACCAGCGTACAACATTTAACGAGCATAAGAATTCATTGCTTATTAGATATGATGCTAATCACTGCACTGCAAAATTACAAAAAACCCTCTTCTAAAATATCTTCTCACAAACAATTGGCCATAGAGCATATGATAAGGCCTATGATAGAATTTAATGGGACTTCATACTTCAAAGTCTATATGATATGGGGTCTTTTCACATTCTTTTTGGGAATGCATCAGCTAGAATTTCAGTTAATGGTACACTTACATATGTTATTCCATTGCATAAATCCATAAGACAAGGATGCCCACTTTCTCCTTTGCTCTGTGCTATCTCATCTGCCAAGTCCAACTTTGGAAAAAATTGAGCAGATTTGGGCCAAAAGACATCAAACCAAGTCCAAATTAAAAAAGATTTGAGATTTAGCTTGTGGACATAGTAAAGAGATCAAGTCCAGATGCGGTTGAACACGGATCATGATCCATGTCCCCCAACCTCAAAATTTGATGAAAACTAGCACAGAGTTTGCATATAACCTTGTCTATCTACTATTAAAATTTGGAGTGAAAATCATGGATCATGATCCGTGTACCTCTTTGTGGTGGGGGTTATCTAACTTGATGAGCTTGTAGATATACTTGAGCACATCTAATATCTCAGCTTTAAGCTAAAAATACCTTCTGGAGACCAAGATACAAGCCAAAGTTCTTGTGTCGTGGTCCTTAGACTGTTTTGAGTGTTGTTTCAACTGCAATTTACTAAAATTTCTCTAACTTTTGATAGACAACTCCAAATTGAGTCAAGTATAGCCAAGAAGAAATCTTGCTAAACTTTTAGGGGACCCAAAGACCAGTTCCCAGAGACCAAAGGGTGATAAAGACCTAAATTTTGAAAGACTTGACTAGGGGAAAAAAGGGATAAATTGCACTAAGCCAAAGTGGTCTTGTCAAGGACTATCTTGAGATTTTGGAGTGAGCCTTAACCATGACAACTCATCCACCCCTAGGGTTCTCTACTGAACTCAAAAACCACAACAAACGTTGTAATACCTTCAAGAGTGAGAATCGACGAAGACCTGGATGAGAGGCATCCTCTGATCAACAAACCAAACATGAGATTTATCAAAACCAATGAAGCCATGAGAGTTATGATAGATTATTCTCATGATGGATTGTATAGTTCACAAACGGGGATTCACATACCTTTTACAAGTTTGTAGAAACCAATGCAAGAGATTTGACTGACCACAAGAACCTCTATGCA
The DNA here is from genome assembly GCF_014529385.1 of Adiantum capillus-veneris. Lineage (NCBI taxonomy): Eukaryota > Viridiplantae > Streptophyta > Polypodiopsida > Polypodiales > Pteridaceae > Adiantum > Adiantum capillus-veneris. The sequence goes on along the minus strand of NC_140939.1, from coordinate 127,942,678 downwards.
TTCACATATACATATGCCCAAGGAGTGCAAGTTTTGATGGTAGATAAGTATGGAAGAGAGTACAAACTTGTTGATCCACTTGAAGTAGAACGGTACACATACAAGGGTACTCCAATATCTACTTACTTTCAACCAAAAGCGATGCCAGATCACACATCATAAAGGTTTCCATCAGTTTTTTTTCTAAGATGAGAAGAGAGAAAGAGAGACGTCCCCTCTAGAGACCATGAATTGGTTAGATTGGCTACTAGAGCACAATGACTAAGACCATATCAAGTAGCCCAATGTGTCAAAACAAAGTACAATGGGTCAGGGGATCCATATGCTCATGTATCACTCTTCAAACAATTTTTGAGAGCTGAACACATCGTGGATTTCCACACACAGTATGATCGATTTGGGTTGACATTAGAAGGAAAATCTTTGACATTAGAAGGGAAATCTTTGAAGTGATTCCAAACATTGAACATAGATGATTTTCCAAACATAGAACAACTCTTGCAAGAATTCATAGAGGAATCCTTGAAAAGGGAAATCAAGCACAACACAATGTCACAAATCTACTTTTTCAAACAAAAAGCCAACAAGAAAGTGAAGAAAGCTTTGCTTCGCTTCAAACAATCCATTGAGAGATGACCCGCACAAGAGTTTCCACAAGATGAAATATTGTCAGTTCTCTTCATAAAGGGATTGAGGAATGAGACTCTAAAAAATGACCTACATATAAAAGGATGCATGACATTTGAGCAAGTCACTAGATAAGCTCTATATCTAGTTGAAAATTGCAAGGCTTGCTAACAGGTAATAGAAGATGTAGATAAAGCAAGATGTAGATAAAGCAAGATGTTCAAACTCCTCAGGAACCAAGAATTGATCAAGTGGTTGAGGAGGTGATTAGAAGAATAAGCCAAGGCTATAGATAGGACCTAAATGAACAATAACAACCCACCAAAAGATGTGACATATGTGGAGGGGATCATCCCACCCCATGGTGTAATCCTCAACCTAAACCACAACAAATGCTAGGGCAACAACTGCCTCTTTTGAATGATGGTAAAGTGGTAGTCAACTACACTTAGTCAACACATGTGCCACAATCCACAAGAAATTAGTACTCCATGGATGAGAATTTACTCATGTTCATAGCCAATTAAGAGTATGTTTCAAATACCATCCTCATGAGACAAGAATAGCTAGTGACTGGATCACCAACTATGTAACAAGAAGGTCTAGACAATCAAGAGTATGTTTTAAATACCATCCTCACCAGACAAGAATAACTAGTGACTAGATCACCAACTATGCAATAAGAAGGTCTAGACTATGAATGTGACCGTTGAGCATGAGGTTGTTTAAACAAGGGTCAATGAGTAGAACTCGTTGGATTCTATGACAGTTGTGGAAGAGACCCCATCTACTCAAACGGTGATGGTTGTGGAAGAGACCCCTATGAACATTGTAGGAGTGATGCCTTCTTCAAGCGGATCTGGAATAGAACCAACGGTTCTTGTATATGTGATGACTTGAGCGCAAGCTCAAAAAGCTACCAAAAATGCATGTGTTGATGATGAACCCATATTGCCTATGTAAACAAAAATTGAGAACATATCAACAAAAATTGGAAGAGAATCATGGAAATACAAATGTGAAAAAATAAAAGTAAAAAGGCTAAAAGAGAAAACCTCCCTAGAAACCGAGCTGCAACAAGACAAAGAGCAATTGAAAGAAGAAAAGAAAAATAGAGAACGAACAGAGCAATCGTCTACAATGTTATCGGGAGGTTCATTCTTGGTTGAGAAAGTGAATGAGCACTTAGGTGACATGTTGCAAGCTTACAAGCCTAGACTAAAACCCAATTAGACACTAGAACAAATATTGCTAACATATTCGCATCAAGAATTTAAAACAAAATGGATGTAAATGTGAAAACAGCTCATAGAAAAATCTCATGCTCTTATGAAACCAAAAACATTGGAAAGTCCTGAGCAAGTAGTTTCTGTACCCAAAAAGGAGGAAAAAAGCACAGTAAAAGAAGACAAAATGGGCAAACCAACTAAACTAGGGAATGAAGGGCCATTGAATATGAGGGTAGCTGCAAACACTACAGACGAGGTGAAGTCTCATGAGATGCATCCAATTCCTGAAGCGGTAGATCCATGGACACAATCCTTATGGGAGATGATTAGAACCAAAAAGATGGCAGTGCTACTTTATAGTCAGCGCCTATCCTTCATATCAACATGGATCACAAGTTCTATCCTACTCAACTCATACACATGCAATCGCAACAAAAACTGTAATACCTTTGAGAGTGAGAATTTACAAAGACCTAGAGGAGAGGCATCCTCTGATCAACAAACAACTGTGAGATTCATCAAAACCAATGAATCCATGAGAGGATTACACTCATGAGGGATTGTACAGGTTCACAAATGGAGATCCATATTCTACAAGTGTGTCAAACCCAATGTGAGAGTTGACATTCCATAAGAACTTCTATGCATTCACATATACATATTCCCACGGAGTGCAAGTTTTGATGGTAGATAAGTATGGATGCGAATACAAACTTTTTGATCCAATTGACCTAGAAAGATACATATATAAGGGTACTCCAATCCCTACTTGGTTTGAGTCAAAAACGATGTCAGAGCACATATTAGAGAGGATTCCACTAGGATTTTCTCCAAGAGGAGAGGAGAGAGCGAAAGACATATTTATTAGAGACCATGAATTGGTTAGATTTGTGACTACATCACAATGAATAAGGCCATATCAAGTGGCCCAATGTGTCAAGACAAAGTGTAGTGGGTCAAGGGACCCATATGCTCATGTCTCACTCTTCAAGCAAGTTTTGAGAGCTGAACAAATTGCAGATTTTCATACACAGTACGAGGGATTTGCATTGACATTAGAAGGGACAATTTTGATGTTGTTCCAACTAATGAACAAAGATGATTTTCCAAACATAGCACAACTCTTGCAACAATTCACATAGGAGTTCTAAAAAAGGGGAATCAAGAATAACACGGTGTCACAAATTCACGCTTACAAACAAAAAGCGAACAAGAAGGGGAAGGAAGCCTTGCTTCACTTCAAGCACAATACCTAAAGAGTTTTCATATGAGAGAGTTACCACAATATGAGAGATTATCAGCTCTACTCATTGAGGGCTTGAAGAATGAAACTCTAAAAAAGGGCCTACATTTGAAAGGATGCATGACATTTGTGCAAGTCACTAGAGAAGCTCTTTATCTAATTGAAAAGTGTAAGGCCTACGGAGAGGTGACCAAAGATACAGAAACTGTGAGTAGTAGTGACTCTTCCCTAAAGAGCAGATCCACAACAAGGCAAGATGTTCAAACTCATACAGAGCTGAGCATTGATCGAGTGGTCGAGGAGGTGATTAGAAGAATAAACCAAGGCTACAAATAGTGCCTAAATAAATGATAACAAACCATGAGAAGGAGTGAAACTTGTGGAGAAAATCATCCCACCCCATGGTGTAACAATCAACTAAAACCACAATGTATGCTAGGGCAACAACCACCTCTTCTGAATGATGGTAGAGTAGTAGTTAACTACACCCAACCAGCATATGTGCCATAATGCATGAAAATCATTACTCCATGGATGGGAATACTCTCATGTGCATAGACAATCAAGAGTATGGTTCAAAGATCATTCTTACCAGGCAAGAACAACCATTTTCTACACCCCCAACTATGCAACAAGTACGACCATGTTATGAGTGTGGAGGTAATCATTGGCCAATAGATCATCCTCATTGGGTAAAGGATGTGGAGATATTTTTATATTGTTTATGATGCGATGCTACATACTTGATTCTTGATTGTCCAAAACACCCAAACAACAAGAGGAAAGCAACAATAAATGTTGTAGGAGTGATACCTTCTTCAAGCCAATCCAAGGTAGACACCACAGTTCCTATCAAGGTGATGACTCAAGATCAAGCACAAGAAGCTACAAAAAATGTACCTATTGAGGGGGAACAGAAACTCCCAGTTCAAACAAAAATTGAGAATGTATCAGTGAGGACTGGATGGAAAGTGAAAAGAGACAAAATGAAACCAAAAAGGTTGAAAGAGAAAACGGGTCTAGAAATTGAGTTGCAATAAACCAAAGAGCAGCTAAAATAAGAAAAGGAAAACAAGAAACAAACAAAAAAAGAAAAATCATCCAAAATTAATAGGGAGGTTCAATATTGGTTGAGAAAGTGAACAAGCACTTAGATGCAAAGCTACAAGCCTTCACGTAAAAACTAAAGAACAACCAAACTTCGTGACAAAGATTGCTGACCTATCCACACCCTGAGTTTGAGAACAAAAGAACAGAGATGTGCAAAAGCTCATAAAAACCACCCAAGCTCCAATACAACTAGAAACCTTGAAAAATCCAGAGAAAGTAAAGCCTATGCCCAAAAAGGTAAAAACAAGCGCACGCAAGGAAAACAACACAGACAAACAAATCAAAATTTGTGGGCTCTATGAAGATTGTGGATGGGATCACATACTCAAACACTACACTAAGAATCCAAACAACGTGATTAAACCAACAATAGTGGAAAGGGAAGTACCATTGGATACGAGGGTTGTTGCAAACACAATGGATGAGTTCAAATCTTATGAGATGCCGCCAATTCCTATAGTGGACGAGGCATGGCCACAATACTTGTGGAAGACAATCAAAAACCACAAAGATGGTAGTGCTACTTTATAGTCAACACCTATCCCTGAGGTCAATATGGATCACAATTTTTTCCCAAGACATATACAATCTCTATACAGAGATGTAGTGTCTATAGCATGTGAAGAGGGCAAACCACACTCTCTACAGACTTTGCCATCTTTCATAGGGGAACAAGAGACAAAATCCTAGGTGAGGGTTGTGTCATCTTAATGGAAGAGCCTACATGAATTGATATCATCCCCTATAAAATGCACCATTACTCTTACAAAACTTCTGAAGATCAAACCACATCTATGGGGACAAATGAGCAAAAACCTAGAAAAAATGGGGCTAAAAATCCATTAACATGATAATTTTGTAGATGAAATCATGGATATAAACCAGAAAGAGAAACCAAAGGAGAGCCTGTACTAGTGAATAAAGTCGGTGATTACTGCGAAGGCGAGGAAAGGAGCACCACCCTACCACTAGAGTACAAAGGAGTAAAAACAATAGCTATACTTGATAGTGGGACTAGAATAGCAATTTCTACGAAGGGGATCTGTGAGAAATGGGAGAGACCGGCTCTCAGGACCACGTGTATGAAGTTGCAAATAGGAGACAGATATGTGGAGAGACCCTTGGGGATGCAAAAACAAATTATTGTATCCTCTTGGAGAATAGAGTACAAGCACACTTTTGCTCTAGGGGGTGCACTATGTAATCATGTTAATGTATAACGTGAGTTCAAAAGGAGGGGTTTCAAAATGCAAAACATTTAGGCAATTTACCATACATAAATTAAAATAGGGGTTTTAATATTCAATTTTGGAAAAAAATCCTAAAATAAGGAGTCATTTTATTCATTCAGACATGTTAAAATAGGGCCCTTTTTAATACCCCGTGAACGCACGTTATATAGGGGGGTATTAAAAGGTGCAGCCCACGAGATTTTTCTATAGTTGACTTTGGAAAAGGCAACAACTTTGAGGTTTTTTGGGATGACCATTCATGCGTCAACTCAAAATGGTTCAAGATTGGGTCTATGACCATCTCTAGTTATACGACATAAAGGTATCACAACAAGGGCTAGCATGAAGGACCATAGTTACATGGATGTAAACCAAGCCCTGATGGAAGAATTTTCCATGACTGCGGATTCAAGAACGCAATTGGCTGCTTGGTTAGTGAAAAGATGCCCATGTTTGGATGTGCAATGTGGAAGAGTGAGAAAGGAAAATTGTATCCTAGAGAGATTAGTAGAAGATGAGGCTTAAATTAAAGAACCATCCCTAGACAATTTGTTTAAACCCTTTGGATGGGAGATAATATTGGTGACTCTAGATATGTGCATAAAAAAAATACTATGAGGTTTTGTGATGAGCATGGCTATTACATAACTCCTTGTTTTACGATAAAGGTATTGAAGGAAGCTAACGGAACTTGTGAGTGTGAAAGTAGAACATGCAAGATAGAAAACTTTGTCACAAAGCAAGGTGCAAAAGCAAAGCAACCACAAGACTATGTCATCATTAACATACCTGAAGAATCACCAAAAGCTATTTAATTGAAGCCAACTCCAAGAAAAGCGCAATTGAAAGCAGACAAAGAAGCAGTGTTTCCAAGCTGAACATCAAATGTTCAACACACTCACGGTTAAGAGAATTACAAGGATATGGCAAAAGATCAAGTGTCTCCAACAACGATCAAATTTAGTATATGCAGAGAAACATGACTTAAAATCACATGTTCAGCTGTGATAGATCCAAATGCGACAAAGAATATAATCCCTTATCAAATGGGGATAATGAAGGGAAATCCACCAATCAAAGAGCTAGAATAAACAGTGTATACATGTTCAAAAATGCCAATTCCTAGCTTTGGAGTTTCTGAAGCCATACTCAAGTTGACTACGGGAGGGATCAATGACACTTTCTACATAATCAACTCGCATCATATTAAAGATAGTCTAGTTTTGACATAAAGTTGGAGGAACATCTTCTTTCGACCAATATGGTTACTACCTACAAAATACACACAATTGGCCTAAGAAACTAGCAATATTGGAGAAAGCTATACTTGCTACACTAAAATGTCTCCTATTCTTCAGTAATCAAAAAACTCAACGATTATCATATACTATGCTATATAGCATATTAGGTCCCCCAAAACTCAAGGAAGATTACTTACACAATCAAAATTGCGTTTCAATATTATCAAAAAAGCCACCAAAAAAATCATAAAAGTGCTAATTTTTGGCCAAAAAATAGGATTATGCAATTCTTGTAAGTTGGTCATAACTTTCAATTCTAACACTTAGTTCTCCCTAGAAGCATCACAACATGTTGAGAACTATGAAGTATTATCCTCTAGCAATCTAAACCTCACAAACATGAAGTTTAGAGTGGTATAGTTGCAAAAATTTGAGAAAAAACCAAAAACAGGACCCATTTTTCACAATTTAGGTTCAAAAATGTTGTGCAAGAGTAAGGTTAATGGTAAGATCGATACTTCAAAAAAAATGTCAAGTTTTTTCCAGCTCATAAGGCAACTTTGTGGATATATAACACCTAGAAATTCATTTTCATACTCTTCAAATAATTCAAGCAATTTGGTCACTTAACAGGACACAAAATATTCCAAGGACATAAAAGTGTCATGTTATCATTTTAGTGTTAACAAGACGTGATAGTTATCTCAAAATTAATGTAGTAGTTTTGATAATTACTAAACCCAAAAAAAATATTTTAACAAAAAATTAAAAGAGAAAAATTAGAAAACTAACTTAGAAAATTATAGGATAATTTCTAGATTTAGAATATATCTTTAAGAATCTATAAAAAATAAATATTTATTAGATAGTTATTTGTACTAGTTATTATGTCTAAAATTCTCTATTTTAACAAGAATAAAAGGAAGAAATTATTAAATTAATGTAGAAACTTATAAGATAACTTTTAGAGTTAGGATACCTTGTTAAAAAATTGCAATAAAAATATCTTAAGTAGATATTCAATTTTACTAATTACCCTAAATTATTTGCTAAAAAACTCAAAGGAAAATATTAATAAATTAGCTTAGAAACTTATATATAGTTTTTCAAGTTAGGATACATTGTTAAAAAGTTGTTATAAAAGTATTTAGTTTTTCTAGTTATTATTTACTAAATTCTATTTTTAGCATGAAATTAAAGAAAAACTTAGTAAATCAAACAAGAATTTTAGGGTATGATTTTTTAAGCTGAAACACATGATTAGGAAGCCATGATAAAACTATCATGATCAAATAATTATTCTAGCTAATTACTAAGCCTAGAATTTTCTATGTTTACCAAAACTTAGCACTAGAATGGTAACAAGACACTTTTATGTCCTTGGACACTTTTGTGTCCTGTTAAGTGACCATTTTTCTTGAATTATTTGAAGAGTATGAAAATGAATTTCTCGGTGCTATATATCCACAAAGTTGCCTTATGAGATGAAAAAAAATTAGCATTTCTTTTGGAGTATCGATCTCACCATTAACCTTACTCATGCACAACATTTTTGAACCTAAACTGTGTGAAAAAACGGGTCCTGTTTTTGGCTTTTTTTCAATTTTTGGCAACTATACCACTCTAAACTTCATGTTTGTGAGGTTTAGATTGCTAGAGGATAATACTTCATAGTTCTCAACATGTTGTGATGCTTCTAGGGAGAACTAAGTGTTAGAATTGAAAGTTATGACCAATTTACAAGAATTGCATAATCCTGTTTTTTGGCCAAAATTAGCACTTTTATGATTTTTTTGGTGGCTTTCTTGATATCCAAATTCAATTTTGATTGTGTAAGTGTAATGTATAACATAAAGCTAACCTTCCTTGATTTTTGGGGGACCTAATATGCTATATAGCATAGTATATGATCATGGTTGAGTTTTTTGATTGCTGAAGAATACGATACATTTTAGAGTTGCAAGTATAACTTTCTCAATATTGCTAGTTTCTTAGGCCAATTGTGCTTGGCTAGATATTGAGTAGTTTCTATTGGTTTCTAGAGGTCATAATGCTAAACCTAGTTTGTTCATGTTTGCTGTATTTAGCACTTTATCATTGCCCCCAAGGTTCCAATTGTAAGAGATCCATTATCCTTTTGACATGCTCCATGGCTCCTTTTGGATCCAAAGTCCTAAAGGGAACTAAGAAAACATGTATATAGTATCTGTATTGAGCGTGACTATAGAAACTTTGATGATAGGTCCGCAAAATGGCAAAAATGCAACTTTTTTGTACCTATTTGTTTTCCCCAAAAAAAAATTAGTGAGGTAAAAGCAACCATATGTTTTGGTCACCAACCCATTGAAGTTAACGGGGCATTTTATCTCATGTCCTACAAAAATCCCCACTCTTATTTATATGCAATCAACCGTAAGAAATTGCTATTTTGGGCAAAATGCACTGGTCCATCAACTTTGGAGGCTTGTAGTGACCAAAGGATGAGAAAAATTACAAGTTTCCCATTTTTTCCATATGTAGTAGTTATTGAACTATAAGCTCATGAAAGGATTTTTCAAAATGAGTGGATCTACTATGGTTTTGGAATTTTTTCCCAAAACCCTGAAAGGACACTTTTATGTCCTGTTAGGTTACCATTCTAGTGCGGAAGGGAGAAATTAGTAAATCGACTCAAAAATTATAGGATAATTTTTCAAGATGAAACACACTATAAAAAAGATGTGATAAAACTATTTTGATCAAATAGATAGTTTATAATTACTATGCATAAAATTATCTATTTTTAGCAAAAATTAAAAAGGAGAAATTAGTAAATTGACTCGAAAAAGTTATATGATAGTTTATAGATTCGAAAAACAAAAAGTTAGGAAGCTATGATAAAAATAGCTTGATCAGATAATTCGACTAGCTAGTTACTTTGCCTAAAATTGTCTAATTTTGGCTATAAATTAAAAGGAAAAATTAGCAAACTAACTCAAGAATTTAATTTAAAGTCTAAATCAATGTATTGAAAATCCATGATAGTAATATCATACCTGATTAAACTAGGAAGAAAACGTCGTCAAAATTTTTATGGTAAGCTTTTGAGTTTCAATACTTTGCCTAATGGTTAAGCATCCGTTTATAAGGATAAAAAAAATAACCCCCAAAAGAAAATGTGTAAGATATCAAAGAGAGGAGAAGGTCACCGCAAGAGGGTCAGGGCTATTCTTGATAATGCATGGCCGGTCCGAGTAGCATCCCAATGGATGAGAGTATTCGGGCCCTCAAAGTCACAACAAATCCCAACATCGTATCAATCCATGTGGGTCCTTAATTATTAAAAAATCTATATTTTAATAATAAGTTCTTTAAATTATAACATTACATTTGCTAAGGAGTAGATAGTACCTAAGAAATATTAAAATTTGTTGTGAAGGGAAGGAAATCTTTTAAGAAACATTGTGCACTGATTTATTAAGCTAGGAAAGAAATGCTTTGGTCACTCTGGGTGAACTAGGAAATAACTGATTGATAATCCTTAAGACAACTTGTCTCAAGACCACCTTTCATTCCTTTCTTCCAGCCCTGATTTTGAATAAAGGAAAGGGTGCCGTTTTTCACCCATGTGCATGTGTTCTTGAGACAAGATTAGTATTGGTCATGGTTGATTAGGTGATAGTATCTTGTGTACTCAAGTTTAGAGATATTGTTTGATGAAAAATGTTTTCAATGTTGCTTTCAAGGATTTTTTCTAAAGAATCACTGTTATAAAAATTGAAAGGGATATTTTAAGTGTTAAGAGATTGTGATATGAATCAGAAAATAAAGAATCATGTGTGAGTGTGGGGTGGTAAGTGGGGATTGTCTAAGGTCTTTTATCATGGATGGGTGGACCTGGTTAGTTGGGTAACAATCCATCCCCACTGCATTATTGTCTATTAAACTTCTTCAGTGGAAGAGGAGTCAGCAACGGCCGCGCCCTCACTTACGTAGAGGGAAAAAATCATTAGAAAAGGACTTAAACCATTTGCAGAGTTTATAGGGCCAAAAAAAAATTAGTCTTTTAGGTTTATGTCCCATTTTTGCTTGTGAGACATGACTAGGCCTTTTTCTCGGATTATAGACACAAGCGATTGCCAATGGTAAGAGCTTGTTCCTTGAATTATTTTTTTTCTAGACTTTGATTTTATTAGGTCTAGAGACCTGATTTTTACTAGGTCTAGAGACCTATCAAGGACCCTATCATGACTTTTGAGTTAGTAGGTTGGAAATATCTCAATATGGGTGCATTCCCATTTGTATGTTGCAATTGATTGCTCCACAAAGGGTATAACGAGAATGTGGTTAAAACTTTATTCTTTCTGTGATGCATCCCATCCCCAACCAATTATAATTTTTTTGGTGTGGTTTATTACACAATTAGACCTACCAATATCAATTGAGAATGTGGCAATACGAGTGTGTTTGCCTTGGCCACAACCACTGACAAAAAGGAAAGGGTGCATCGATAGCCAACAATCCTCCCAATAGAGGAAATTATGATTGATTGCATGCCATCTCTAGTGCCAATTGACGAGCCAACCTTAACTCATGCTGCTCCTTCTATAAAGAGTGATGCAAGGGGAGTGTAATACTTCTAAAAATATATAGAGCTTTTTTAAGAAATTGAAAAAAAAATATAGAGATTTTTGGAGAAGTTCTTAATACGGATTCTTCTCTTGTCCAATGTGCAACGTCCCCAAGATTAGAAACACAGTATATCCTCATCAAAGCCCAACTTTCAAAGAGGAAAATCTAATTTTGAGAGAGTTTTTCAAATTAAGAAATGTGTGGTCAAAGATAAAAACATTAAATTTTATATTCTATATTCAGTGGATTTTTTCACAAGTCTTTTAAGAGCAGAGAGAAACACAAGATCCATTTGCATCTAGGGATATACTTATTTGCATACTTATCTGCAATTAGTTTTAGGATTTTTGTAATGGATGGATATTACAATGTGAGTGATTCAAAGATGCGAGTGCTAGTGCAATTTAGACCATCAAGAAAGGAAGTAAAAGCATCGAGTGACTACGCCATATGGATGCCTATTGCACCTATAAAATAAGGAAACATAGTAAGCTTAAAAAATGGGTTGAAATAAAGATTGACACAATCCCAATTTTATTTCATTTCTAGTTTTTGATTCTATATATGCTGGTAGACATAAACAACCATGACATAGAAAAAAAAACCACTAGTTGTGTATAGCATGTAGAAAACATCAATACATCTAAGATCTAGGTTTGTATTCATCCCAAGCGCTATTGCTTTGACCAAGATCCTTAATATGAGAATCATGGACTCTTGTCTCACTCCATAATAGGAGCATGAGGTACATTAGGAAGATAATGGGGTCTAGGAGGGCCTCTTTATTTGGCAGTTTAAGCAAGTCAAACCTTTTGTGTTAAGAAAGTAATCAAAAGACATCTTTTGAATTCAAACAGGAAAAACGGCTAGTTTATTTAAATTGAAAGTTTCTCGCCAAAATAAAATTTAAAATATAGGTGGGAGTTATGGAAGGCCAAAGATCATAAAATTATCCACCTCCTTTTTGGGGGAAAAAGTGCAACCTTTGACCACTCTTACACATCTCTTACACACCCACCATTCTTGCACACATGGCATACACCTATTCGTCAAAATGTTAATCACCTCCATAAGCTCACGGCAAATAAAGAGGCCCTCCTACACCCCATCCTCTTCTTAATGAGTATAAGGTCACCAAAGCATTTAAGGTGACACTCAAACATTGTCGCGTCTCCCTCTAAGCATCAAGAATGGTATTGAAGCTCGACACAACCAACTCTCTATCCACTACAGCCAACAAATGTCAATAAAATATCTATCTTAAAATTTAGTGTGACATTAATAAATGTCGAGAGTAGCCACGTAGTCGGCACATGTATGCCTCTAAGTGTGTGGGTGTGTGTTTAGTACCTAGGGAAGCATGTGTAGAGTGTTAGTTTAAAGTGAAAACAAACAATGAATTGCTTAATAAAATTTTCAAGGTAGAAATGTACTCATGTTCATGTTGTCACATGCATGCATGTAGGTGATTGTTTTATGGAAATATATTTACCTTACCCTCTTTTCAAAAATCAGTTCTACTCTAGCCAAGGGCTTCTTTATCTTCTGCAAACATGGAGGGATCATTAATGTCAACAATCTCTTTCAGTGTAGAGGAATCAAAGTATTCATACATGTAAGGCAACTTAATGATAATAAGAAGAAGATTGATAATTTTAAAAGCCTACATGATGAAGATGAGTAAACAAGAGAAAAAGACACTAACCTTACAAACAAGCATTGCTAAGATAATAGATGCTGCATTGTACCATGTATCCTTATCTTCCTTTCTTTCACAAGCTAGTTCTACTTCTATCTAAGTCATCTTGCCCTTTGGAAAATATTTTAGAAGAGAGTCTTTGCTACCAATAGATAGCTTGTGAAATATATAAAGATTTGATGTGCGACAAATTCTTCACAAAAGTTTGGGTCAGAGAATTAAGCACATAAGAGAATTATTTTCTACCACCTTAATAAAACATTACATTATTCACTCATTTTTAGTCCTTAGAGCAAGCATGAGATCTCCCTCTACTCCTCCATGTACATTCACAAATTGACACTTTTGACAGTTTAGTGTCTCCATTTTATCATTGAGTACTCTAAGAAATTAAAGAGCCACAATGTAAAATAAACTTTATAATACTGAAGAACCTCAATTAACTTTCTAAAAGGAAAGCTTACGCAATTTGATCATGATCATCCCGGTCTTTCATAAGGCAATAATGCCACCCCAAAAAAAAATGATGTTTCCATAAAGATCTTTCCATTCTGGAGGCCGGGTTCTCTCAAACTCCTCATTGACATCTATCAAAATTGGGCCTCACTCTAATTTTTCATTCTCTATGCTGGGTTGCTTATCATGGTGAGACTTTTTGAAGGAGACAATGAAGGGTATGCTAACAATGTTGTACGTTGAGGTCTCAACTCTTCACACAAGGCCCTCAATACTTGGTCCCACTACTCTTATCGCCTCATTCTCCATCACTGTAGAGAGGATCGCCTTGAGATATCTTCATTATGAGATCATCAACTCCTCTAGCATATGCCCTTGCTCATTTTTGCCAAAAGTTGCAAAATTGAATAAGGGACTGGGTATGATTGTTGTATCCTCAAAAGTACCTATATCATGATTGCCTAGAGAGAGGGATTGTATCTATGCATTGGCCTCATGTTCAAGAGGAGTGACCAATTTTGTGTCATGGCACTCTTCAATATCCTCAAAGATAGGAATAGGAGGATTTTTTGTGCATCTCCCCTGACCAACCACATTGGAGGACACCATTGAAGTTTTAGCTACCTATGGAAAGTCCTGCTACAGTGTAGATTATATGCAACTTCTTCTTTTGAAATAAAACAACAACAAAGTGGAAAGGGATAACTAAAATTCCTTTGGAGATTAGCATTGAAATGAAAATAAACTATCACATGCATACATTTGTTTTTCTTGCCCGTCTTGAGCATTCTTGAGCTTCTGAAGGTCGTCACATTTCTATGTGAAGAAAGAAAATATCACCAATCAAAAAACTAATAAAGAGCATGCTTTTAAAATTTGTTTCACATAGTGATTGACAGATGTGTACTCTTTTAAGTAAATGTTTTAAAAACAAAATGTCAGAAATATTTTTCTTGCTCACTAAAATAGCAATGTGCACTACCTTAAGTGAATGTTATAAAAAAGTTGAAATACAATTTAACATATTTTACCCGCTAAAAGAGCAACATGTGCTCTCTTAAGTAAATATTTTACCCGCTAAAAGAGTAGCATGCACTATCCTAAGTAGATATGTGGAAAACATCTTCAAAAGTGACCTCCGATAAGTAGATGTGTGAATAAATCCTTTCCTTTTGGTTTATTTTTTTGCCTTTAATTGAAAATTGTGCTTTTCACCAAAACCAATAGTGAAATAAACCTTCACATGAAGAAATATGCTATCCTTTAAAAGATGACAATGTGTGGAAAGAAAATCAGATTGAAAAATAGATGGCACCCCAAGCAAACAATGTGTGCTCTGCTAACACATTAATGTACTTCAAAAAATCAATAAGAGTGAAATTTGAAAATTTCCCATTGCCTAGGGTTGGAATGTTTGAGTGTTGTATGTGTGTTTATGTATGAGTGAGCTTATGTATATATGTATGTTTATATTTGTAGTGTATATATCAAGGGAATCGATATTTGTAGGGCATATTCAAATTACACACCTTTAACTAGCTCTAAGCCTCCATCCATGCCTTGGAACTTTTTGTTTGCCTCTTGATTCCAAGTTTATTATGATAGTATAATATATACGGACATTGGATGGCCAATTTAAGGGGAAAGAAAATGGGGACCATGGTATCATCTTCCTAACTGATTGTGAACATGCTTGGAGCTCCAATTGCTCGCAGCAACTGTGGTCAATGTATAGCCACAACCTCAGCCCAAACATACCTTGAGGACTTCCCTCGTTGAAATGGTGGAGTTCAGCTTCAGATGCGCAACCCATTACTTATCCTTTTTACTTCATATTTTGTAATTTTGTCTAGTATCTAAATTTGACACTCTCCTCTGAATTCCCATTTAGGCATTTTGTTCGCACTATTGATCTCCCATGGTTTAAATATATACATAGCTAAACAACATAACATCGTACCATATCATAACATTCCCCTAACTTGTGAGGCAACTTAGCTCACCGTGTTGAATTATAGCCTATCCTACTCAATAGTTGAGTCATAACTAAACAGTGAAAATGCTGCTCAATTGGAGGTTGCACAGGGCCTCCGACGAGGGGGGGGGGGGATAGCCATCTGGAGGAAAATTCGAGTCAAACTTTGAGGTCTCCTGGAATTGTTTCTACAACATTAAAAATTCTTGTGAAATCATGGGGGTGTGTGTGCGCATGCAATTGGGCGTGTATGGGAGTAAGGATAGGAAACTTGAATCAACTCAAACACCCTTTCTTATCACCCAAGTATGGTAGATTGCTTATCCAAGTTTCCTTTAGAATAAGAGGTCTTGAGCTTAAGACTAGTCTAATAGATCTTTGAGGTCTCTTGAATGTGTTCCTTGTCATAAAAACTAATATCTAACCAACCCAAATGATTTTTTCATATTAAACTGATCACTTAAATATAGACATGTGCTTATAGATCTATCTCAACACGGGGCCAATGGTAAAGGGGCCCAAATGAGAGATGGTCTATCAAAGAGCAAGGGTAACCAATGGAGCATAAGACCTTAGGGTTAGCTTCATTGAAGACCTCCAATAATATGTGTAAATTTCCTTTTGACCTTAGGTAACCTTAGGTAAGCTAGGGCTGAACTTGACGCGCGGGAACCCGACCCAGCTCGAGGTGCTTGTCTTGCTTGTCATGCTTGATGACTAAGGTTCTTGAGGTGCTTGAAGATTGAGGTGCTTGAGGTGCTTGACATGCTTGAGATGTTAGGGTTGCACTTGAGGTGAGAACCCAGCCCAAGCTTAGAGTGCTTAAGGGCCAAGCTTGTGGTGGGAACTGGGCCTATGCATGAGGGGCTGAGGTGTCAAAAAGTCAAAGAATCAATCCCTACAAGGAGGGGGCGAGCCCTACATGAGGGGGGATAAGAGAGAACACCCACACACTCACACAAGGCATGCATGGTACAAAGAAAGCAAAAGGGACACTTGTCAAGTTCCTCCTTGTGTTGCCCTCATTGTGTGCTTGAAGCCTATTGGTTGGCCACCCAAGGGGTCCAATGATAATTTAGGAGATTTAATTAATTGATTTTGCATTTATCAAGTCCTCTCTCTCCAAGGGGAAAGGGGGACACTTGTCCTAAGGCTACCCTTGTTGCTTGTAATGCCTCCTGCTTGTGATTGGCTAGGCCTGGAGGGGTCCAATGACCTTCAAGCATGAGCTACAAGGGGGGTGTATGTGCCCGAAATGTACTGCACATGATCGCATTACGAGTGTCGAGCATGCCTCGTGTACCTTCCTGTAGGAATGCACTCTTAGTAGAGGGGATCTCAAAATGTGTAACTGAAGGGGCATTGGGGATTTCAAAGGGTGTTCCTATTTTACTATATAATGGACGAGTCCTCCTTGTACGCAGCATCGAGCAGTCAATAAAGCATTAGTCATGGAGTCTGATGTATTCTTGTCTTACTCTCTCATTCTCTCTCTCTCTCTCTCTCTCTCTCTCTCTCTCTCTCTCTCTCTCTCTCTCTCTCTCTCTCTCTCTCTCTCTCTCTCTCTCTCTCTCTCTCTCTCTCTCTCTCTCTCTCTCTCTCTCTCTATCTTCTCTATTGAGGGTTCGTGATGCCTGTAACACTTGGCGACCACGCAGTTGATTGAACCTCCACCTGTTGGTGATGATGGCCGTGCGAGAAGCTTGTAAAAATCAGCAGCGGCTGCAACGTATGTGCTGTGAGGGTGGGCATTGCGATCAAGTGAGCACGATAAAAATGTGATGGCAGCCAATGGGCAAGCAGCATACGCATAGAGTCAAGCCCCACAACACCAGGCTTGGGTTACTGAAGAGGCTGGTGCAGAGGAAGAGTCATCAGGAAGTCAATAAAGCATTAGTCATGGAGTCTGAAGAGGCTGGTGCATTAGTCAAGCGCAGCAGGGAGGAACAACAATTTTCTACACCACCTCCGACGACTGCATCTCTTGTTTCGGAGGATTCTGCGGTGGCTCGCTGGCGCCGCCGAATGCAGGAGAGAGTGGGCAGTGCTACTCCGCTGAGAACGGGCTCTCTCGTTGCGGATGTTCCCGCTCAACCGGAAACTTCTGGCACTACCAATGCGGCTGCCTCGACGAGAGGTACTCTTCCCGCAGCGCTACCCTGGGAGGCTATGGCAGCGACCCCCACTGACCAATTACAGGCATGCGGTACTTTTTTGAGCAGACTTGCAGAGTCTATTCGTGCGGCCTGGCCAGTCCCCGCCACAGAGGGAAGAGCAAATGAGCTGGAAGCGCGGGTAGTGGCCTCGCAGACTCGCATTGCCGAGTTGTCCACTTAAAATGAAGAGTTGACTGCAACAACTCACTAGCAAGGGGCAGAAATACAGATGTTACGAGGGGCTAACGCCGATTTTGTGTCCTCTATTCAACAAGAACTTCTTCAGTTGAGAACGCAGCATAGCCTGGCCTCATACTTAGCCTCGCACCCTGGTCATGTAATGATCAATATGAATGATTTGGATGCGTTGGCAGTGGAGATGCAAGAGGATCTCCGTGTTTTTTTGGATAATCAACTGCAAAGCTGGAGCACACCCTTGGCTGCTGAGGTGAGAGCACGGCCACCCACTCAGCAAATTGTGGTGCAACAACCCAAGTCATCCAACACTGATAGAGATAAGAGTGTTGTTCTCGAGGGTTTTGATGTTGCTGGTTGGGCACAAGCTACAGAGGATTGTGCTGAAGCCCAGACTCATGTATCTCGTTTGCAGAAAATGATTCGTCGATTTCGTAAGGAGCGGCACAGGGTTTGTTTTGGGTGGAGACCTTGGCTCATTCTTTTTCTCTCATTCTACCACCTTGCCCTCCATTTTGGTTTGCTCTTAATAGATACCTTTCTCGTTATTACCCTTTACATACACCTCTTGCTCCTTTGCCACAGGCGCCTCAATCTATTTCTTTGCCAATGCAGTTTATTCCTCGGGCTCCTTGGCCGGAACATATTGAGATAGATCCACATCTTTTGGATGAGGTCTATCAGGCACATACTTCAGATTTTAGAGGCTTTGGCTACATTGATATTTCCTCTTCACTAGAGCCGGGTGAAGATCAACAACCGAAACCTTCCAACCGAAGGGGCTGAGTGTGGGTTTGTGAAATCCACTGTGCATGCCAGGTGTTACGGCAGTAGCCGCACATGCGGTCCTGCGGTCCTGTGGAGGTCTGGACACTGCGGATCAGGATTCATGCGGTATGCGGCGGCCGTAACGGCAGTTCTTCACAGGATATCATGGGACAGGAGTGTGTGCACCGTTCCCGATCTACGCTGGAGCAACGGTTGTATATGGAGGGGCATATCTGTCTTTTGATGTAACTTAACCAATCTCTATGATATTCATGGCATCTACTGTTGTAACTCTGTGTCTGGATCACACATGAATGAAGCAAGAGGTGTTCTGTTCCTGCGTACTGTGTACTTACTTCTATTGTCATTCTATATGTTGATGTGTACATAATGTAGTTGCGGGTAATCATTCCCGTAATGCCTATTTCTCCTGTGCGGGCAATAGCCATTATAGGGGGGTCGACCCAAGCAAGCTAGGGGGTTGCTTAGGGGGTATACTCACCCACATACACTCACAAACACTCTCATTGTGTGCTAGGCAAGGTGCAAGAGCTCCCTCTCCTTCTCCAAGCAAGTAGAGGTTGAGAGCCTACACCAACACTGTTGGATATGGAGTGCAAATCCAACCAAGATCCATGCTTCAATGCTTAAGCTTTCCATCTTCTTCTTCTTCATTACTATGCTATTATGTATGCTAGCAACAAGAGTTATGATAAGTGAGGAACTAATTCTTTCTCCTAAGAAATGTTTCTTCTTCCTCTTCCCTACCCTCATTCCGTGTTAGATCTCTCCACCTTCGAAGGTGTTTGAGGTCTTGGGACTGAGGCTTGGGATAGTTAATGCTTTCTACAAAGTGCATGTTATGCTTATTTCAAGAAGGCTAATGGTTTATTGCAAGTGGATTAGTTACTTAATGCAAGTAGATTAATTGTATTGCAAGGTAGATTAATTGTTGCTTTAGGCACAAGTTGATGCATAAAAGTATACATCTTCATGCACTCAAATGATTTAGGGAACACAAAGACTAAGATGTTCACAAGTTCTTGATTGTTTTCAAGCTAAGATTGATTGTTGATATTATGCAAAAGCTTGGTGTATGAAGCTTCCATCTCCATACTGCCAAAGAGGTCTCAAGGAACACAAAGATTGTATTGTACCAAGTCTCTCTTAATGAGAGAATCCATAATACAAATGCCTTTTGGAGGGGGGACCGTCTCCACATAAATCCGGCCCTCAACTGTTGTCATATTCTCTAACATCTCTCTCTCTCTCTCTCTCTCTCTCTCTCTCTCTCTCTCTCTCTCTTAAAGGTATTGTTCATGCCTAGTTAATTAAGCGTTATGATTAAGTTGCTACTACCAATTAAGTCCACCATCTATGCTCTCAAAGTTGCTCACTCTAATTCTCTTATTTACGCTATTCTCTAAGTTCATAGGCCATTTCCATTACATTGGTATCAGAGCATTTGGTTTCTCTTTTCTTGCTTAAGAAGAGAGGTCCTTAAGTAGCCTTTAAATGGTTGATGTTGTTAATTATATAAGGGTAAGTGGAGCTGGGATCTATTATCGGTTTTGTTGAGCCCACTATGTGGGATATGGTGCACACCTCGGGAGCTTTGGACTTATTAATGGAGTCTTTTTAGACTTGCCTACGGATTTACCATTATTGAGCCATAAGAAGTCCGAAAGGAGCTAACCCTCGGCAACTCTGCTATGTTAGACCTACTCCTCTACTCTCTATAATTAACCACTTTGAGCCATAAGAAGTCCGAAAGGAGCTAACCCTCGGCAACTCTGCTATGTTAGACCTACTCCTCTACTCTCTATAATTAACCACTTTGAGCCATGGGTGTAGATACTTAAGAGCCGATTTTCAAAGGCTAAGAGGAGTGGCAACTAAGGTTTTGAATTTCCAAATCATACACTAAGTACATACATAAATTTTGTTAACATGGCTGACAATAATCAAGAGAGTAGAATGAGCATTGATAACTTTGAGTTGGCACATGAAGGTGCTAATGATGATGCTCCCATGTTTATCAACTGTCTTGTTTCTAAGCTGCAACAAGCTATGGGAAACCCAGCCCTACAAGGTGAAGTTTTCCAACAACTTCATAGTTATGGGATTCTCCAAACTCCCCCAAAAGAGAGAGAACCTGAGAATTCTCTTCAAGAGATTTCCAAGAGAGGGCTCTCTACGGTGAGAGAAGAGGAGAACCCATATGAAGTGCTTAAACGATTACTAGCAAGCTTACCGTTCCATCCAAGAATAAAGGTGAAGTCTCTACTATAGAGCCTTCCCCAAGAGAAGGAGAAAGAAGTGAGTCTCCCAATACTTCTGAAGATGTGACTCCAAGAAGACGGCAGCCTCAACGATCTGCAACCCCCCCCGAGAGAGAAATATTGCCAGAAATTCCTCCTCCTCGTTATCACAAAAAGGAAGAGAGGTACCAAAAGAAGGAAAAGGAGAGAAAGAGGTCACCCTCTTCTCCATCTTCATCACCTTCCTCATATTCCAATGAAGGTAGCGGCTCTTCTCTCAAAGAGCCCAAAAGGAAAGGCCATCGCAAGTCCTATCCGGTATGGAGAAGGTCCAAGAAGCTGAAGAAGTTCAAGGAGGGAGGAAAGGACACCACTTTTCTTACCTATGATGGCACCTTTGGTGCTACGGACAAAATCTTGGCCTTCATCCAACAGTTTGATGTGGCCTTTGGTGATGAGGACTTCATGGAGTCCTCTAAACTGCGTCAAGTATCTATGCATTTTCAGAGCTCCGCTCGTCAATGGTGGCCTAGCCTACGAGCCCAAAGGAAAGCTCCAAGGACATGGAAGGCTTTAAGAGCCTCCATCATGAAACAATTTCTAGCAAGCAACACTAAAGACAATGTCCTCATAGAATGGCAAAGCTTGAAACTCTCTCCCTGTGAGTCTATCCAGAAGTATGTAGATAAGTTTTGGGATTTACTTCTCAAAGCCAGTGTCTACAAAAAGATAGGCTTTGAGGAGCAAAAGCAACAATTTTGTGAGGGTCTTTTTGACGAGATGGCCAAGTATATTAACTCACAAAGGCCTAATTCCATATCGGTGGTCATACACCATACTATGGTCGCCTCTCAAATCAATTTCCAACAAGGGGTTAAGAGAAACTCTAAGCCCATGGAAGTGAAGGATCAAAATGAGCCTAGAGGAAGGAATAATGCTCAAACTTCCTCCAAAGGAAACTCTAGCAACACCGATAACAAAGCAAAGGGAGAAAGGAGTCTACAAAGGTAAGAATAGACTCTCTCCAACATAGCTAGAGTGTTATCTCGTAAGGATAACAAATGCTACAAGTGTGGACAACAAGGGCATGTCTATCGTGCTTGTCCCCAAATAGATGCACGCAACAACCCGCCTTGAGTTTCTATGCTGGAAACTCCAAAAGAGGATGCTCATAGCAAAAGGCTTTTGTTTTTCCTAAGCTAGGAGATATGTACATACATGTTTATGAGTCGAGTAGCATCCTATACCATGTAAATATGCATGCTTTTCGTAAGTTAATGAAAATCTATATATTCATATACATGATTTTTGTTGAAAAGCCTGTAAATGAATTCAATGTTTCAACCAATAACAATATAAAAAAAAGACGGGAATCAAGAGGAATTAGAATTTTCTACATTCCTAAATGGATTCCAAAATGTTTTTATTGATGATACCCCCGTGAGCTATCTCCACAATGAGGGGACAATGACCATGCAATGGAGCTTTTACCATGAAGCTCACTGCCTAATAAGCCTCCTTATTGAGCTTTATAAGCTCCACAAGAGGAGTTCAAAAGGCAATAGCATGAACTGGTAAGTTTTGAGAGAGATTAGGCTTTCCTCTAACCAAAAGAAAAGTGGATTTTTTAAAAAGAGATTCAATAATTAGGTCACATTATCTCTAAAGGTGGTATTTGTATGGAACCACAAAAGGTAGAGGTAATAAAAAGATGGCCTAATCCAAGGAGTCTACATGAGTTGCGAAGCTCTAAAGGTATGAGTGCATACTAGAGATGCTTCATAGGAAAAATTCCATGCTTATAGCAGGTCCGATACATGACTTAACAAAAAAAGAACGTTAAGTGTACATGGACTACAAAGAGATAAAAATACTTTTGAAAATTTCAAAGAGAAACTTATCTCTCAACTTATGCTTACACTACGGGATCTCTCAAAGCTATTTGAGGTCCAATGTAATGCCTAAATGCATGCCTTCAAGAAAAAATTTGCTTCAAGAAGGGAATACCATAGAATACAAGATTCAAAGACTCAAATCCAATGAGCGAATGCTGGACATATACAAAAGGAACTACGAGCTGTTTTACATGCCGTTGACACATGGAAGTACTTCTTGCGGACTCCATCCATGATACAAACCAAGCTCTTCGACAATCAAATGAGGTGGGAAAATTTCTTTTTGCAATTTAAATTTTACATTGCTCACATTGCTGGAAAGCACAAACATGTAGCCGATGCACTTTCCCGATGGCCAAGGGTAGATAGGGTATCAATAGCAACTTACAATGAACTATGTTTTATGATAGTTAAATATGCTTCTAACCCAGGCTTTAGGGATATAATAATAGCCTTTACAAATGGAAGAAAAAGAACCACTCACTTTAGAGGATGGTTATCTTCCATACCTCAATAGGTTATATCTTCCTCACTTCCCATGCTCCTCCTATATATGCGGGGAAAAGAGGAATTCGAATTTATTATTTTAGGAATAAAAGCATACTTGTATTGGCTTACCAAGAAACAAGAACATACAAGAGTATGTTTCAAAATGTATGGTATACCAAAAGATGAAGTATGATAGAAGGACCATGGCTTGCCAACATCTAATTGTGTCGGATAGAAATCCTACCATGACCACTAATTTCTGATGGAGTCTCTATCAGAACTAGAGTAACCCTCTTATATTGGCCTACTATTCAAACGGATGACCAAAAAGGAAAATCACAAAACTAGTGATCCTTGATCTACTAAAAGCTTGTGATTCGAGGTAGATCAATGCTCAAAATGGGAGAAGTACTTACCCTAACAACAGTATGTCTCTAATAACATGAACATACTTCTAAGGGGAAAGTACCTTTCGAGGCTAAAGACAGAAGATCCAAACGTCCCTTGTAGCTTAAGGTACCTGGGAAGATCTTCATTGAAAAGGAGTATAGCCGAGATCAAAACGAATCTTTTTAGAAGATTAAACAGGCTATATCCATCTATTAGCTAGGCAAAAGAGGCTCCTGCCAGTAGGCATAAAAGAGCCTTATCCTTTAAAGAAAAAGAAATCTTTCTTTGGGTCTTACTAAACAATTAAAGTTGCCCAACTATTGGCTCATATATATCATTTTTCATGAGAGCCTATTCGAGCCTTATTAAGGAGAGCCACCAATAGAGGCTATAAATGTAGACCCATTAGAGATAGAGGATGAAGCAAACGAGCTCCAACCCAAGTTCATCCTTCGACAGGAACACAAGGTATTAAGAAATGGTAAGATTACTTATAGTATCTTATTTAAGTTAATATTTATCCTTTCAAAGATGCTAAATGCATGCAAAGAACATAGCTTAAGGATAATATGAACCTTGTTAATGATGCTTACAATGACACAAAAGAGTAAGCAAATGTAAAAGAAATGCTTTTTAAATGATCCATGTTTTTGTCTTATAAGACTCTCTTTTTATGTTTTGTGCACAAATTTTAAGAAGTATGCATACTTAGGATCATGTTTGTGGTGACTACGTCTCCCAAACACCAAGTAGAACTTGTCACTCTACTTTGGAAGTATGATATGGACTAAAAAGATCAAACATGCTTGCGGAAGACAATGTCTCTCAAGCACCAACTGGATTGGTCATCCACTCTGGAATGATGTCGTAGGGTAAAAATGGATCCTCTACCTACTAAGACCAATGAACTAATGGGTGAGAATTTACCATATCTACCTCATAGTCGAGGAAGACTATGATTTCAAGAGAGAGGTAATGTCATAAAAACTAATATCTAACCAACCCAAATGATTTTCTCATATTAAACTGATCACTTACTGTGGGAGAATAAACAGGAACAAGGGTTAAGATATAGACATGTGCTTATAGATCTATCTCAACACGGGGCCAATGGTAAAGGGGCCCAAATGAGAGATGGTCTATCAAAGAGCAAGGCTAACCAATGGAGCATACGACCTTAGGGTTAGCTTCATTGAAGACCTCCAATAATATGTGTAAAATTACTTTGACCTTAGGTAACCTTAGGTAAGCTAGGGCTGAGCTTGATGCGCGGGAACCCGACCCAGATCGAGGTGCTTGTCTTGCTTGTCATGCTTGATGACTAAGGTTCTTGAGGTGCTTGATTATTGAGGTGCTTGACATGCTTGAGATGTTAGGGTTGCACTTGAGGTGAGAACCCAGCCCAAGCTTAAAGTGCTTAAGGGCCAAGCTTGTGGTGGGAACTAGGCCTATGCATGAGGGGTTGAGGTGTCAAAAAGTCAAAGAATCAATCCCTACAAGGAGGGGGCAAGCCCTATATGAGGGGGGATAACAGAGAACACCCACACACTCACACAAGGCATGCATGGTACAAAGAAAGCACAAGGGACACTTGTCAAGTTCCTCCTCGTGTTGCCCTCATTGTGTGCATGAAGCCTATTGGTTGGCCACCCAAGGGGTCCAATGATAATTTAGGAGATTTCATTAATTGATTTTGCATTTAGCAAGTCCTCTCTCTCCAAGGGGAAAGGGGGACACTTGTCCTAAGGCTACCCTTGTTGCTTGTAATGCCTCCTGCTTGTGATTGGCTAGGCCTGGAGGGGTCCAATGACCTTCAAGCATGAGCTACAAGGGGGGGTCGACCCAAGCAAGCTAGGGGGTTGCTTAGGGGGTATACTCACCCACATACACTCACAAACACTCTCATTGTGTGCTAGGCAAGGTGCAAGAGCTCCCTCTCCTTCTCCAAGCAAGTAGAGGTTGAGAGCCTACACCAACACTCTTGGATATGGAGTGCAAATCTAACCAAGAGCCATGCTTCAATGCTTAATCTTTCCATCTTATTCTTCTTCATTACTATGCTATTATGTATGCTAGCAACAAGAGTATGATAAGTGAGGAACTAATTCTTTCTCCTACGAAATGTTTCTTCTTCCTCTTCCCTACCCTCATTCCCTGTTAGATCTCTCCACCTTTGAAGGTGTTTGAGGTCTTGGGACTGAGGATTGGGATAGTTAATGCTTTCTATAAAGTTCATGTTATGCTTATTGCAAGAAGGCTAATGGTTTATTGCAAGTGGATTAGTTACTTAATGCAAGTAGATTAATTGTATTGCAAGGTAGATTAATTGTTGCTTTAGGCACAAGTTGATGCATAAAAGTATACATCTTCATGCACTCAAATGATTTAGGGAACACAAAGACTAAGATGTTCACAAGTTCTTGATTGTTTTCAAGCTAAGATTGATTGTTGATATTATGCAAAAGCTTGGTGTATGAAGCTTCCATCTCCATACTGCCAAAGAGGTCTCAAGGAACACAAAGATTGTATTGTACCAAGTCTCTCTTAATGAGAGAATCCATAATACAAATGCCTTTTGGAGGGGGGACCGGCTCCACATAAATCCGGTCCTCAATTGTTGTCATATTCTCTAAAATCTCTCTCTCTCTCTCTCTCTCTCTCTCTCTCTCTCTCTCTTGAAAAGGTATTGCTCATGCCTAGTTAATTAAGTGTTATGATTAAGTTGCTACTACCAATTAAGTCCACCATCTATGCTCTCAAAGTTGCTCACTCTAATTCTCTTAATTCCGCTATTCTCTAAGTTCATAGGCCATTTCCATTACATTCCTACAAAATTAAACTCATGAGGGATTCACTCTTCATAGGAGGGGACATGCCACCCACGGATTGGAGCGTCTTGGAAAACCCTCTATTTACAACATGTACAAGGTAATTATGACCTCCTTTTTACACTTATATGACCAATGGATTGAAAAATCAATTAACCCCTATCTTGCATGTAAGTTTTTGTGATGGTTGCAATCAAAGTTGATATCATCCATACAGAGGATTTATGTGTTCCTTTAAGATTACATGATTCCAAGCAACAAGCTTTTCCTTTAAATTTCTTCATTTGCGTGCCATGCCATGACATGGAGCAAAGCAATCCAAGTGCCTCATGTATTGTACATAGAAATTGGCCTCAATCACTACATTTTTCTCATTCGTGATATTAAGAAGACATGAATGAATCTAGTTGTATTTTATCCCACATGTGTGGCTTTCATATGTAGCATTCTTTACAATTACCATACATGAGATCCTCCTAAAAATATAAAAGCTACATGCAAGATCTAGCTAATAAGATGCCAAAACAACCTAAATGCTTGAAGGTCACGACCATCCAAACGATTTCACCAAGGTTTCCAGAGGTTCTAAAGAGGGATCTCCCAAAAGGTGACTCCAGTAACGTAGAAGCTGAAAGAAAATACGAAGAACCAGTGAAGGCCTTAGAGGACTGCCTAGAAGAAAAGGTTCAACAAGACAGGGCATACTTGACCGAGGCTGATAAAATTGGATTTGAGGATAGAAAATGTTCAATAGAAACAATTTGATTCCTCACCAAAGGATTGACTGGCCAGGAAATGCAGTAGGCCAAGAGAGGCATGACACTACAAAGGCAATCATTCATAGGGGAGATCCTCTAGCTCAAACAAAAACTCTAGGAACGAACAAGATGAAATCTTTGTTGAGGTTTGTGAAAGGATTCAAAAACTTACTATATAATTGGATGGCATAGACAAACCTTACTAGAGGCTACTAAGTTTATCAAAAAGTAGAGGAAGAAGGCACAAAAGCTATGGTCGTGGATCTGTCTAAAATAAAGGATGACGAGATTCAAATTATCTAGATCGACTACAAGCTAAGATCCAGATCGACTACAAGGTAAGGAAACAGTGGAAGCCACTGTTGAGAACCAGAGTTGGAAAGGAGAAATTCAAAACCATCTTTCTGGTGCTAGATGTACAAGGAGCCTACAATATGCTATTGGGACGGCCTTGGCTTAGACGTGCAAGAGACATTCATGATTATGTGGGCTAGATGTTAACAAACAGGTTCTGTGCATGAGTAGGTGGTACAACTACCTGTGTCCCGGAAAAGTATCTACCACATTACTACCACCCTGGTATTAGCTAATTGCAAGAAGTTTCTGATAGGTATGTTGCTACCACACTACTACCCACTTGTTATTTGTTCTAACTAGTGCTAAATAATATTGTATTGATGACTTCTCCATACTCTTTTTGTGAGTTTTGGTGAATTTTACTATTGGTAGCTACCACATTGCTAGTGTACCACCTATTCATGCTTTTACCCAAGTTCAATTGAGGGACCCACTAGGAGAATCCAGGTGAAAATGAATAATACTGGAGGTTGGAAGAAGGCAATGAGGCCAAATGAACTCTGTAGGAAATATGGTATGAAAAAGATCGAACAAATGCTAGTGTCAATGAATATATTTCCTATAGCAGAGATAGATGTCAATGCGGTGCTGCTGAATGAGGCCAAAAGAAAAGCCTCAAAGACGGTAGTATCCAGAGAATTTCACCAAGTCTAACCCAGGAGAAAGACCAATGAATTTTGATGACAGGTCCCTAGAAGAATCATGTCAAACAGTTGAAGACTTTAGAGTAGACAAGGGCCACATGCAAACCAATGCAAACACACTGGACCGAATGTTGGACAAAAAAATGAAGAGGAATCATGTTGAGAGTAACATGAACCAGGGTAGCGAGATCATTTGGTAGAAGGGTCATCCAAGGAGGACATGAGATTCCTACTATTAGTCAACAAAAGTTCCCAAGGATGGAGGGAAAACATGGCATTAAGTTCTCAATTTGTGAGCCATCTATGCTCTTTGATTTTCTAGATATCCCTCCAATGGGTGATGCCTTATTTATGGATACAAAGAGCTGATTTGATTTCTCTTTCATTCAAGGTGGGAATATGCATGATAGTCCACCACATAGATTCGTGAGGTCGAATGAGGATGCTAAACTTTGAGTTTCAATTGAATATCAATTGTCCCCTATACCTATTCCGTGCTTTTGAGAGAGTTTTAAGGAGGTCAAAATCTCTAGCTTTGACCTGGTGAGTCCAAAAAAACCAGTGAACCCTGCAAGGGAGGCTCTTCTACCCTGTGGTTTCTATGTGGAAGTTCTTTAGGTTTCTCATGAGTAGAGTAGCCCACTCCTCTTCAGGATTTGCTAGTGCCCTTAGCACTTGCTTGATTGTTAGTTTGTCAATCCACAACCTAACGTTTCTTACCCCTAAATTTCTTTCTTCTTTAGGGAGACATCACCTGTCTCAATTGACCTTAGCTGTAGACCTTTTGTGTGGGTCCCTTGCCCACATGAAATTTCGGTAGCATTGGATAATTTACTTGAAATGGGTTGATGGGGGTCTCTAACATGAGAGCCCAGGGAGTCCACTATGTAAAAATTGCATATAGCACGTGCGAACAAGAGGTATTTAATTAATCCCTTACCTATATATTTTCAAGTATTATATGTACCCCTTATATATGCATTTTGGTAAAGAAAGTAGCCCTTATGTATGAATATTTTCACTTTCTCAATAAAAAAATCCTTTATGTAAGTACATTTTTCTAAAAATGTACCTAGTTATAAATCCCATACTTTATTCGCAAGTGCTATCTTACATATTTCCTAGTGGACGCCCCTGGCATGAGAGAAAAAAAAAGGATATGCTTTCAGAAAGTGATTAATAACCATTATCCTGCCTGGTATGAATGCTTGAATCCAATCCATCTATTGAACTTAAGCAAGAATCTCTCCATGACCCACTGCCATCGATGCAATACAGTCACATTAAACGCCAGTGGAATCCCTAAGAGCCTCAAGATAGTACCCGCAAGGCTGATTTCACATCCTTGATTGAGAAGCCACGAGGGAAGGGAGCGAGAGGACGATCTAATCCTTGTTTAATTTATGGACGGTTGATCTTCGAGCAAGAAGCCTCACAAACAATGTCAAGGCATTCCCAAAAGTAGCTTAATGTGTCTTCATTGTTCAATAATGCATTGATGTTATTTGCAAATTGCGATAGGGAGTTATGAGTGGTAGAGTTGGGAAGAGGGATTCCCTCAATCAAACTTGCATGGGTCTTCTCTTTGACTAAGCAATAAAGATCAATGGCTGAATGATTGGGGGGCATCCCTACCTAATCAATGTGCAACCCAAAGGGGTTAGAAAGACCATTATTGATTTGTATCCTTGCTTTGGTATAACAAATAGGGTAGAGACAAAACTGATCAATTTGTGTTCAGAGCCCATCACATGCATACTTTCAATTATGAAAGAACATTCAAGTCTATCATAGGCTTTATCAAAATCTACTTTCCTATTTGTTCAACATAGTCAATGCCTTCCTCATAGATTCACCAATGTTTCAGTATCCTACTTCCCTTGATACAACCTTTCTGTTCAGCATTGATCCACCTGATGAGAGGACGAATTTTGATGGGAATGGCCTTAACAAAGATTTTATAGGCTGATGTGAGCATGGTCAAGAGTCTCCTATTAGACAGGTTTTCCTTGGCCCCCTACTTGTGGAGTAAGAGGGCTCCCCCATAAGCCTTGCAAAATGGAGAGCTCATAATATTGTGCAAGGCCCTCTCTGCTGGATTCAGAGCCTCATACACTGCTGCAACCTAGCGATTTTACCTGCAATTATCGGTCAACCCTGCAGATTTTGTGTGTGATGAGGAGGAGGTTACCCACTGCTGCCTGTAAAAAGGCGATTCTCAATTGTAGGGGGTGCTTCAAGTGCCCCCCAGCAAAAAGGTAGGGAGCTCTTCCGGTGATGGAGTAGCAGCCTATCGAAAAGGCCGGAGTCCTTATGGGGCTGCAGCAATTTCTCACGAGGGCCCTCCAAAGACGCCTTTAGAGGGCCTATGGGGGAGCCCTCTAACAACATTAGCTCTTGCTTGTGAATTTTTTTTCACGCGTGTCGAGCTGTCGTAGGTTCACGTGCTGCAAGAACCTCTTCTTAGAGGACCTGGATGGTGTGGTTGATACTAGTCCAGGTCGAGTAGTAACGAGTTCAAGTGGCCGACTCAAAAGGAGGTTGCCATTTTTGGAAGTAAGGCACTGGGTGTGAACATGGCGTTTTGCTCCAAAGGCTTGTGGGAGAGAAAAATGGTGGGCTACTTAAAGAGAGGAGTGTGGAGTAGGGTAAATTGGGCGGGATTGGGTGGAAAGTAGATGGGCCCCGCCCGGGGACAACTCACCTTTTAAGGGCTTTCGAAATTCGTGTGAGAAAGTGCTATGTCTAGAGTCTAAAAGGTCAGATGCCTGTTTTGCGGGAAGGTACAGAAAAGGCAAATCTCAGCTGTATTATCATAATACAATAATCAATACAAGTACTCTCAGAAAAGCGCTCGAATTATTCAATATTAAAACTGACAAAATGAATCCAATTTCTGCAACAGGGCATCATCTTCATCTTCTTCTTCTTCAACTTGAAGCAAGAAGCAGCAAATTGCTCACCGCTAATTATATCTGCTCTCTGAGGGCTTTCACAATGGCTCCATCCTCACCTCGCTAGCTATGGAAGGTGCTGGGGAAGAATCACACCCAGAGCTGCAACCTCCCGAGCTGCTGCAGTCTTCGGCTGCACTCCCCGGCTTGCCCGAAGATCTCGCCACTCTCTGCATTGCGCGCGTCCCTTCCCTCGCCTGTATCTGGAGCGTCTGCAGGGCCTGGCGCCGTCTCCTGCTCAGCTCCCCTCTCTTTCGCAGTGTGCGCCAAGCGCTCCGCCTCCACTCACCTCAATGGCTCTACGCTCTACTCAAGACGCCTACCAGCTTCGAGTGGCAGTCCTTCGACCCCCTCGAGCAGGCCTGGCACCGCCTGCCCCCCCTACCCATAGCCACCGACTACGCCACCTTCCATCTCTCCAGCCCCTCCTTCATCGGTCATTCTTACTCTGTGCAATGCGCCGCCTCCGCCACCCGCCTCTTCATGGTCGCCGCCTGCCGCCTGGGAGAAGGCGGCGATGTGCAGGAATCGCCCCCACAAGAGCAGCAGTTGGCCGACGAGCGGCCCTTGTCTGCTCGGACACGCCGCCCCCTGCCCGTCCAGCCCGCCCTCCCCTCGCTTCTCATTTTCAATGCGCTAACCAATAGCTGGTCTTTTTCCTCCCCTCTCCTCTCCGGCCCCCGCTGCTGGTGCGCCACGGGCGTCGATTCCTCCGGCACCCTTTTTGTCGCCAGCGGCTGTGGCCGCCTCTGGAATGTCCATGTGTCCAAATGCGCCGAATGCTACGACCCCGACTCCGACACTTGGTCACAGATCGACAGCCTGCATTCCTCCAAGTTTAGTGGGGAGGCCATCACAGCCGTCAATTACGAGGGCAGGCTGCACATGGTGAGCGGAAGGGGAGTTTTCCGAAAGGCCGGGGTCTTGTATGATCCATCTGAAGGCCGCTGGCTCGACATGCCACGCGGCATGCGCTCCGGCTGGGCCGGTTCCTGTGTGGTGCTCGATGGCACCTTGCTTTCGCTCGACGTCTCGACAGGCCGGCTCCGTTTCTACCACTCGAGCTCTGACACGTGGCGGAAACTAATTGAGCATCCTATGCTCATGGGATTGGAGCAGGTCATCGCCGCGCCTGGAAGCCGTCTTTGCGGCCTCGTCCGGTGTCAACCTGGCAGCAGCAATGTCATACGTGTCGTTCGACTTAGCCCTTCGCTTGCTGAGTCAGCTTCTGACGTGGACTTGAATGTCAACTGTAACCTTAGGTTCATAGACATTCCGGTTCCCCTTCCAAATGTGGCTATTGTCGCTCTACAATTGCTCTCTTGCTTTGCGTTGGGAGCTTCTTAGTTTTAGATTGCTTCATTCTTTTGCCTTTGCCAATCTCGATAAATAAAAGGCATTAAGGTTGTGCTTGCTCAGTTGAATGGTTGCAATGATAGTCACGTTGGCAATGTGTTCTTGTTTCTTAAATGTTGTGTTGATGGGCCCTTTTTTTTTTTTTGCACAACTCACAATTGTGAGTGAGTTATATTAAGCAACCCATAGAATTACAATGTCTTGTCATGCTCGTGTTGAGCCATGACATCATCCAAGGACCATAATTACAACCATCCCTTATCCTTGATTCATAAGGTCCATTATCATGTTCTTGAACTTTTAATTACCGATAGCCAAGATTTTCCCCCATCCTAGGCATACCCTCTGCTGACAACAAGGCACAAGTAGTCCTAAACCAATCCTCCGCGTGTTGCGTGCGCCTGAGCGTCCAAAGTAGCACTTTGCTTTCTTGTATAATTTTTGTGAAGCTTGCCACCTCACGGTTCCTTGTCTGCCATACACTATGCAAGAAGAAGTACCTGACGATTTGATCAGTCCTAATGAGGATGGCAAGAGCCCCTGACTTCTTCCCTCCAAGGAATAGATCAGTCTTGTAGAAACGAAGTCTCCATGTTCTTTGGATCCACTTGCATGTGAGGCCTTCGATAGTTGGGCAATCCATGAAGAGGTGGTCCAGATCTTCACTAGCCAACCTGCACCCTAAGCATTGATCTGACCCAATCCCTCTTTCCTGAATCTTCACCCCTGTCGGTAGAGCACCCCAAATTACCTTCCATAAAAATACCTTCACGTACTGCGGAACCTTTGGTTTCCAGATGTTCTCCATTACTTACTCCCACTTTTCCTCCGGCCATTGTTTTTTCCATATCTTGTTAAGGGGGCTAGACCAATTCTTCTTTTGCATCATTGTATGGTAGATGTCTTTAAGATGGGGTTTCCCTAAGAGACTGCTTTCGGGCCATTTCCAGCCGTTCCAATCGAACTCCGACTCACAGATAGGCATCACTAAATTTTCAAGCTCTTTCCTCACTCTGTGGACAAGCAAGACCTCCAAGCTATTCAGTTGGAACTGGGTAACCAAAAGATCAATGGTTTTCCAACTCTTGTTGTCACTATCCCAGAAGTGCCCTAGTCGATTCAGACCCTTATTATTCAACTTCCTGGCTGTCTCTATCCAATAGGGAATTTGTGGCGGATCTGCAACTTTGGAGGGCCAAGGGGACCAATGCAAAATGGAGTTCTTGAAGTACTTGGTTTTTTCCTCCCACTTTAAGACTCCTGCTACTCTATTGAATTTTCTTACCGATTCTCCTGAGCTGCCCCCCAGTCTTAGGGTGGGGCTAACAGCTTGTCATGAACTATGTCTCATCCAAGTGAAGCATCATTTTTCGACAATGGCATTGGTCCACTAAACTAAGGGTCCTGAGTCCCGACTTTGTAACCTGATTGTGATCCTTACTTATTTGCAATTTAGGTGGTTGTGCTCTAAGGCATCTTGGCAACCATCTTCAAATCTACTGGAAGTGTTTGGTTCCTCTGTATTAACAAACCCCGCCCCCCCCCACCAAATAGCCTCCACAAAACCAACAACACACACACGTGTGTGTGGGTCTATATTTGTGTGCACGTGTATGTGGACAATTAGTGCACGTGTATGTGGACTATCAGTGTGTTAGAGGAAAGGAAATAGGAATTTGATCGCAAAGTGTGGTAGACTTGTCAACTCATATTTCTTTAAAGTGTAAGTCTTGATTTCAAGCTCCTATGATTCTAACACTTGCGCAATTCAATTAGTTCATTTCTCTCTTGCTAAAACGGTGTTCGTTCAAGACCCATTGGATGCATCAATTTCCGCTACTAATGCTTTGTTTGGCAATGGTTGCATGTGGCCACCCACATCCAAGAAAAAATGATATGAGCTTTTTGTTACCCAAGGAGGATAGACTTGCTACTGCGTCTCTCTTTACAATATGGACTCTTATGATCAACGAATTTTGGCTAGATCAGTATGGTCTATTGGCATTGTAATTCCTCTTTTTTTTTATGTATGTTTGTTGACCATTTCTGCAATGGTTGTGAGTCACAAAACACCACAATCTTACTATCTTAAAAAGGAGTGCACATCAAGCTCCCGATGTAGGGGAAGGTGAAAGAAAATTGAGAATCTTGAGTACAACACAATCCTAGAGAGGTGAACAACACAAGCAATGGGTGCAATCCCCCCCATGCAAGAGTAAACATTTTCCTCTTGCACATATTTATTAATAGATAGCAAGCAATGCTCAAAATGATTACAAACATCCAGTGGGTATAAAATAACCATTGCTCATAAGGAGCTCTCAACTAATGAAATTTCTAGGAACTAACTACCAGTTGTGCTTGGCACAAGATCCAAAGTTGGCGGTCTTATTATACATTGAATTGTTAACACAACATCAATCAAGTTATCATATTCCATAATTCATTTGCATTCTGATGTCAATAAAATATATCATAATAAAGATATCATTTCATATCATACCCAAGGATTAAATTAAGACAATTCTTCTCAATTATTACCAAAACCAAATAAACAATAGTGGTGGTCAGTCACTCATAGAATGGTCTAGTAATTGGTGTTGCCTCTGACAAATATACACCAATGGATGTGCTACTTAAATCAATGAATGCACAAGGCGGATATATGAATAGGTGGTCCTAAAGTCGTTTCTCGAACACAAGTTTAAAAACAGTTGTAATTTCATTGCACAATTCCAAATTTTGATATACCCTTAGAACTTTTATGTTCAGCTTTGGATTAAATACGTCTTCTGTGGCTATTGAATACCTTTGGCTCGTGGTCATCTGCATGATTGTTAGATATACAACATTTCTGTGTCTATATCATTTGAAATTTTGCATTCATTTACCTTGTGCCTCTATTCTACTAGCCATTTTGAATTTCTAACAAGTCCAAGGATAAGCTAGTTCATTCAAACCCTCCTCATCATCTGTGTGTGTGTGTGTGTGTGTGTGTGTGAGCTTCAGCTGGTCTTGGTCGAGTTGCTTCACACCTCGAGCTTCACACAATGGAGTAAATTCAGGGGGGGGGTCACCATAATAAAAAAATGTGGGTTCAACATTAGGGATTTTTATATTCAAATTTTCTCACATTTACAGATTGAATAGGAAAATTCCCTTTTTTTGGTGAAAAATTCATAGCTAAGGGATTTTATAAATAGTTCTTGAATGCATGAGATATATAGTTTCTACATATAATGACCCCCCCCCCCCCCCCCCCCCCCCACACACACACACACACACATCCCCTCCAAGGAGTAAAGGTCTATTCAATGTCACATTCTCTGACAAGAGTATGTGAGAACAATCAAACTAGGTGGATGTCAGTAGTGTGCAAAGCAGGGTGTTGTCTATGCAATCAAGGAATATCATTCTTGGAGAAAGAGGGAGTTTCATGCAAAGAACAAGCATGACCAATTAGCATTGGTGGAAGAAAATATTCAAAATGGTGCCGACATGCTAAGTGAAAAGACTTTGGAATGACGAACTAACTTTGTTCTTCAATACACATATAAAGTCTGTTGAGGTTGCGTTACACTTAGATATCTTGAAAAGGTTCTCAACCATTCAACTCTTGCAGGTCTTAGCATTCCAAGAAAGACACGTTGCTATTTGAAGCCATACGTATAGCACTTGAGTCAATTAAAATACCCAAGTGAGGATTGCAAGAGCTGTTTGTAAAATGGTTCATAATGACAATCCTGAAGGTAGAGTCCACAGTGGCTTTAGAAGTCAATGTTTGTGCAGTTCCAAAATTATAAATTTGTAGAAGAGAAAATTCCTTACTACTAAGAATCGAATGAAGAGAATTTCCATTGAAAATGTGTCTATCTCTCTTTGTCTTCTGCAATCAAATGATCATACTTTTCTATTAGCTAAGGTGAAGGACCTAATCTTCTCTTTTTTGGTGTCCAACACTGTTTCACCCACTAGAAAAGGATGTGTGTAGAAAGCGTCTTGGAAGAAAGAAATATGAGAAACATCTAGTGTATCTTCTTGAATAATCACAAGTATGCTCATTTGTTCACATCTAATGCTCAACTATTTTACATCAAATTTTTTATTTACTACCTCATTGTAGTATTGTAGAAAAATACGATTGCGTCACTGGTATAAAAGTTGTATTAGTAGCGACCCATTTTGATTGTTATGTGCAAAATCCTAGTCAAGTAAGTTACGACACTATAAAAATTTCAAATTGTTTACTACTTCCATTTATTAGTGTTTTGTAGAGAGAGAGTCCAAAATGGGGTGGTCAAAGAGGAGAGAGGGGGGGTGGGAAGGAGTCTTTTCGCAAATTAATAATCACCTCGTGTATTGCCACATTTTGTACCACTGACATTACTACATATATTATTGGTAACGTTCAATTCCCTGCTTTGGCACTAAAATATTAAAATTTGGGTACTTCTTTCCATTTTACTTTTTTTTTAAAGAACAATATATTTTTCATAAAAAATGGACCAAAAAATGGTATTGAGACATGAAATGATGGTTATTTGAATAGATAAGCTTGCCCAAGATATATGGCCAGTCCGTCATACGATGATGGCCCTCAGGCAGGACACACATTATGGCCCGATGTGAATAACCCTTCATAAAATAAAAGAGACTTGCACTCTTCTCTCAAACGCCTCACACATTTCACACGGTGACTGCATCCTTACATTCATCGCATATGTTGAAAGCTTTACACACTGATGGCGACGAGCTCTCTGGTTGTGAACAGATGTTGAGCAAGGAGCACAATAAAGGAGCTCTTGTTCAATTGAATCACTCTACCATAGCGGGAGCACTCTTGCACTGTGTAGTCATAACTCTACAAATAGCAGGACTTGATTCATCGATCTCTCTCTCATTGGTCTCCTCCTCATCCAAAGTATAAGGTGGGAGAGGGTCGAAGATGGTCTCCACTTCATTAGTGGCAAAAAATGGTTCTTCCTCAAGGTGTTATTGAAAACTACAAACCAAAATTTTGGTTGGTGGATTGATGGGATACCGATGATCTATAGAATAGAAGTTCAAAATGAGTGATATTGGTATTATGGTACAAACAAATAAAGGTAAATTTGGATCACTCATGTGCTCACAATTGCATGGAGAAACTAAGTTGTCATATTGCGTGGAAAAACTAAGTTGTCATACCTTCCCGTGTAATGCACACTAGAGTCCACCATGTAGATTCCATTCTTGTGTCGTCTAGACACCTTGCAAACCACTTGCACTCGAAGATAAGGTATGAAAGGTTTTAAAAGAGTTCTTTAGAATCCTCTTAATAGTCCCATAGTACCCGGTTTCATCACTGTCTATGTCAAAGTTGCCCATGATGGAGCCATGATGTCACAATCCATGGCAGTTCGACGCTCGTCAATGTGGCATATACAAAAGTGTCGAACCTTTGACCACATAGAGTTGAAGGAAAGACACTATAGAATAGAAAAAAGTATACAATCAGTTACAAAGATTAAATCAAGTAAAAACTATACAATATGGTTTAGGTGTATGAGTACTCTACATTTGGCATGCAACCTCATGCCTCAAGGGGGTCACTATATGTAAAACTTATATATCACGTGCTTGTAATGACGATTTATAAAACCCCTTAGCTGTGATTTTTTCACCGACCCTTTTCATATTCAATTTGTAATTTATTTTTTCAAGATCATTTTTCCAACACCCTTATGTATGTGAAAATGTGAGAAAATATAGAATAAAATTATCGCTATTAGTGAACCCCCTGCACCTCGTGCATACTCCCATTCTTTGTCAGTGATGTGCTCTCCGGGCGTGCCTTTGCTTTGGACGTTTGGGACTAATGAGATTTAAAAAACATGTAAGGTGTCGAGGAACCAGGGGAGCCCTCCTACCTCCATGGGCTTGCTTCCATGCTTTCCTCTCTTGCAAAGTTGTTGCCTTTAACATTGTCCACAAGTCCACCCACTTGGTCGTAACCTTTGTATTGAGGATGCAAAAGTTATTGGCCACTTGATGTAGATCCATATCCATGTTAGATTAATTTTTCCTTTCCACTTGTTGACAAGAGAGAGAGAGAGAGAGAGAGAGAGAGAGAGAGAGAGAGAGAGAGAGATTAGAGAGTGATAGATAATATAGAGAGAGATGATTAGAGAGAGGTTGTTAGAGAGAGATAGAGGAGAGAGTGTAGAGAGAGATAGAGTGTAGGTAGACAGAGTGTGTAGATAGAGAAAGAGAGAGAGTGTGTTTAGGTAGAGAGAGAGTATAGATAGATAGAGATAGAGAGAGGGTAGGTAGGTAGAGATGAGATAAGGTGTAGAAAGAGATGTAGATAGGTGAATAAAAAAATATCTACCTCTCTCTCTCTCTACACCTATTCTACCTCGCTTTGTTCGTCCTCTCTATCTACCTTGATTAGGTAGAGAAGTAGAGGCATGTAGATTAGGTGTAGAAAGAGAGGTAGATAAAATATTTATATTTCTCTCTCTACACCTATTCTACCTCGCTTTGTTCGTCCTCTCTATCTACCTTGATTAGGTAGAGAAGTAGAGGCATGTAGATTAGGTGTAGAAAGAGAGGTAGATAAAATATTTATATTTCTCTCTCTACACCTATTCTACCTCACTTTGTGCGTCCTCTCTATCTACCTTGATGAGGTAGAGAAGTAGAGGTGTGTAGATTAGGTGTAGAAAGAGAGGTAGATAGATGGATAAAAAAATATTTATTTCTCTCTCTACACCTAATCTACACCTATTGTAACTCTAATTGTATGTCCTCTCTATCTACCTTGATTAGGAAGAGAAGTAGAGGTGTGTAGATTAGGTGTAGAAAGAAAGGTAGATAGATGGATAAAATTCTATCTGCCTATCTCTCTAGACCTAATCTACACCTATTCTATCTCTCTTTCTATGCTCTCTCTATCTACTTTGATTAGGTAGAGAAGTAGAGGTGTGTACATTAGGTATAGAGATAAGGTGTAGATAGGGGAACATAGATTACATAAGATTAGATGTAGAGAAAGTAGACAGAGAAAACTAGCTATTATTGTGACTAGCAAGAGAAAAAGAGAGGGTGTAGATAGGGGTGTATAGCATTAATTTTGATGTGTATATATACTTATGTGTAGGTAATCCATATGTGAGTGTGTAGATATGTATGCACATATATATATATATATATATATATATATATATATATATATATATATATATATATATTATATATATATATATATATATATATATATATATATATATATATATATATATATATATATATATATATGTATGTGTGTATGTATGTATGTATGTACGTGAGTGTGTGTATATATGCATGTATGCAAGCACTAAGTAAGGGAGCATAGCACCCGATGATTGAACGCTTCCTCTTGGGTACAATCACTTTTTAATTGTGGTGTTGCAATCCTTGATCCACTCATGTATGGATTCCCGAAACAT
This sequence comes from Adiantum capillus-veneris, assembly GCF_014529385.1. NCBI lineage: Eukaryota > Viridiplantae > Streptophyta > Polypodiopsida > Polypodiales > Pteridaceae > Adiantum > Adiantum capillus-veneris. The sequence goes on along the minus strand of NC_140939.1, from coordinate 127,902,732 downwards.
ACCCTTGGTCTTGCCACTATTGAGATTGTGATGATATCTAAAAAGGTGTCATTAAACTATTGGCATTACTAGCCTCTACTTAGGTCTAATAGTATGGTCGAGATCTATGTATTTAATTATAAGTGTATATAAGAAGCCTTGTATATGTGTCCATATATAAGTGTGTAGATCTGAAGCTGTGTAAATACGTATCTATACAAGTGTGTAGTTTATATATGCATGTATGTAGGCACTAAGTAAGGGAGCATAGTGCCCAACGGTTGAATGCTTCCTTTCAGGTATAGTCCCTTTTTTATTGTGCCGTTGCGGTCATTGATCCACTTATGTATGGATTACCGCAAAGTACCCTTGGTTTTATCACAATTAAGATTGTGATGATATCTAAAGAGGCACCTTTAGACCTTTGGCCCTGCTAGTCTCCCACTAGTTCCTACTTAGGTGGTGTGTATACATATATATAAGTACCTATGTGAGTATGTATATATATGTATGCATGTATGTATGTCGTTTACTTCCCTCTCTACACTCCTTCTATCTATCTTGACCTACCTCACTCTCTATTCAATCTCTACCTACATTACATAAAGAGACATAGAGGTGTGTAGATTAGGTAGAGATGTGGTGTAGAAAGAGAGATACATAGATGCTTGAAAATCTCATCGATAGTCCAAGAGTGGGCCATGAACATTTTCCAGCAGTGCACGATGGCATTCCTCTCAGGGTACCAAGAATCATGATAGGTGAAGCAACACGACATCCTATTGGGATGATTGTTTTGGTGGTGGAGGAGAGAGAAGGTCACCTATTTGGGAGAGTTCCACTCCATACAAGATACACATGGGTGCTACTATAGGGTCAAGTATGGTGGTGAGATTTATTTTGGCACTGCACAAGGAATTTCAACACCACCTACATATTCTTATACATTTGATGTATAAGAATTGTTTTATTAAATTAAAAGACCAACTATCTGATAATGCATGCTATGTCAAGAAAGCATTACATGCTCAATTTTTGAACGCCTCCAATGAGTGTTTCTCTATGCAATGGTTGAAGGGGTATATCAAAAAATTTCTAAAAACGAGCAATCAAGTGTATGACGTGCCACAACCAACTAGGTTGCAAATCCAAAGAGGAGCTATTGTGGCGGCAACATGGTAGATTCAGAGTGGGAGTGGGCCATGCAAGAAAAGGAAAAGGAAGTGGCAATAGGGTCATCCCACAGACAACATTGTGAAGCACAAACTTCCATGCACTATGGTTTGGGAGGCAAACTAGCCTCAAAGATAAATTAGTAAGTAATTTTAAATTGTGCAAGTTGTTAGGGTAAAGGCACTACGTCTTTTGCTCGGGCCACACATCCGATGTCCGGCTGCCTGCCCACATGTGTACATTCCCTTATTCATTAAACATATATGAATAAGGAGCACCTCAATCACTTCTTCTAGAGGTCGATTCACCCATACCGGTCTTGCGCTTCCTCCCTTCCCCGCATGCACCGCACCGCACACGCATGCACCAACAATCTCTCAATGGCAACGAAGCTCCCACAAAACTCGGAACTTTGCAACACCAGATCGGGTTGATCCGAGGTGAATCCAAGAAAATCGACATTAGGAGATTTTGGGCCTTTCAGTTCTAGAGAGAGAGTGGCGCTCGACCAATGAGGAAGAGGCTTACGTTACGTTGAGAATCAACATTTTGGAGCCAAGATCTTTTAGAAAAAAAGGGAGAAAACATTATTTTTGTTCATCAAATTGCACAATTTCACACTTTCAAAGCATAAATGCCATAAGTCGTACTAACTCTGTACCGATGAGTTTCAGAACTTTCATTGAAGACTCTAGTATCTGTGTTTCCGCCCAAATATTACTTTGAGTAGCTCTACTTCCCTTTCAAAACTTTCTTCCCTTTTTCATATTTGTGCTAACTTTTCTGTGTATTCTAGTGCACACCATGACTACTTCTTGAAGGCCTAGCACACCATTGAATTTGTTAGCATTTTTAACAATTATACTACATATGATCAAGCATGGATACCATCTCGAATAACTGTCGGAAGTTGGGTACTACTGTAAACTAGGAGGAGGAAGAGGAGGCAACACAATGATTTTGTGAAGGCTTTCAAGGGACAAGTTAAAGAGTTTAAAGTGTGTACACAAAGCAAGCGGGTGAAAGAGGTCCTCATACAACATGCTTTCCAACATGCAGACTTAAGGTTGCAAGCATCTCCTCCAAGTTTTCCACGACATCGACCCAACTGTAAGTTATTTTTAGCATCTCACTTAGTGCATGATTATATTCGAAGGTTAAGTGGTGGATATTATCTTTGGTATGTTTTAGATATTTATCCATCGAATAGGACGGACTGGCAACCAGTTGAAAGCATAGTTGGGATTTTTAATGCTTTCCATGCATTTATTGGTGAGCAAATGTATCGAGGAAGACAACACAAGGAACTTGCATATAATGGAATACTCTTTTATGACATGTCATATTTCGAACCAAGAACTTCCTTTGGTTGGGGTCGTGTAACTCCTTTGCCAATTCCATCCGTTGATAGCAACAAGGATTGGTCTTTGCCAGCTTCGCAAACTAGTGAAAGCTTTAGAAATAGGTTGTTTTAGGATATACAAAAGTCCCTCAAATATTCAATTGCCACAAAAATAGTTCAGCTCGCACTATTTATGCCTCTTGAAGTGCTTGCAGATTTCTTCTTTGATGAGCAAATAAGAACTACCGCAACAATGTTCATTTGCAAGTCTGAGAGCTATTTGGACTTTTTAGATGATAATTGGGATAGAAAACAATCATAGGGAAAAATCTATATTTTGCAAAAGAATTCCATAATTTGCAAGTTTATTATAAGCTCTCAAAATTTCATAGTGTCTTTTTATTATTTTAGATATCATCTTCTGAGTGGGCAGCTTATTCCGCTCGACCAAGATATAGAGTCTAGCCCTGAGAACAAACCTTTATCAATGGAGCTCTACTTTCGAGACAGACAATGGCAAGCACAACTCTTGCACAACTCAGGGTAGATCTAACATGTGAAGAACTTCCACTTTTACCAGAATTGTATTCATTCAGTCTGAACAATAGAAAAGTGCTTACTAAATGGATGAATTTTGATTGTCTTTAATACATTGAGAAATAGAATCTAACTCTTTCTTCTTCTTAGATTCCAAGATGCAAGGAGAAAACAACATTGTGCAAGGAATCCCTCTCAAATACACTTCACTTAATTGCTTCCACCGCAAGCTAGGTCACATGAATTGTGCATGCAATGAGCTTTGATGCCATGCAAACCATGATGTACTCTTGAAAATGACTAATACACAGACATTTTGTGCCACTCAGACAATGTTTAAAAAATGTACACTTTTCATTGTCTCAAAACTTTACAAACTGTGTTGTTTCTGTAAAGATGTATACAAAGAGAGGTAGTTATTTCTCCCCTATCCTCTCCCACTATTGGTGCCACTGGTCCCCTGCCCTCTCCCCTATTTGTTGCCATCACTCCCCTACCCTCTTCCTTGATTGCTGCTTCTTCTCCCTCGGAAGACACTGCTCTCGGGCATCCTTTCGCATCGTTCAAAATCATGGGCCTCTTCCATGGCTTCCCATGCATCTTGTACCTATGAAGAATCCCTTTGTTTTTGCTCTTTCCAATGACATGTAGCCGATTCCTCTACTTCTGTGACGTCCGCATAATATCGATTGATTGCTTCTTGCATATTTTGAACCATGTCTTGAGTCAGCTGGTAGCACTGCATCATTTCGTCAATGCGAGCATGTCCGAACTCCTCAACTCTCGTGCTTTCCTCTCTTGAACGTCTGTTTACCGAGATAATAATATGTTGGATGGCCATTGTAGAAAATTTGTGTACATCGTTGGGGGTGTAGTTATGTAATTGAAGTTCCTATAGAAGCGTGATAATAAGAAAGTAAGTAAAGATGTTGCTTCTTTTAATACAAACGTTGCAGCAAACAAACAATGAAACAACACGATTACTTACATTTGGTACATCCAAAATTTGATTGAGGAGCAAGAAGGCATCCAAACACGTTTGCCAGCCACAGCTATAGTCATCAACTTGCATGTACATGACGCTGACCCGTTGGTGCTGGCTGGTAGTCCCTAGATCATGTTCTAGCAAAACATGCTCTACACAACATACAATTTTTTTCACGGCACTACATATGTAACCACTTGAGTCAGTAACACATTACAAAGAGATACTACTGCCAAATGTATCCAGGTGTGCCTTACGTTTTTACACGCCCATGAAACCCCCTGCTTTGCCCGGAGTTTGCGTAGTAGACAATCTAATCTTCAAGGTCAAATAACAACAGACTCCAATGATCACTACACCAAAACCATCAAGAATGAGGAGAAAGAAGATCCTAAATCCAACATGGTTTTTACAAGTCAAGAAGAAACTCTTGATTGATTATATGGAGTGACCAGAAAACGCACTAGATCCCAATTCACTCTGCTAAACCATCCCAACAGAGCCAAAAAGAAAACCCCGTTGTTTTGAAGCATAGGCGTGATCAGAAAATCTATTACATATATTTTGTTTTGAACATCAGCGGGTAGAAGCGACATAGTGTGCCTAACATGAATCACTGGTAGAGATCAGAATTTTAGCAGGCTTTCACTACCACAAACACATGGGTTAATACCGAGCGATTTGAGCACCTATTAAATTCCATAAGCCACTGAGTCGCTTGGTATTGACCCATGCCTTAACGGTAGTGATCCATCTAATGAACCAAGCTTGACTCATAAAGAGCTTGAGATCTAACACATAGCAACTTTGATGACTGCCGCAAAGACATGGGTCAATACCAAGCGAGTTGTGTACCTATCGAATTCCATAAACCACTGACTCGCTTGGTATTGACCCATGTCTTAGCAGAAGTGAGCCATTTAATGAACCAAGCATGACCTACAAAGAGCTTGAGAAGTACCACATAGCAATGTTGACGACCGCATCCGTTGCGTTGGAGTTGGAGAAACTGCACATGCACGGGAAACCTTGTTGATCGAGGTTCAAAATGAAGGACTCCTCTGACCTCTCAGGCAGCAGTATATGTGCATGCAGAGGCGCTGAGCTGATCATAACTTGCAATTCCTCTTCGTTTTCTTCATTGATTTTCTCTAAAATACTCCAGTCCTTTGGTAAAGGCTCCTCCTTGGATGGCCCTCGTGAAGCAGAAGCTTCCCCTTGCCTTTCTTGAGCTTTATCCATCTCCTCCGGTACAAGCTCAGGGTCCTCCCTGGCAGGATCCTTTTCTTCCTTGGAGGGCTCATTTTTCTTCCTGGAGGGCTTATTTTTCTCCCTGGCTGGCTCATTCTCCTCCCTGGAAGGCACATTTTCCTCCCTTACTGGCACAAGCTCCTCCCTAACTGGCTCATTCTCACCCATAACTGGCTCCGGATCCTCCATGCCTTGCTCATTTTGCTTTCTAGCTGGTTCCTCCCTAATAGGCTCGAGTTCCTCCATAACTGTTGAAGATGATGAAACAGGAAACAGAAGGAAGACAGCAACTCAGAGTAGGAAGAAGATGGAGAAGGAGAAGACACAGAGCTTGTGTTGTTGAAGATGATGAAACAGGAAACAGAAGGAAGACAGCAACTCAGAGTAGGAAGAAGATGGAGAAGGAGAAGACACAGAGCTTGTGTACGAGATCTCTGTAGTCTCTCTCTCTCTGTATTGGAATAATAATTGTGTATGTACAAACTCAGAGCTACAAAGCTTATATGAAACCCTAAGAGATAAGGTGTCCTTTCACACCAGATGTCCAGGGGGAAAAACCCAGTGGGAGAAAAGTGCCCCTGGTGAAGCGCGTATACACACTAACACTACTACATGTCTACAAATCCCCCCTGTAGTGATAGTGTGAATCCGTACAAGGTAGCAAATCATCATGTGTATGAGAGTAAGCCCAAAGCTTTTCGGAAAGCTTCAAACTTTTCTCGTGATAACGCCTTCGTAAATAGATCTGCAATGTTATCCTGTGTAGGACAGTAAGTTAGTGTGATCTCCCCTGCATGTAGCCTTTCCCTGACATAGTGGTAGTGAACCTCTATGTGCTTTGTTCTTGCATGAAATACTGGATTCCTTGCAACTGCCATAGCACTCTGACTGTCAGTGAAAATGGTAGTGGGTGCCTGTTGACACTCACAAAGATCTGCCAATAACCTGTGTATCCATACACAATCAACTGTTGCCGTGAAAGCTGCCCTGTACTCAGCTTCACAAGTTGATGTAGCCACTGTGGGTTGCTTCTTGCTTAGCCAAGATATACATGCATTTCCCAAGAAAAAACAATTGCCACTTGTGGAATGTCGTGTGTCAAAATCACCAGCCCAATCTGAATCGCTGTAACCAAGAAGCTGCATAGAACTGTGCTTTCCATACATATCCCCCCTTGGAAAGAACATGGCAAGATTAGGGGTACCTGAAAGGTAACGAAGTATGCGCTTCACAGCCTGCCAATGATGCATACCTGGGCTGTGCATAAATCTGCTTGCTTGTGAAACCCCAAATTGAATGTCTGGACGAGTGTTGCCTGCCAAATATATCAAGCAACCAACCGCTGCTGCATAAGTATGTACATCAAAATTTTCTCCAGCATCATGCATGCTCAACTTTGATCCAGTTTCTACGGGTGTAGAGATTGGCTTACAATTTTGCATACCAAACTTGTCCAAAATTTTATGCAAATATTTTGCCTGCAACATGTATATGCCATCCTTTGATTGCACAAACTGAATACCCAAGTAATAATGTAGCAAACCAAGATCAGACATCTCAAAGGTTTTTCTCAAAGCATCTTTAAACGCTTCAATTTCATCTGCACTATTGCCTGTAAGAAGCATATCATCCACATAAAGTGTTAGCATAATGAGAACTCCATCTCTCTTTTTGACATACAAAGTACTTTCTGTTGGACTATTCTGAAATCCTTGGCCAATCAAATAAGTATGTATCTTCTCATACCATGCTCTTGGAGCCTGTTTGAGACCATACAAAGCTTTACGCAATCTACATACCTTTTGCTCTTGACCTTTTACAACAAAACCACTTGGTTGACTTACATAAACTTCTTCCTGCAAATCACCATTCAAAAAAGCAGTTTTGATATCCAACTGATGCACTTTCCAACCATGATGAGCAGCAATTGCAACTAGTGATCTAACTGTGGACGCACGAGAAGTAGGAGCAAAGGTTTCATCATAATCTATGCCTTTCTGTTGCGCATAGCCTTTTGCCACAAGCCTTGCTTTGTACCTGTCAACAGTACCATCTTGTTTCCTTTTTACCTTAAAAACCCACTTTGTACCAATAGGCTTTCTACCTGTAGGCAAGTCCACTAGATCCCATGTATGATTCTTATGAATAGAATCAATTTCTTGCTGCATAGCATCTTTCCACTGAACACACTCTAAAGCTTGTTCAACTGAATCAGGCTCATCTGCATCACAAAGAGTGCTAAAGCAAGCCAAATCTACTTGCTCTCTGCCAAAAGTAGTACCAGCACGTGTTTTTCGTGGCAACGGTGCATCCAACTTGCTATCCTGCAAAGTTTTCTGAACCCATTTAGGCAAGGTTCTTTCTTCCCTGAGAACTTCTTGCTCTTCACGCACAATTTCCTCTACATCATGAGGTGTCACATGCTGATCAAAAGATTGATCAAGATTATCAACCTGTTGTGATTCTTGATTCTCCACAAAAGAAGGAAGCAAACCTTCAAATACATCATGTGTCTGCATATGAGGTACATCAAAAGCAACCATAGGTTGAGCAGTAGTTTCTGCAAAAATTACATCACGAATTTCAAAAATCTTGTTTGTAGCAGGATTGTAAAGTCTATAACCTTTACTTCCACTATTGTACCCCACAAATATACATTTGATTGCCTTATCATCAAGCTTCCCACGTAACTGCTGAGGGATGTGAGCATAAGCAAGACAACCAAAAACACGAAGATAACTGACTGAAGGTTTTTTGTCATACCAAGCTTCATATGCAGTAATGGTCTTCAAGGCACGAGTAGGACACCTGTTCAAAACATGTGCTGCACAAGCAACTGCCTCCATCCATAGCTTATGAGGCAAACTCTTAGCCTTGAGCATACATCTAGCTGTCTCCATTAAAGACCTGTTCTTCCTTTCTGCAACACCATTCTGTTGTGGTGTGTATGGCATAGTGCATTGGTGTTTAATGCCTTTCTTTCCCAAAAAATCCTTAAATGCACCTGACATGTATTCACCTCCTCGATCGGTACGAAGAGTCTGTACTTTGCAACCTGTTTCATTTTCAACCATGGCGACATAATGTTGAAAAACTGCAAACACATCTGACTTTGCTTTGAGTGGATACACCCAACAAAACCTGGAAAAGTCATCAATGAAGGTCACAAAATAAAGGCTGTTTCCTATAGATGGCGTCCTCATAGGACCACATACATCACTGTATACAAGCTGCAACTTTCGTGTCGCTCTAACTGAACCATCCTGCGAAAATGCAAATCTGTGCATCTTTCCAAGAACGCAACCTTCACATACATGTCTTGGTGGCATCTCCAATAAGGACAAATCATGCACCATATTATGACGTTGTAAAGTCATCAAACTGCCATAACTAACATGCCCAAATCTAGCATGCCACAACTCAGCATCCTGCATGGCCTGAGTCTTTGTTTCTGCAATACATACCTGAATCTGCTTTTCATAACGATCTAGCACAAATAGTCCATTTTCCAGCGTACCTGTAGTGATAAGAGAATAACCATTCTCTCGATCTCGTACAACACATCTGTCATCCTCAAAAATGACCCGAAGACCATTTTTTGCAAGAGAGGATACAGACAACAAATTCTTCTTGATCCCTGGAACATATAAGACATCTGGCTAGCATAAATCTGAACCATCTGAAATGGTAATCAAAATCTTACCAACGCCTTTGATTGGATAAGAAGCATTATTTGCACATGTCACCTTCTTTCCTGCTGGAGCTGCATCCAATGAACAAAACAAATCCTTCCTTGAAGTAATATGCCTGGATGCACCACTATCAAAGTACCAAATCATTTGTGTCTTGTCAACACTGTAAGCAGAAAAATTTGAACATACTACAAAAGCATAAGAATCCTGCACAAAGACTCTTCTTTAGCTGTAGAAGAATCACCAGAAGCTGAAACAACCAAACTTGACTCTTTCTTCTTTTCTTTAGCAATTCGCTTTTTACACTCACTAATGTAGTGACCAGGTTTCTTGCAGTAGTGACATTTACCTTTCTTCTTGGACTTGTCGGAATCACCTTTAGACTTCTCTGAAGATTGTCCTGCACTAGACTTGGAGTGATGAGCACTCTCTTTACCCCTGTTTTTGTTCTGTACAACAAGAGCATGATCCATACCATCCACCTGTAAAGACTTGTTCTTACGTGATTGATCCTCCTGCAATAGCAAAGCCACTAACTCTTCAAAATGAAGAGGGTCAGGATTAGCTGGCAAAGACAGAGTCAAAGAAGTCTGAAAAGTCAAATAAGATGGTGGTAGTGAATTGAGTGTTTTGGAAACCAAGTCCTTCTCTGGAATCACTTCATCAATGCTAAGCAATTGCTCTTTAAGATCCCTGATTTTTGTAAGATGCTCGACAATATCGTCACTTTCGTCCATCTGTATTTTGTCAAGTTGTTTCTTCAAAAACTCTATTCTGGCAGCATTTCTTCCTCCAAACATAGCTTGCAGAGTGTTCCAAGCATCCTCAGAAGCTCTGCAAGATCTGATATGTGGTGTGATTGTCCTCTTTATTGTTAAGGCAATCACAGCCATAGCCTGTGCATCTTTAGTATCCCATCTCTTTTGCTCTGGAGTGACTTGTGAGGGTCCTGCACCAACAGCTGCACCACGACCAGGCGTGGCAGGTGCAATGCTACCTGGACGAACTTCATCTCCAGATACATAATCCCACAATCCTTTACCAACCAAAACATTTTTGGCCATAAAAGACCAAAGAGAATAGTTGGTACCATCCAATTTGTCTTCGGATGTAAACGCACCAAAAATCTCTTTCTCCGTAGATTGAGCCATACTGTAGATGCACACAAGAGAGCAAAAGAACCTCCAAGAGATTCACAAATCTCCTCTCCAATCCAAGCAAAACTCTACACAAAATCTCAGCACAAAGCTAAGACAAGCTGCTTCCCAAAAGAACTGTTTACCTGAAGAAAATCTGTCAGAAAGCACACCCTCTTGATCTAAACGCCTCGGAAAAGTAACTTCTGCTACGCTGCTCAGAACAAAATTCTGAGGGCTTGAACGGCTTTGAAAGGGGGGTAAAACTCCAGGTCGCCTGATCAGAATACTCCCGGAACGTCGAGGATGCTCCCGCGAACAAATTTTCCGAAAACTGCCTGAAAACTGCGATTGCGCGCGCGGACGCGAAAACGCAAGTAGAGGCTCTGGAAATAACCTGGCTCTGATACCAATTGTTGAAGATGATGAAACAGGAAACAGAAGGAAGACAGCAACTCAGAGTAGGAAGAAGATGGAGAAGGAGAAGACACAGAGCTTGTGTACGAGATCTCTGTAGTCTCTCTCTCTCTGTATTGGAATAATAATTGTGTATGTACAAACTCAGAGCTACAAAGCTTATATGAAACCCTAAGAGATAAGGTGTCCTTTCACACCAGATGTCCAGGGGGAAAAACCCAGTGGGAGAAAAGTGCCCCTGGTGAAGCGCGTATACACACTAACACTACTACATGTCTACAATAACTATCTTTATTTCTTCCATGAATGCCTCAGGGTCCACCCTGGCTTGCTGATGCCCCTCTGTGGTGGCTGGCTCAACCTCCATCTATGTCGTTTCTCTCAACCAGTGATCATGTCCTTGTGCTGTTTTGAGTCCTAGAAGACTTTTTTTGTCGTGCATGAGGATGGAATGGGGGGATGTTAAGAATATCCATGGTTCTACTATCCCAGATAGGTACTTGCTAAAGCAGCCCATCGTAGTGGAAGCGTAGCCTCTGAAGAGTGTCAAAATCCTATGGCATGATAGTAACACGGTGTACATGGGCAGCCATGATACGTCCATCATTGAAGAATTCAATGAGGTAGTCTTTTGCACTTTCTTGCAGGCAGAGAAGTGTACTGCTGGCCCATTGTATTTCCACTCTCCAATGCTCGCAAATCTCTCACACTACTTGCTGGAAAGGAAGACGTGAAATGGCCAATTGCATGTGTCGATTAATCCTTCGCATCTCTTGCAGGACACCTCTGTGCACCTCGTATCAGCGTCTTCTTGCTTGAGCCTGCAAAGAGTCACTTGCTGCCCTTCTAGGTCTAGCCTTTGCACGAGGCATCTCTACAAATAGCATAACAAAAAACGACATGTCATTATTAGCGAATGCCATTTGTTGCACAAGGGACTTAATCTTTATAAGGTCATCACAAAGCAAAGAAGTGAACCAAATATGGTTGTTTTGCCTCTACTCGCTTGGTATTGACCTCAGAAAAGTATAATACTATACCTCTATAGTGTGTTTTGAAATCTATGTCATGGTGTTTTCAGTTTGCTCGCAAACGCCCTCCTAGGTCTGGCACTTTCACAAGCTTTCTGTACAAACATTTAATAAAGACTTGAGCCATATTCTATGATCAAATATCCCTTGTGCAGAAGGTGCTCCAAGAAACGATGGTCAGTACCAAGCAAACAAGTGCAACAAAAAGAGTTTGCCTTCCCTTATTCACTTGGTCTTGACCTCACAAAATACATGTACACAAATGTGTAGTAGCATACCTCTTCACTATGTGTAGAGATCTGTGTCACTAAAGTGCTGCAGAACAGAAGTTCAAAAAAGTGATGAGAGCACTAGAGAGTAAGAGGAGGATGTGCAAAAAGGGTTGGAAGCACAAAAGAGATGGTTTTATCACTGCGTAGAGTCGACGGGAGTAGAGTTAAAACGTTGGGGAGTAGAGGATGAGAAAAGAAGCAGAAGAGTGCTCAAGCTTTTTCTCTTTGCTCACTGCATGAGCTCATCTGGGGCAAGGGTATAGTTGAAATGTTTGGCAGGGGTACTGCCTCTAAACTTAGAATGCTCACCTCGGTGAGGGTGAAAACCTCACTTATGCGCATGATTACACCCAAGATTGTGGTTGGTAGATTGTACTCCATGGGAATCTGAGCCCGTTTATTACTCCCAAACTAGTTGTCCTTGTGAGCACAACCCACGTGCCTTTTTCGAGTGATCGTTTAGAGTCAACCACCGATCGTCGTTGCAGTCGCCATCTCCATCTTTAAGTAGAACAAACAAACAGCCCTTGCATTTGCCTTTTTTGTACTCTTCCCCTTGGCCACCTCTTACGATCCTGTGTTGAGAGACCTCCACTGGTTTGAGTCCTTTGTTGCCGTGTCGCCATCACCCTTGCCTTCGCCTTTTTTTCCTCTTCCCCCTGGCCATCTTTTGGTTCTTGCTCTCAGCGGCTTGCAACATCACCATCCACCTTGGCACCATTGGATATTGCAGAGACATGTTCTCTCTCTCTCTCTCTCTCTCTCTCTCTCTCTCTCTCTCTCTCTCTCTCTCTCTCTCTCTCTCTCTCTCTCTCTCTCTCTCTCTCTCTCTCTCTCTCTCTCTCTCTCTCTCTCTCCCCTTGTCTCCCCCCATCCCCCCCCCGGGTCGCTCTTCTCTGCCTGTGTGTCGCTAGCTGTGTGCGCACCGAAGCTACTACGTTACGGGGTTAGGGCACAAGGGGAACAACATTCCAAGGGCCGAGAGTAGTCATTAGAGTAAGATTAGAAGTCTCGCAAACTCAATATTGGCATAGTTACAAATCGTATGTATTAGTTGAGATTCTCCATGCAACATTGTGAGGTTCAAGGCATGGTTGGAATAATGACTCCTTATGTGACCGTGCTTGAGTTGTTTTTCAATGCTATGTTTCGGCATCGTGAGTGAGTAGGCCTACATATCTTTTGCTGATAACATTAAATTCTTTGTTCCAATCCACCTGTTCCGAATGGACGTGGGTACAACGTGAATTCAACTTGGGTTAGAACCAAGCAAATAGGGCCCTTTGAAGATTCTTGGAGCCCCTATTTGCCTGGTTGTGACTCTAGTCACCTCACCTATTATGACATTAGCGCATGGGATAGAACAAGCAAATAGAGACCTTGAGGGATACTCCGGGCCCAATATTTGCTTGGTTATGACACCAAATACAAACCAATTTTTAATAGTAGTTTTGGCTTTCTTTTTCTTTTAGACATGGGGATCATAGTCCTAGAGACAGATGATGTGGGCAAGGATACATGTGAAGAAAATCTATACACGTTCTTATACAACGCCTGTGCTCATTACCATGCACCAGAACTATTAGGAATGTTTAATGTAGAGTTTCTATACAAAGGATCATTGATTGCTCATCTGAGTACCTACAAACCCATTTTCAATAGTATGAGGCAGTCATTTGTGACAATTCCATGACAATTGATGGCATGAGATATGTGCACCCAACCAACCTTGACCCTGACAAGAGTGCGGCAAGTAGACTGAATCCCTATCTAGAAAAGTGTCCCTCCAATGCGCTGCTTGTACAAGACAGGTGTACGAAGCACTTTACAAAGTTTCGCTTAGTGGAATTCTATCGCGGGTTTGTCTGTTACTTATAATTTCAGACAGATAGTGAGTCAGAGACTTCCTAGTCAACAACTTTCGGTAGTTGTACATTGGCGCCGGAGGAAGAGGTAGAGGATGTGGAGGTGCATTTTGACCCAGAAGAAGAGCGGGTAGAGGTATTAAAGGAAACATTTGATGCGGTCTTAACTCTTGCTTCTCTTGAGAATGCACCATTAGGATGCAAGCAAGAAAGCCCAAATAAGGAAGTGACTTTGCCTCTGAACTGCGCTCCCAACTTTGCTATGGCGGGCAACACCCACTACATTCTGCTTATAGATATCATGCATGAGTAAATATACGGGAGGACTACTGCCTATTTGCAATTGCGAATTTTTGTGAGGTAGACATGGGATTTGTGGATGATGATGGAGTGGACCAACATCTTCTTGCTGGCATAACTGTTCACGACTCACAGTTCACTTTAGGGTGGCAACTGATCAAAGATACATTCAATGAAGCAAAGTCCAGAGAGGCCAATTTGCCAACACATGAGCAATTCCAATCAACAACAAAACAAATTGGCTTGGAAAACATGGGTAGGCTCGTGGCACCCAGAGCCCATGTACTGAATAGTCAGTCTATTCACTTGTGGGGAAGGTCGATGCTGGAAATGGACGAGAATCAGATGGTAAATTTTAAAGCCATTCAGATGGTATTAGAGATGGTTGGGTGATGAAATATCATGATCAATCTTTTTTTTGAAAGGTGCTAGTGTATGATGATAGTTTCCTTAGAAGAGTGGGAGGCTCACGGCAAGGGCTTGTCACTGGAGTACAAGGCAAGGATGCTGCGTTGTCTCACTACATCAGGCATTTCACCCACAAAAATGTTTGTAGAAACAATTCAAGTACTTGGCAATTGTATTCATCTCACTTACGGCCCATAAATGTTTTAATAATATATTATTTTGTAGATCATAATATACCATAAGGAATACTACGAGGACAATGCAAATTTTCCACTATTTGCAATGAAAGTTATTACAAGATTGTGTGGTGGGCACTCCCCCCCCCACTAAACACAGAAAGACTAATTCTGATTGAGAAATAGTTTTCTCTACTCGTCTTTGGCACTAGGTATGGGTGCCAAGCACTCAGAATCCCCTATTTCATGTCCTACACAGCTCAAGCTCTGGCTATAGGGGTTGAAGACCCGGAGAGCTTAGATCCATACAACAAGCGGCTGCTTATGAGGGAAAGAAGACACCTGATGCCCATGGGGATGCTACCATCAATCGAGGAACGAGTTTGTCTATGGAGCTTGCACATCAAAGAGGTATAGAGTGAGGAAGAAGGAGGTGCATCAGAGAGGATAAAAATGACGAGCTCAAGTCCATCTTTTCCCGCTTCTGACTCGTGACTATTGCCACTTCACATGGCCCTCCCCCGCATCTAAATTTTCCCAAGCCATTTTTTTCTTCTCTTTGCGGATATGTTATGAAGACCATGTAATTTATGAACTCTTAAGAAGATCCTTCTACCTTGCTCTATGAATAAGTCATATGTAAGTCCATTGGTGTAACTCTAATAGACTATTGGCCTTATCCTTTCCTCCCCCCTGTCTAGTGTGCTTAAAATAACCTATTCTTGCCATGTAGTGGGTTTTTCCATGCCTTGTGTGGACCATATTGATAGTGAGATGTATGTCTTGGAAAAATATGGACCATGGTTGAACAGTATGTGCTGAATTGAGATAAAACAAAATGGTGAGTAGAGTACAATTTTAAATTTTGTTTGTATACGTAGCATGCTAACCCACCATGTAATGTGTGATATGTTGTCCACCCCACCCTGTAAGGTAAGCCTTCTTTCAATCCAACAAGGCTGCTTAAAATGGTGTGAGCTTACTTTGGTCCCAAGAATGCTGCTCAACGTAGTGGAAAATTTTATATAGTGATTTCCACACGTTCGCCTTGTAATTTTGGAATGCCCCACCACCAGCATTGTCTTTAACCACTTTGTGTAGCGTTTTCCATTTCTTGAACATGTTTCTCCTCTCCTCTCTATCTGAATCTTTGAGGCTAAACCCAAGAAACCTTCTGAACTTCACGCCACCTATCGATGCTTTCCTAGGTACCTTCTAACGACTTTGAGACATCTTAGGTTTCTCTTCAATTTTGACATTGCCTCCATGCAAACCAATGTCTGAGAGCACTCTCTCTAATGATTTGATCACTCTTTTTGACTCACTATTTGGCTTTAATGTCCATGCAAAACATATGTACAAATGAACCACCTTTTCAATTATTTGTGAGACAGAGTGCATGAAGTGTACACAGATGTGAAATCTACTCAGAGGAATATCAAGCACTGGCCTAAAAGTTTTATCTTGAAGATGTTATTGGGAGCTCTATTCCATTGCACCCTCTCAAGAGATTGTGCATCGGCCATGCAATATAAGCATGGATTTTCCATAGCTGCACGGTATGTTCTGTTGTGCATACAGTTAAGAGTCTTTAAGTCACCTGCCATGTGCCATTCCATTGTATAGTCATCAAATCCTTTCACTGAAAGTACGACTCCGTTTCTTTGTTCACTGATGATAGAAGGAATTTGGGTTTGACTAAAAACCGAATTGAGGATATCAAAATCTTCCTTATCAACCTACAATGGAAAATGAAACCAGAAAATCAACAACAAAATAATCAAGAGTGAACTAAGTATACCTGAAATGATCCTAGAGTCATAATGCTATTTTCGGATTGCATGCTAAAGTATCATGGATCCTCTTTTGTTATTGATGGATCTAGAGCTCTGTTCATGAGGGTAATGGTGACTCTCTCCAACTTCTTGTTCTTCAGGACCTTGCACTCGTCGAGCTTCAAAAAAAAATTGAGAACCCCACCGCACTCCTCTCGACTGATGTCAAAGAAGTGAATTGCATACCTTTGCAATGCTTCAAGATCAATGAAGAGGTTTTTGTGCTCATTAAACTGTAGCTCTCTGCCGTCCTTGCCTAAGAACATTGCTTCAATATGGAATGGTGACCCAAGTTTCTCAAACACCTCATCGTTTACGTGCCGGGGAGAAGCCTTTACATGTGATGGCTTTGGCAGCAATGATCCTCTTTGTAGTTTATTTTTGAGACTTTTTACCTAATGATTTGAAGAGTGCCCTGTATCCCATCTGCACTAGGGGGGTTCACTATGTGTAAAACTACCATATCACGTGTGTTCAAGACATGTTTGTAAAACCCCTTCTCTATGAATTTTGTTAAGAATATAATGTACCCTTTTCTTTTACAGTCTGTAAGTTTTTTTCAACTTTGAAAACGTAATGCCCTTAAGTATATATATTTTTGTAAGTTTCAAGAACTTTAATTACCCTTCTGTTGAACTCATGTAATAGGTTACATTTTTATTAAGTGACCTCTCCGGGCATTTGTAAAATGCCACTCTCATGAAGTATTGCTTGTACTTCCATTAGTTCCACTTGATTCTCATTCATGAAGGAGGTAAGGAGACTCCTTTCAACTTATGAATTTCTTTTTGAGTTATCATGTCTCCAACTACTTCTTTTGGAACTAGACGGTTGTAATGCACTGCGAGATTGAAGCCTACACCATTCGAGTTTGGATGCAACAAAGAACTGCAAAAAAAGAACCATGTGTTATGACCATGTATAGTAAAGTATATCCGTTTCTTAGTGAAGCACATTGAAGATACAAAAGAAGAAACAAACTTCAAGTTACCTTAAAGCTCGTATTCATTTTTTCAGGTCACCACTACCAATCTTCATGTTCTCTAAGTTGCACAAATCTTGTTTTCTTTTCTGACTACCAAGCACGTCTTTCTCTCGCAAACTTGTGATCTTCTTCTCAAGGCTTTGGATTGTCTCTTTGTTTGATGAAATCTTTCGAGAGCATGCTTTATTAAGTTTCTTCAGCTGCATGTTCTCCATCGCCATGAAGTTTCTTTGCTTTTCCGTATTCAATCCTCTCATTTCCAAATGTTCGATGTATCCTAATAGGCCCATCCTTGCCATCACCTGTAAAATGTAAGAGGTTAGTGATATTAGCAAAGGGAGGTGGCGCATTTTTCATATGATCCTTTGGATAAATAGACCCATCGATCCACAAATCCAAATGATGTTCCTTTTTTGTCCTTCTAAGTTCTTTCTCCCACTACGTTTTTGCAACGGTGCATACTCTTGTAATAGATCAACATGAATATGATGTGTGTTCTTTCTTTGGGTAGGTATTGAAGATAAAGGGATTGAGGATTGCAAGTTTGTTTTCATCTGAAAAAGAAGCGTTCTCTATTCCTAGACTTGATAGAGAATAGACAGACACTCAAAACTCATGAAATATCTCATGTTTTGGGAGGAAAGGCCATATTCTCATGTTTAGACTTGATAGAGTTCATATGGCTTATGTTTTTGGAGGAAACGCTTGTAAGTTGGCATTTCAAATCATTAGTCATACAGTTAGTTGGATCTTGAGAAGAGACAAAGGATAAGAATGATAAAGACGGCGGCTACCTACCAAAGAATGTCATTTTGGCTTTTTGTTGGTGCAAAAACGTATCACATAAAATGCACAATTTAACATTTTCATTTTCTCTATCTAAGCTTAGGTGGAACTTCTTACAGGGCCCAAAAGTGAGTCCAACTTTCTACTAACGGTAGATCCAGGAGTCCTAGCATGCGTAGCCCCTCCCCGCTTGTGAGTTATCTTGAAGATTCTTTGGAATCGGTGCTGGAAATAGAAGCTTTGAGATTCACAAGAACAAGGAAATCAAAGAGCTTTTTGGAAGCTCTGCAGGTAAGATAGTCAAGAGCTTGGAGCTTGGAAGGAAGCTCTGCAGGCAAGATAGTCAAAGCTTGTGTGCAAAGGCCTAGAGGTGAAAGCAATCAAAGGCAAGACAGACTCGACAAAGGCTCAGGAGTTTTGAAGGCTTAAAGCAAGACACCACCAAGAAATTGAGCAAGGCATTTTTGGCTTGAGTCGGAAAGAAATTGAAGCCATTGATAGTGAGGCAGAATTGGCAGCAGTGAATCGGGCAGTTGCTTGGAGTAAAGCTTGAAAGCAAGCAAGAGAAGCTCGCAGTGCAGGCCTGAGAACACCCATTTTCTTTTGGAAATCAAAGCAGGTCAAGAGAGCAACATTGGCCAATTGGAGAAATTAAGAATTGTAGAGCGGAGCAAAGTGCAAAGCAGCATTTGGAGAAATTGGGGGGAATTGGTTGAGCCAATTAAGGCTTTGGAGACTTATAGGCAGCACTGGGAGAAGGGCACCGAGAGAAGCTTTGTGGGAGTTGACCATGCTAGAGCATTCAGGACTAGAGTCAGGTAGGAGCGAGCTTGAGCAAGGCAACGCTCGCACAAAGTAGTCCTCGCTGTTGCTCACACACACTCAAAGTCACTGCATGTTTTTGACAGAGATAGATGTATTGAATTTAAAAAAAAAAATCATGATCTACACCCATTTGTGCAAGCTCTCATTCCCACACGCCCTTCGACAACTTGACCCACTCACTCATACATATACCCGGCTTGTGATTGCAATTGGCCATTAAAAGTTTGGACAAGCAAGAGAGTGAGCGACTGAGAAAGAGCAAGAGAGAGAGAGAACTCCTCTCAACAAGGAAATGAGAGAGTGTGAGTGAGATAGAGAAAGATCAAGCGAGTGAGAGTGAATGCGACTTTGGCAAGTAAGCCCAGCATCACCCGGTATCGGTGCATGTTTTAGCATTCTTCTTGGCATTGGAGACTCTTGTGTGGTGGTGGGAGGCGACCTTGACATCATTTTTTTAACAATGATTTGTGGCTCAACTTTTAGCACTCTTCTTGAAATTCCTCCTCTACGGCTTTGAGCATTGACGGCTCGGCTTTGGTGACATGCTCTAAAACTCGACATCAATAGCTCAACACCAGGTTTAGAGCATTGACGGCTCGACATTTTTGCATCGTCTCAACATCGGCCTCGAGCATCGGTGATTAGCCGTTTCGACATTGGTTTTGACACCAATCAGGCGGCTATTTGGCTAGCGTACTTCCACCATGCGGCGAAAGATGGCATCGACGACATATACCGGCCATACGACTCCAACAGCTCATTTTAGGCGGGTTTTGCCTAGAGCGCACTTTCCACCTTGCATTTTCAAAAGGATGATTCTTAAATTTGACAAGATATTGTCACATAGTCTTACCACTTCTTAAAACCTTGTCTTTGTGTCATAGGATTCTCTCTAGCTGCAAGATCTCTTCTTGACCCTCAAACTCAGGTAGTTCTTCAATTTTTGGTTCTTTAGGTGGCTTGCCCTTATAAGGTTTTAAGTGGCTCACATAAAAATAATTATGAACGAGTGAGGTACTTGGTAACCTTAACTTATAGGTCGTTTCATTTATAGGATTAAGAATTTGAAATGGGCCATAATATCTTTTTGCTGACTTAGCATAATTTCTAGTGACTCATTGGACGTCCTTGTGTTCCCTTGCTCGTAGTGTGACTTAGGCATGCTTTTGGAAACTTGAACAATACCCAATCATTTTCTTTAAAGATCAAGGCTTGTTTATGATTATCATCAGCATCCTTTTGCTTCTATTTCATGATGGATATTTAATCTTTTGAAAATATTCTTTAAGATCTCTGCTATACTCATCAACATCAAAATTTCTACCAAGTGACTTGACTATCAATGGGAGCTTGGGTCTTCCTTCAATTACCTCAAAGGGTGACTTTCCTGTAGAGGTATATATGGACAGTGTTATTGTACGCATACTCTACTAAGGGCAAATACTTCTCCCATTGATCTGTTTGATCTACTTCTATAACATAGGCTTTAAGTAGATCTATGATGGTTGAATTTTCTATCTCACTTTGGTCATCCGTTTGTGGGTGATAGGCGGAGGAGAAATTCAACTTAATACCCAAATTATCAAAGAGACCCTACCAAAATTTATTGGTAATTCTTGGATCTCTATTGGATGCTATAGACGCTGTCATAATAACTAATATCTAATTCTCCTAAAAGATTTTCTCATGTTAAACTGATCATTTAATATGGGAAAGTACCAGGGGAGAAAAAGCTAGAATATTGGTTAGGCTGGTAGACCGGTCACAGTAGGGATCCAAAGGAGGGAAAATAGGGATCCAAAGGGGGGAGGGGGTGGCATCTGCAAAAGAGAAATGTGCATCAATGGGCTTCAAAGACCCTAAGGTTCAGCCCATTAAGACTTTCAAAATGCTAAGGTTCCAAAATTCAAAGGTTATGTTCAATGGTCAAACTCTAGGTAAATTGGTGATGGCACCTTTGGTGCTACCAACAAAGTCTTGGCCTTCATTCAACAATTTGATGCGGCGTTTGGAGATGAGGTCTTCATAGAGTCCTCTAAGCTAATCCATGTAGCTATGAATTTTCAAAATTCCGCCAAACAATGGTGGTCTAGCCCCTACGGGCAAACGGTGAAGCTCCCCAAACATGGAAAGCTTTAAGAGCTTCCATCATGAAGCAGTTTTTGGCTATCGATGCCAAAGACAAAGTACTCACCGAATGGCGAAGCTTGAAGCTCTCTCCCTACGAATCTATTCACAAATATGTAGACAAGTTTTGGGACTTACATCGCAAAGTCACTGTCTTCAAAAAGATGGATTTTGGAGAGCAAAAACAACAATTTTGTGCAGGTCTAACTGAAGGTATGGCGGAGTATGTCAACTCCCAAAGGCCACACACCATATCTACGATCATACACCATACCATGGTGGCTTCACGAATCAATTTCCAACAAGGGGCTAAGAAGAATCTTAAGCCCACGGAGAACAAGGACAGTACTAATGAGCCTAAGGGGAAGGAAATTGTCCAAAAGTCTCCTATAGGCAACGCCAACAACAACAAAGCTAAGGAGAAGGGAGTTCATAAAGGCAAAAATAAACTCTCTCTTGAAGAGGTTGAGAGTTATCGTAAAGATAACTGCTGTTTCAAGTGCGAGGAGCAAGGGCATGCCTATCGTGCTTGCCCCCACAAGAATACATGAAATGAGCCTCCTAGAGCTACCTTGGTCAAAATCCAAGAAGAGGATGCTCACCACAAAGGATATCCTCTATTCCATGCTTGGGAAAAGGTAAGAGAACATGATGATTTTATTCTCTTTGACCCTGGTTCTACTCACAATTTCATATCCACAGAGTTGGCCACCAAGCTAGACATCCAAGCATATGAGATGGGAGATGTACTACCCGGTCGATGATGATTTCAAGGGGCAAGAAGCCATAGTCACTCCTTTAATTGGAAAATTGAGGCTCCATGTCCAAAGCTATGTGGACAAGGAGGACTTCTTTATCTCTCCTCTCAAGCATGAGGATGTAATCCAAGGGCCACCATGGTTTGGTCGCATGGCTGCCAATGTTAAATTCCCTGAAAGGCAGATCTACTTTAGGTTCAGGGAAAAAGATATGTACATAGATGCTAAAGGAGTTGGGTAACACCATACCCATTGTACATATGAAAGCTTTCAATAATTCAATAAAGAGCTCTATTTCCATGTACATGATTTTTGTTAAAGATTTTCGAAATGAACCTAATGATTTAGCAAAAGAAAATATAAACAATCACAAGGAATTAGAGTTATCCAATTTTCTCAAGGGATCTCAAGATGTTTTAATTGACGACATCCCTTGTGAACTACCTCCTAAATGAGGCAATGATGACCATGCAATTGAACTTCGTCTAGGAAGTTCACCACCTAATAAACCTTGTTATAGTGTTTCTCAAGCTCAACAAGAGGAGATTATGGGGCAAGTGCATGAGTTAGTTGAGAAGGGCATGGTTAGGCCTAGCTCATCTCCATTTTTCTCACCCGTGTTATTAGAGCAAAAGAAAGACGGCACATATCATATGTGTGTTGACTATAGAGCACTAAATAGGATCACTATCAAGAATAGGTTTCTCGTTCCACGGGTAGAAGACCTATTTGATAAGCTACAAGGGCTGACCTACTTCACTAGGATTGACCTAAAAAGTGGCAACCATCAAATAATGATAGTTGATCAAGACATTGTAAAGACCATATTTCACACTATGTTTGGTCTTTACTAATACATTGTCATGCCTTTTGGCTTGACCAATGCACTAACCACATTCAATCGCTTGATGGAGAATCTATTCAGGCCTCACCAAACCTTTACTAGAGTGTTCTTTGATGATATAATCATGTACTCTAATTCACTAGATGAACACTAGCAACATCTCCAGGTAATATTTTCAGTCTTACAAGAGAATAAACTCTATTTCAATCAAAAGAAAAGTGAGTTTTTCTTACAAGAGATTCAGTATTTGGGTCACATTATCTCTCAAGATGGCCTAATCCAATGAATCTTCATGAACTAAGGAGCTTTATAGGTATGTGTGCATACTATAGATGCTTCATAGAAGAGTTCTCACAAATCGCGGGACCATTACATGACCTAACAAAGAAAAAATTTAGGTATACATGGTCTGCCAAGGAGAACATTGTTTTCAAAAATATTAAAGAAAAGGTCCAATGTGATGCTTGTGGTGATTCCCTTGGAGCTGTTTTGCTTCATGAAGGGCACGCCATAGCCTATGAAAGTCAAAGGCTCGACCCTGTTGAGCAAGCTCTAGGCATATATGAAAAGGAACTCCTTGCAGTTCTACATGCCTTAGACTTGTGGAAGAACTATTTATTGGGGACTCCTTTCATTCTGCGGACGGATCACCAAAGCCTTAAGTACTTCATGACGCAGACCAAGCTCTCCGACAAACAAATGAGGTGGGAAAATTTCTTTTTGGAATTTCATTTTCAAATTTCTCACATTGCTGGCAAGCATAATCAAGTAGCCGATGAACTCTCAAGACGGCCGAGAGTGAATGCGGTTTCCATAGCAACTCACAATGATCTATCTTCTATGATAGATGAGTACGCTATTGATCCCGCTTTTAGAGATGTGATTTCAGCCCTTGCACTAGGGAAGAAAGAGGAACCATTTACTTTACAAGATGGTTATCTTCTCTATGGAAATAGACTATGCGTTACTAACTCACTACGTTAGAAAGTAATGTATGAATCTCATGCTCCTCCTTATGCGGGGCATAGAGGAATTCAGTCTACCCTAAAAGGGATTGAAACATATTTCTATTGGCCTGCCATGAAAGCAAACATACAAGACTATGTTTCTAAATGTGTTGTATGCCAAAAGATGAAGTTTGATAGAGGGAAGCAACCTGGATTTCTTCAACCTTTGCCAATCCATGATTCACCTGGGAGAGCATATCCATGAAATTTATCTTTGGATTGCCTAAGTCTATCCATGTGAATACGGGAATATGGACGATAGTAGACAAGTTGAGCAAACAAGCTCATTTTATACCTATCAAAAAGACTATAAAGCCCATCAAATGGCAACCCTCTTCATATCACAAATCTTCAAGTGCCATGGCTTGCCAATGTCCATAGTGTCGGATAGAGATCCTAGAATGACCAGTAATTTTTGGAAGGGTCTCTTTGAAAATCTAGGGACAAGGCTAAACTTCTCTTCAGCCTATCACCCGCAAACGGATGGCCATAGTGAATTAGCTAACCTAAAAATTCTTGATCTACTAAAAGCCTACGTAACGGAAGTAAATCAAAGGTCCCAATGGGAGAAATACTTACCCTTTGTGGAGTATGCCTACAATAATACTGTACATACATCCCCGGAAAAAGCACCTTTTGAGGTAATTGAGGAAAGATCCAAAAGTCCCCTGCTACTTAAGATACATGGGAAAACACCATATTAGAGAGTTTGAGACTTTAGAGCCAATTTGGAAATCACCAATGTCTTAAAGATTTGGCCATGTGGACAAATCTAAAACTATTTTTAAAGGCCAACTCCTTTCACAAGGTACTACTTGAATAGATCTTTCTAGCCATGCTCTTTAAAGTTTGGCTAACATTTGGCCATGTGGTTAAATATTAAGCTCATTTTGAAAGTGGGATTGGAAAATTCGCAAATTCACTAATATGGTGTTGGAAGATCTTCGCTGCTGCAGATGAGTATAGCCGAGACCTACAAGAATATTTCCAAAAGATTAAGGATGCTATTTCTATCTCACAGCAAAGGCAAAAGGTTGTTGGTGATAAGCACAGAAGAACCCAAGCCTTTAAAGAAAATGATTGGGTCTTGCTTAAATTTCCCAAGGCTCGATTAAGGCACATGATGGGCACGAATCCTACTACAGGACACCATAGGAATACTGCCTGAAGGGATGAGTAGATCACGTATCAAAACGATCACAAAAGAGGCAGAAAATTATGTATTGATTGAGGACAATATTTACAAGAGGGGAAAAGAAAATCAATTGAGAATGTGTGGGATGTAAGAGGAATACGTTCCTATCTTAGAGCAAGCACATGGAGGACAAGCTGGAGGATATTTCTCAGCTGTTGACAAAATGGCCAAAGCAATTCTTATTACTGGCATATGGTGGCCTATACTATTCATGGACGCCGAAGAGTTTGTGAAACGATGTGATGATTGCCAGAGGAAAAATATTCCTAGAGCACGAGATGACATGCCCTTGAGACCAATGATGGGGGCAAGAGCATTTGCAAAATGGGGAATAGATTTTGTAGGACCAATTGCGCCTCCTGGGTATAAAACACACGCTCAATACATTATTGTGGCAACAGATTATCTAACAAATTGGGTTGAAGCGAAAGCAACAACCAAAAATGATGCAAAAACAACAGCAGAGCTTTTGTATGAGAATATTTTCACCAGGTATGGCTTACCAATAGAGATAGTGAGCAATAGAGGGACTCATTTCGTGAATGAAGTGATCGAATTCCTATTGGATGAATTCACAGTAATTCACAAGAAGTCAGCTCCCTATCATCCACATGCTAACGGCAAAGTAGAAAGTACGAACAAAATTTTGGTGACAATTCTCACGACAATTGTTAGTGAGTCGAGAGCCGACTGGGATCAGAAGCTGCATTCAGCTTTATGGGCATATAGAGTAGCATACAAAACCTCAATCGGAACGACTCCGTTCAACATGGTTTATGGAATTCAAGCGATTTTTCCACTTGAATTTCTTATCCCGACACTTCGGGTGGCTAAAGAATTAGAATGGACGGGCCATGAATTATCCAATCAAATAGATATCCTGGAAAAACTGGATGAAACTAGATTGAGAGAAGTTGCATCAATCTACGTGCAAAAACGAAATATGAAATCATTCTTTGATCAACATGTTATCAGCAAGGAATTTGCTACTGGGGATTACGTCTTAATGTATACTCTGAAACAACATTCCCGGAAACTCAAAAAGCGAGGCAATGGATCCTATGTGATTCATGACATATCATCTAGCAGTGCCATTAAGCTTGCGACATTAGAGGGAGAGGAGATACCTAATTGGATTAGTGGCTGCAGATTAAAGAAGTACAACCTACTACTAACCTCAGAGATGCTTGCCAAAATCCACGCTGCGAAGGAGCGCAAGAACAAAGCAAGTGAGACAAAGGATCAAGCACAAGAGGAGGCCAGAATCAGGATTTTAAAGCGGAAATAGAAATTACAACAACAAAGACTTCCTCAACCATTAGATACGACTCAAATGCCTCTTTCTATAATTCACACTGACGAGCAATGGGAGATAGGAATCGATGTTCGCATCAATGTCAGACTTCTGAATGGTAGATATCAACGAGCATTGATTGACACAGGGGCAAGAGTCAATGTGGTCAACTTCTCCACTTACAAGATGCTTACCGATGAACCCCTCGTGCAATCCACACGAGATTTACAAGCCGCAAACGGGGCAAAAATGCCAACATTGGGAATAGTAAACTTACCAATCACTATTGATGAAAATAGTTGTCCTCATCAATTTCTCATAATGAAAGACGAAGGAATCAGAGAATCACTATATTTGGGAGTTCCACGGATGAGAACGTACAATGCAGTTACCGAATGGTCAGAACATGCGCTAATGTACACACACAACTCTAACACGTACATGACTCCATTCGCCAAAACAGATCACTCATGGCCGATTATCCCCATCGACAAAAAGCAATCAACTCATCAGCGAGAAACACTGAAAACGGCTGTTCGGAAAGTATGGATAAAGAAAACCGTCGTCCAAAAAAAACATAGACAGATATGGCTGCTCAAGTCACAACTCCCGACGACAGCAACACCATATCAAAGACCTTCAGGAGGTAATCCAGAGTGGAAATGGAAACCAAAGCTGGAGACAACCAAAAATTCAGCGACAAAGATCGAATGGAGACCAAAAAGTCAACCCAGGAAGCCTGAACTAACAAAATGGCAATGGAAACCTAAGAAAATTCAGGAACCTATATTAAAATCTGCAAATATGAAAAAAATGGAATACAAATGGGTTCCAAAAATAGTTTCCATAAAAAAACCAACAATCAAGGAGAGAGCAATTCAACTGCAAGCTCTTCTGTTCCATAAACAGCTAGCCTCGCCATCCAAAGCCACTGAAAATTACATTCAGTCCCCGCATCTTGCACAACACTTTGTTTCCCAATGCATTGTCTCAAACATGAGGATAGGGCCACATTACACGGCCGTGCATAGACACAGATTTCAAAACCCATGCACACGTACACAACCTTCGTCCGGGACGACTCAGTTTAGGAAGGGGGAAGTAACTGCTGAATCTAGCAGCAGTCAAGACCATTAAGGGGTCCAACGTGTATATATGTACATAATTTGTGCGTTTGTTTTTTTCATTTTTTAGAGTTCAATTTCGAACAAATTTGATCAAATCTGGCATTTTTTAGCGTTTTTATCATCCAACCAGCATAATAATGAATTGTAATGACAAAATCTAGAGCATTGGGATGCTTCTAGTGAAAATCTGAAGACGTCGAATATTAGCCTTAATGATCATGACCACATTTCCCCAGAATCTCATCAAACGGTGATACGACGCCAGAATGACGAACGGTTCGACCCACAGGTGGTATCCAAATCATCTCGAGATCAAAGGTAAGGAAAATTAGCCCTATGTCACGAAAACCTCAGGAAGATATGGGTCAAGTAGGCCAAAAATCTAGCTCATTGTTCAATTTCCATTCTGAGAGAGAAGAGGAGAGATTCTTGACCTAGAGCGATCTGCCATATTTCTACTCCGTACGAACGATCCGAGCCGGCATTTCACACCAGATATCACAGGTATGTTCCTTGTCAAGTAAATATCAAGTGTATTACACGTGCAAGCGCGAAACATCGCACAAACGGACGCATTGACCAAATCAAAGTCGGATTGAATCGAATAGGTCAAGGGCCCTTAGAGGCATCATGACAAAACTTTTTCAAGGACAGAACACATCAATGTGCTCCCCACAATGTCAGGAAGAAAGTCATGTGATCAGATCTCAATTTGGTGGTGGTACACTGATCGCGATCGATGCACCTCACTGACCAAATTTGACAAAGAAATGGCAAAAAGCCTTCTCTCAACTTTGCCAACAACCTGTAGGTGTCAAAAATCAATTTGGGATCTATGGTACGATTGCGATCGGTGCCCCCAGTTTCAGATTTTAGAAATTTTGACATGGCCCCAGCTTAGAACTCATGGAGGTGTACACTCTCTTGAATTTTCATAAGAAATTCACAAAGTTTGCTCATAGAATGGGCCAAAATTTTCAAACACACCCGAATCGGGAAATTTGACCTACAACTACCAAAATTCGACTGAAAATTATGATGGATGGTTTGAAAGGCATACCCGTCCGACTAGGAGTTAGCATGGTAGTAGAAAACCTTGAATGGAGCTTAGAATCTCCTACAAGGACGGAGATGACCATTTCAGTCTCGAGTGATCACACAAGGGAAGAATTTGGCCGAACTAATGTCAAAGACTAAAAGGCGACTTAGAGATGCCCAATTATCCCACTGGTATCCAAAGAATGCCTGAAAAATAACCAAGTCTGGGAAATCTCCAAAGACGGGGTAAAAAGTTCCTGATCAAGTCGGAATCAAACAACGGAGTAGGCTGATGATAGCAACACATCATGGAAGCAGTAAAAGCTCAAAAACTAACATCAACTAACTCCAGGCTCCAACCAGAATTCATCAGGAAAACCCAATATGGTTAGACTTAGTAAAATAAGGTCAAACAGTGAAAAATTGCTCTAATTTGTATATTTTAAGTCCAAAACTTGAAAATAAATCATCAGTGGGCTAGGCAGGCATAGGAGACTAAAGACATCTAGTTTTCACCCAAAAAAGCCTCAGCATCAGATTTTGACCAAAACCTAACAGATCTCTTGTACACATCTTGTTCAAGTCACACATCAAGCTTCAAGCCAATTGGACATCGAAAACCCATGAAAAATCAAAGTCTAGTCCAAAAATCCCTTGTAACCCAAAATTGGGACTTATAAACTCAAAAGTGGTTCAAATAAAAGACAGAGTGGACCAAAATGACCCTCTAGCTATCAGCAAACCACTCATGTGATCAAATGTTATTTTGGCCTCTGTACTACGATCGCGATCGGTGTACCTCAGGCCCAAATTTGGCTCAGATTTCCATCAGTCATAGCTCTAGTCTTCCTAGTCCCAATGGTGAAATATGGACAAGAATGGATGAGATTTGTTCAAGTTATGATCAGTTTTAACTTTTGAACTGCTTTTTACTAAATGTCTAAATGCTACTGGTTGTGAAAGGAAAATCCTGACAGCTGATGATTCTAATGACACAGAATGCCTTGCCAAAATCAAGCAAGGCAATGGACGGAAGCACCATATGAAGTGGATGAGCTCTCTACGAATGAAAAATCCCACATCTCGGATGAAACACTAGCTTAGATCCCTGCTCACATTTTCATCGCGAAGTTTAGGGATGCTGATGGTGACATGGTAAAGACGACCATCATGCTACGGGAAATATGGAATCTTCACCGAAAGTAGAAGGTCACCAAAGCCGTGCGGGCTATTCATTTTGAGCAGTTTTTCACATTGTAGCCATGGGGAACAGACTACATGAGGGTCCACGAGCTCATGAGCTCGATACAGTATCATGGGCAAGCGATGCTCACCGACAAGGATGGTTCAAGGGTGAAAGTAAAGATCACAAAAGACATCATCAACAAAGCTTTGCACTTCCTTCCAGGGCAACACGACTTGCTGGCAAAGACCAAGTCAATGGACAATGATAAGGCGTTTATCAAAGCAAAAGGAAACAAGTACAAGTACAGTGACATGATATATAGTGAGCTGGAGTTGCCAATGAGATTGATCTCTCAACATTTCAGGGTACAAAAGCCTCCTCGCTACACCGAGTCAATCCTGCACATTGCAGTAGTCATGGCTCTAGCAACAGAGCTAAAAACAGAACCATCCGATGCGATTATGGTTCTTACATCTTGGAAAGCTTGGTCGAAGCAAATTTGAAGGGCCTAGGAAGACTAGAGCTATGACTGATGGAAATCTGAGCCAAATTTGGGCCTGAGGTACACCGATCGCGATCGTAGTACAGAGGCCAAAATAACATTTGATCACATGAGTGGTTTGCTGATAGCTAGAGGGTCATTTTGGTCCACTCTGTCTTTTATTTGAACCACTTTTGAGTTTATAAGTCCCAATTTTGGGTTACAAGGGATTTTTGGACTAGACTTTGATTTTTCATGGGTTTTCGATGTCCAATTGGCTTGAAGCTTGATGTGTGACTTGAACAAGATGTGTACAAGAGATCTCGATACAGTATCATGGGCAAGCGATGCTCACCGACAAGGATGGTTCAAGGGTGAAAGTAAAGATCACAAAAGACATCATCAACAAAGCTTTGCACTTCCTTCCAGGGCAACACGACTTGCTGGCAAAGACCAAGTCAATGGACAATGATAAGGCGTTTATCAAAGCAAAAGGAAACAAGTACAAGTACAGTGACATGATATATAGTGAGCTGGAGTTGCCAATGAGATTGATCTCTCAACATTTCAGGGTACAAAAGCCTCCTCGCTACACCGAGTCAATCCTGCACATTGCAGTAGTCATGGCTCTAGCAACAAAGCTAAAAACAGAACCATCCGATGCGATTATGGTTCTTACATCTTGGAAAGCTTGGTCGAAGCAAATTTGAAGGGCTAGGCAAAAAACAAAAGTTACATGAGCGCAGGGCCAATGCTAACAAGAATAGCATATCAAGCTTTGGGAATGATTGAAGACCTGCCGCGGCGGCGGCCAGTTCTCAATCAACCTTGATTCAGAAAGCAAAGCTGATTGCTCAGTCAGTAAGGACGACCACTAGCGCAACATCATCGCGCTCGGTCAATGCATCCAACAAAATCTCAAGTGATGAAGAAGAGACGGATACTAAAGACGAGGGAAACCCTCAAGGGTGAAAACACAAAGGACCATCTGAATTTGAAGAAAGCGAGGAGGAAGACACCACCACACCGCTCGGGAGAAGAGGAAGGGAAAGAAGTACAATGCCGAAGTCCAAACTTCAAAAAGTATATGCAGAGGACCAAGAAATAATTGAGGAAAGAAGGACAAAGCTGCGGGCTGACATAAAGGCAAGAACTGCTGCAACACAACTAACAGAAAAATGAAGGTTCGAGAAGGAAAGACAAGCAAGAATAGAAGAGGCAGCTCGAATACGGGCTGAAAAACAAAGGATAGCCGCGGAACAAAAGGCTGCAGAAGTGGAGGTTTCTTCTCAGTCCACTGAAGGAACAAAGGAGGAAGAAGTGGATGAAGACACAAACCAAGCAGAGAAACTAAAGAAATCTCAAAGAGAGAAGAATGTGGAAGCATGACAGGTGGCGGAATTGACTCGCCAAAGAATAATAAAGCTTTTAAAGAAAAGAAAAACGGACGCGCTGTTTCACAGCTAAGGGAAGATGCACCAAAAAAGAGGCACGTACAAGAAGTGG
The DNA here is from genome assembly GCF_014529385.1 of Adiantum capillus-veneris. Lineage (NCBI taxonomy): Eukaryota > Viridiplantae > Streptophyta > Polypodiopsida > Polypodiales > Pteridaceae > Adiantum > Adiantum capillus-veneris. Next base: position 127,871,174 of record NC_140939.1, on the reverse strand, counting down.
AGAAAGTTATAGAAGAAGGACAAATGGATTCTACTCCTCCCTCGCCGAAATCACCACCTCCTCCTCCATCATCTGCACACAAAGAGTCCATGTCCCCTCCTGAAGCAATAGGGTACCAAGAAGTCTGTCAGGCTATGGATGATTTTGACTACAGAAGAACCTTGCAAGATCTGGAAACCTTGCAAGATCTAGAAGCAATAGGGTACCAAGAAGCCTGTCAGGCTATGGATGATTTTGACTACAGAAAAACCTTGGAAGATCTGGAAAAACATTTTCGATGCCAGCACGTAGTGCTAGAAGAAAAGGAAAGGCTAGTGTACAGGAGGCTCAACACATGCAAAAATCTGGGCAACAGGAGTTAGAGAGCCTGCGGGCACAACTGGAGCTCACAACGTAGGAAAGAGACAATGCGCGATAGAAAACTCAATCTCTGATCAGAGACCTGGTGGATGTCAGGACGAAGTTGACAACCAAGGAAACGAAATGCCAAGATTTGACAGCAAGGGTAAAGAAAGCGACAGAGCAACTTGAGTACGACAGCGCAAGGTTCCAGAGGGTTACTAGTTCATACCTCACTGTCAAAAGTACTCTAACAATCTTGCTGGCGAACCAGGAACCTGCTGGAGCATTGGTCTCCACATCAGAAAATTCTACAGCAGTGAACACCCTAGCTGTGCTGAAAGAGGAGCTAGAGCAAGAAAAACTTCAAAGACAGTTGCTCGTCTCGGGAATGATGGCCCAGACGGCGGCCAACGAGCAAAAAGTAAAAGAGCTGGAGCACCAATTGGCAGAAGAGAGAGCTGAATTGGAGATGCAGAAGCAAATCAGCGAGACACTATTGAAAGAAAAAGAAACACTAATTTCTCAACAACAAATCAGAACAGACGAAGCTCATGTGCAACCGCAACTACTACCTAGTCAAGACATGCCTGACTTGCCTGAAACTTCACATGAAGGAGAACAAGGACAGGGATCAGCCAAGGCAAGCCTAGATATTAGAGATGAGCTCACCCAAAGCATTAAGGAGATGCCGGAAGGTCCAACCAAAGAATACATGCTCTATGAAGTAAAGATAATGGAGTTAGCGTCACTGGCATTCTTACAACCAGAAGACCAAGTACAAGGGTTTGGCCATGACTACCTACCTTTTCCTTTGATATGCCATGAAGCAAATTTATGGAAGGACAAGATGCGACCAACCCTGCCACGAAACAAAGAAGGAAATTACGAAGGTGTAGCACTAACAGCAGAAGAAGCTCAGATTCTTGTCGAAGATCACCCAAAATGGAGGCATAAGTGGTTGGACAAGAGGCCGCAGGATCTAACACATTACCACAATGCTCCTCAACACATCCAAATAGATCCTACCTTTTGTCGAGTCCCTCAAAGAAGGCCATGGAAGGACTTTGCAGCATGGAGAGGCTCGAAGCGATAGAGACTGAACTACCCAGTCCTGACAGCGCAAAACCCTCCTACATCACAGGCATCCAGGTGTTCAAAGACACTGAAGGCGACAATCATCCGTGGAATCTGTTCTTAGAAGGGCATAGAGGAATTTGTTGGAATTTGCAAGATTCACCACCCCGACATATCCTGATGGCAATGTACTCCAAACTTATGTACTTGCCGTCACATTACTTGCAGACATTCGAGGAGGCCTTCATCACAGGTTTTTTCTAAATCAACTCAAGACTCTTTCATCCTATGACAAAGGACCTCAAGGCACGATACATAGCATACCAGCACATAGTAAGTGAAAACCCTTTCAGACCGCAACAAGAAGACCTGGAGGCTATACTCCACAAACGAAGCTTTTTAGCAAAACTTGCCTCCTTGGCGATCCATCAACGACCAAAGCTCTGAACATGCACGAGGACGTGCAACAATAAGGAAGGGGGGAGTGTTTGGCAGAGGAAGCAATGGTCTCCAGAGAAAGAGTCACATTTTTCAGGGAATCTACATTTTTGCGGAAATCTCATCCTTTTGTAAAAGAGCTTCTCTAAGCGGAGAACTTGTAAAGAAATTTTTGATTAGTTTTCCAAGAGCATTTGTATAGTGGAGATCCAGTTAGAAGTTTAGGACTTTTTGGCCGGACAAGCCATTTGTAAAGACCTAAACTATAAAGGTCAGTTTTGTAAGTTTGTACATAATCCTCTTTTATCAGAAGTTTTTGAAGAAGACAACGTACATTTGAGAGCTCCCTCTTGCTCCAACTTGTAATCTTCACTACTGTGGCTACGGTAATCCGAATTCAGATTCATTTATTGCATTGTGTTCCTCTTACTTTGCTCTTCCATTCAAGTGTAAGCATTCAAGATTCGGTGTAGGTGTTCAACTACGATTTTGAGACCTTAAATCGATATTTTGAGTGTTTAAATGCATATTTTATGTTGTTTTGACCCTAGGAGAGGATTCAGGGACCCTAAAACGAACCTTAGGGGTCATCTGTTCAGTGTTTTTACTCACTTTGGGATGAACGATCGCGATCTATGTACCTCTCCAGAATGCTGTGATGACAGTGATAGGATAGATTCTATATAGTCCCCTGTAGATTCCCTTCAAGTTTCGTGCGAATCCGATATGATTTGCATGGTAAACAGGCGTGATGACTATAGAGCTATTTAGAAGGACATAGGCAGATTACTTGGCTTTAGTGCGTATGATTTACTTGCAGAGTTAGTAGTTGCATCTCATCGATTTCACTTCATTAGGAATGACACCCTAGTGAGTTTCCATGTCTCATCCTGGTTGCTTCCCTTGTATTGATATTTTATGTTGATGCATGAGAGCTATGCTATGGATGTCCGTCGCAGTGACCCGCAAACAAGGAGATCAACATGCATTGGAGCTTGGCTCTTGGTTGGATTTGCATCACAAAGCCAAGAGTTGTTGGTGTAGGCCTCCCTTCTCACAAGCTTGGAGTAGATAAGGAGCTTTCCATTAAAGCTTGAGAAGGAGATAGTCTTCTTTACTCCAGACATGAGATTGTGTGAGTGTGTGATAATTCCTTGCCAAAATCATCCCCCTCTCTCTCTTGGTCGACCCCTCTTGCTTTTTACTCATGTTGGCATCCTATTGGACCCTGCAAAGCTTAGCCAATGATAATTAAGAAGCATAAGTGATAGCCTTATGATTGTGTCCCCCTTTCCCCTTGTTTGAGAGCTTTATGTATTTAAATAATGCAATTAAACTCTCACAGGACCCTTTAGTCTTCTGGCCAATAGGAACCAGGCAAGCCATTGGGTTGTTGAATGCTCATTGGACCCCTTGGGAGACTTTCCAATAGTCTTCTAGAGAGCTTAATTTTTATTGGTTCTTTTATCAAGTGTTTTTAAATGAATTAAACTAAATGTACTCTAGCCTAATTCTCATTGGTCCACCTCTACAATCGTCCAATATGATTTGTATGCACCTTGGGGGCAACTGGCCTAGGGAGCTGACATGTATCCACTATGTCGTTTGTGTAAAGGGAGTTTGCAAGACTGTGTGTGTGTGTTTCTCTCTCATACCCTACTAAAAGGGCTTGCGCCCTCAAGGATAGGGATGTGGTAAGCCTTTTAAGTTTTCCCACAAGCATCCAATTCACCTAGAGTTTGACCATTGAACATAAACTTTGAATTTTGGAACCTTAGTATTTTGGAAGTCTTAATGGATTGAACCTTAGGGTCTTTGAAGCCCATTGATGCACATTTCTCTTTTGTAGATGGCCCCCCCTTTGGATTTCTATTTTCTCTCCTTTGGATCTCTACTGTGATGACCGGTCTGCTAGCCTAACCAATATTCTAGCTTTTTCTCCCCTAGTACTTCCCCATATTAAATGATCAGTTTAACATGAGAAAATTATTTAGGAGAATTAGATATTAGTTATTATGACATTATCTCTCTCTTGAAATCATACATTAGGAGAAATTTGGACTCACTTTTGGGCCCTGTAAGAAGTTCCACGTCGGCTTAGAGAGAGAAAATGAAAATGTTAAATTGTGCATTTTATGTAATACTTTTCTGTGCCAACAAAAAGCCAAAATGACATTTTTTGGTAGGTAGCCGCCATCTTTATCATTCTTATCCTTCATTCTCTTGTCAGAAATCCAACTAACCGTATGACTAATAATTTGAAATGCCAACTTACAAGCGTTCCCTCCAGAAACATAAGTCACGCACACTCTATCAACTCTAAACTTGAGAATATGGTCTTCCCTCCCAAAACCTGAGATATTTCATGAGTTTTGAGTATCTTTCATTTTCTCTATCAACTCTAGGAATGGAGAACGCTTCTTTTTCTTATGAAAACACCAATTTGAACTTGCAACCCTCAGCCCCTTCATCTTTAACACGTACCCAAAGAAAGAACACACATCATCTTCATGTTGATGTATTGCAAGAGTATGCACCGTTGCAGAAATGTACGAGGGAGTCTTTCTTATCTCAACGGGAGAAAGAGCTTAGTAGGACAAACAAGGAACATCATTTGGATTTGTGGACCGATGGGTCTATTTATCGAAAGGATCCTACGACAAATGCGCCACCTCCCTTTAATATCACTAACCTCTTACATTTCACAAGCGATGGCAAGTATGGGATATTGGGATACACCGAACATGTGGAAATGAGAGGATTGAATGTGGAAAGGCAAAGAAACTTCCTGGCAATGGAGAACATGCAATTGGAGAAACTTAATGAAGCATGCTCTCAAAAGACTTCATCAAACAAAGAGACAATCCAAGGCCTTGAGAAGAAGATCACAAGTTTGCGAGAGAAAGACACCATGCTTGGTAGTCGGAAAAGAAATTGAAATCTGTGCAACATTAATGACATGAAGATTGGTAGTGGTGACCTAAAAAAAAGAATACGAGCTTTAAGGTAACTCGAAGTTTGTTTCTGCTTTTGTATGTTCAATGTGCTTCACTAAGAAATGGATACACTTTCTTATACATGATCATAATGCATGGTGCTTTTTTGGCAGGTCTTTACTGCATCCAAACTTGAACGGAGCAGGCTTCAATGTCGGAGTGCATTACAACCGTCTAGTTCCAAAGAAGTAGTTGAAGAGATGATAACTCAGAAAAAATCTCATAAGTTGAAAGGGAGGCTCCTTACCTCCTTCATGAACGAGAATCAGTTGGGACCCATGGAAGTGCAAGCAATACTTGATGAGAGTGGCATCTCATAGATGGGATACATGGCACTCTTTGAAGCATTAGCTAAAAAGTCTCAAACTAAACTATCAATGCTGCCAAAGCCATCACATGTAAAAGATGCTCATTGGCACGTAAACGATGAGGTGTTTGAGAAACTTGGGTCACCATTCCATATTGAAGCAACGCTCTTAGGCAAGGGTAGTAGAGAGGTATATTTTAACGAGCACAACAACCTCTTCCTTGATCTTGAAGCATTGCAAAGGTATGCAGTTCACTTCTTTGACATCATCCGAGAGGAGTGCGGTGGGGTTCTCAAGTTTGATTTGAAGCTTGACGAGTGCGAAGTCCTGAAGAACAAGAAGCTGGAGAGAGTCACCATTACCTCATGAACCGAGCTCGGAATCCATCAATAACGAAAGAGGATCCACGATACTTCAACGTGCAATCAGAAAACAATATTCTAACTCTAGGATCATTTCATGTATACTTCGTTCACTCTATAATGACAAAAATACTAATTATCTAGTTGTTGATTTTGTGTTTTTGTTTTTCACTGCAGGTTGATAAGATCTTTTTTGAAATCCTCGATTGGGTTTTTAGTCAAACCCAAATTCCTTCTATCATTAGTGAACAAAGAAACGGAGCCGTTCTTTCAGTGGAAGTATTTGGTGACTATACAATGGAATGGCACATGGCAGGTGACTTAAGACTTGTTTTTTTCTTGTATTTTCTTGCAAGTTAGGATGATGGTAGAGAGCAACAAGATTCCACTAGCAGAGACTATATGAGGCCATGTCTCTCTCTAATCTCTCTCCCCCACCAAAAATCCCTACCTGCCTTAAAGACTCTTAAGTATATGCACAACAAAACAAATGGAGCAACTGTGGTAGATCCATGCTTATATTGCATGGTTGATGCACAATATCTTGAGAGTGTGCAATGGAATAGAGCTCCCAACAGACATCTTCAAGATAAAACTTTTAGGCCAGTGCTTGATATTCCTCTGAGTAGAGTTCACGTCTGTACACTTCATGCACTCTGTCGAATAATTGAAAAGGTGGTTCATTTGTACATATGTTTTGCATGGATATTAAAGCCAGAGAGTGAGTCAAAAAGAGTGATCAAAGCATTATAGGGAGTGCTCTCAGACATTGGTTTGCATGGAGGCAATGTCAAAATCCAAGAGGACCCTAAGATGTCTCAAAGTCGTTATAGGGTACTTAGGAAAGCATCGATAGGTGGCGTGAAGGCAAGAAGGTTTCTTGGGTTTAGACTCAAAGAGTCAGATAGAGAAGAAAGGAGAAACCTATTCAACAAATGGAAATAGTTACATAAAGTGGTTAAAGAAAATGCTGGTGGTGGGGCAATCCAGAATCACAAGGCGAACGTATGGAAATCACTAGATAAAAATTTTCACTACGTTGAGCACCATTCTTGGGACCAAAGTAAGCTCACATCATTTCAAGCAGCCTTGCTGGATTGGAAGAAGGCTTACTTTATAGGGTGGGGTGGACAACATATCACACATTACATGGTGGGGTAGCATTCTACATATACAAAAAAAAACATTTAATTGTACCCTACTAACCATTTTGTTTTATTTCAATGCAGCACATACTGTTCAACCATGGTCCATATTTTGCCAAGACATACGGCTCACTATCAATATGGTCCACACAAGGCATGGAAAAACGTACTACATGGAAAGAATAGGTTATTTTAAGCACACTAGACATGGGTAGGAAAGGATAAGGTCACTAGCCTCTTAGAGTTACACCAATGGACTTATAGACGACAAATTCATAGAGCAAAATAGAAGGAGTTTCTTAAGAGTTCAAAAATTACAGGGTCTTTACAACACATCCGCAAAGAGAAGAAACAAATGGCTTGGGGAAATTCAAATGCGGGGGAGTGCCATGCAAGGTGGTGACAGTCACGAGTCAGGAGTGGGAGAAGATGGACCTGAGCCCGTCATTTTTATCCTCTTAGATGCACCTCCTTCTTTCTCACTTTGTACCTCTTTGATGTGCAAGCTATGTATACGAGCTCCTTCCTCTATTGATGGCAACATCCCCATACACTACAAGAGGCTATTCATATTAGCGACGCTCACACAGCGACGCTCAAAAAAAAATTCCCGGCGTCGCTATGAGCGTCGCAAATTTCTTTGTTAATTTGCGACGCTCATAGCGACGCCGGCTGGGCTAAAAAAATAACCGAGCGCGCCCAAAAACTCAGATCTCAGATCTGAGTTTTTCGGCGCCCTCAAGCAAGGAGCAGGTAACGCTCTCCCTCTCTCTCTCTCTCTCTCTTTTTCTTCTCCACACACACACACACACACACACGAGGAGAGGAAGGAGAGCCAGGTATGCTCCTTCCCTCTCCTCATTCTCATGTTCCCTTCCCCTCTTTCTCTCTCCCTCTCTCTCTCTCTCACACACACACATAGTGTTTTTGAAAGAGAGAGAGAGAGAGAGAGAGAGAGAGAGAGAGAGAGAGAGAGAGAGAGTACAAACATAAACAAAAAGGCACACACACATACATAAACAAAGAATGCACACACACATTGAGAGAGGAAAAGAGAGAGAGAGCATGCATAAACAAAAAACGCACGCATTGAGAGAGGAAAAGAGAGAGAGAGAACATGCATAAACAAAAAACGCACACATTGAGAGAGGAAAAGAGAGAGAAAACATGCATACGATCCAAAAAAACGCACACACATTGAGAGAGAAAGAGAGAGAAACCAATTTAACGTCGTAGGAAACTAATTAAAATTAAAAGACCTAAAGATCTAGCCGACGAGGAGTTGAACTCAAGACCTATTATTCAAGAGGGAAATGGCATAATCAATCTATCATACTTGGCATGGGTGATAGAAAGGTTATACCATTTATCTCTTTTTATTGGCACACACATCCACACACGCGCACACACACAAGAAGAAGAGAGTTATAACGTCGTAGGAAACTATCTTAAAAGACGTTAAAGATTAGGTTATATGTAGACTTACATTAAATTAGATTTAGGTTTATTTTTAACTAGATTTACGTTTATTTACGCTAGATTTAGATTTACGTTATATTAGATTAGATTTAGGTCTCCATAGACTGCGATGCCTGCATGAAGCGGGTGAAGAAAGCCCTCAATGGAATATAGGGTATTGCTGCCTTCACTCATGGTGGGCTCCGTCAATCCAAAAGTACTGGTGAAATGTCTTCAGAAGATAGGGAAGAAGGTGGATCTTCAGGGCGGCAAGAGTCACTACATCCCCGACACAATGACCATCTAGACAACCTCTAGTCATTCAACAGCAACTTCAAAGTTAGTAACAAGAGCAAGAACGGTCTAAAGGGCCAATTGCTGTCGTCAGATGTGGATGGAGATGAGGCAGCGTCACCGCCGGAAGTTAACTCTCACATCTTTAGTGATGAGAATGCCAACTCTTGCCGAGTTATGTGAAAAATTATGTGTTAAATCAGTTTTAAGGTTCTTATAATCCCTGTTAGTTTAGTTCTTTGTTTTTAATATAACATAATTTACGTTAGATTTAGATTTATGTTATATTAGATTAGACTTAGGTTTATTTAGGTTTACCCACACACACACACACACACACACACACACACACAAGAAGAAGAGAGTTTTAACGTTGTAGGAAACTATCCCAAAAGACGTTAAAGATTAGGTTAGATGCAGACTTACGTTAAATTAGATTTAGGTTTATTTTTAGTTAGATTTACATTTATTTAGATTTACGCTTATTTACGTTAGATCGAGTCCACGCAAGAATTACTTACGGTTTAGGGTTTAGAGTTAGACGAACAGTGAAAAGATGTTAAGATGTTGTGAAGTGCTACAACTAGAGAAGAGGCAAAGGGGTTTTGTCCACTACATGCAGTATCATGTAGACGTGGGTGTGTAGATTTCTTGTACCCACAAATATAGGTATTGACCAATAAAGACGAGATTATAACCCGGTGGTTCTGATCTCCGTGCACCTCTAGACCGAGGTGTGCGAGGATTGGACATGACTAGAGAATGTGAGGTAAAGAGAGAGAGAGAGAGAGAGAGAGAGAGAGAGAGAGAGAGAGAGAGAGAGAGAGAGAGAGAGAGAGAGAGAGAGAGAGAGAGAGAGAGAGAGAGAGATAAGACGAAGAATGCCAATAGAATATTAAATTTGTTGTCCAGGTTATAAGTTTTTTATCCTCATTATGAGTAGTGACGAGGATGTGGGACCGTCCAACCGAAACACCTATCTCTCAATGAGGGTCTTATGTCCTTGTAATCAATGCAAGCATGCTGTGCGACGGACAAGACGTGTTTCTTTGCAGCACGTTCGCGAATTTGGCGAGTTCGATCCATCTATTATAGATTGAGTTGTTACCAATTATAACTCGTCGGACTCTGACGCTGGCCAACAAGCAGCAATCTTGCCACCCAATAGACGTGTTCGTAGGCGCTTTGGTCAAGCAGCATATGTGAGGCCACAAGATGTAGCCTCTGACAGCTCGGGGGATGATCATGCAGAGCACATTCCCAATGAGGCAATGTTTGAGCCCGAGATTGATGAAATGATCGAGACGATCATGGATTCAGAAAGGCTTATCTATGATGATATGAAAAGTGAAGCCGATACGCCATTGTATAATGGAGCACGTATGTCTAGATTGAAAGCACTCCTGGTTCTTCTCAACATGCAGGCAAAGTTTGGATGGAGTGACACTAGCGTCACAACGCTTTTCAGGTGATCTATTACAATTAGTTTACTTTAATAAAACTCTAAATGTATAATGATCTGATAGATTTTTACACGACTGTATCATATTTTTATGTTGTGTAGATTGCTGAAAGAGCACATACTACCAGCTGACAATGTGATGCCAGATTCCCGAGATGAAGCAAGAAAGATTTTGCGAAACTTTGGGATGGATTACAATTCTATCCACGCTTGTCCTAATGATTGCATTCTTTTCAGAGGGGAATACATAGACATGGAGAAGTGTCTGAAATGTGATTCCGAAATATATCGAGTAGATCTCCACGGGACAAAAATTCCACAAAAGGTTTTGCGACATTTCCCTCTGCTTCCTCGCATCAAGCATTTCTTCGAATGTAAGTCCATGGCCGCCCTAGCATCATGGCATGAGGAGAATAAATCTTCGGATGGTGTGCTACGAATTCCTGCAGATTGCGTAGCGTGGAAACATATAGATGGAACATGGTCGGAACATGGTCGGATTTTGCCAGGGAAGCTCGAAATTTGCGCTTAGGCCTGGCTATGGATGGCGTAAATCCATTTGGTCAAAGATCGACATCTTACAGTGTATGGCCCGTTGTCATCGTCAACTACAACATTCCCCTGTGGTTGACTACGAAGAAGGGGCACCTATGGCTAAGCTTGATTGTGCCAGGGTGATATAAAGTGGGGAATATGGATGTTATCTTCATCCACTATTGGAAGAGCTACAACAATTGTGGATTGGCATAGAGGTGGTGGATATGAGCCGACACACAGGACGACGGAATGCTTTGATCAGAGGCATTCTAATGTGGACCATGCATGACTATCCCGGGCTAACAGAATGCTCAGGTGATCTATTGACACTCCTCACTCAGACACTGTAAATCTTGTTTTTTCCCATAGTTGATCTATTATCATGTGCATACATGCAGGGCTTCAAACAAGCGGATACAGAGCATGTGTCACATGTGGACCTAGACTGAATGCACGTAGGGCACCCTCACTGAAGAAGCAAATCTACAAAGGTCATCAAGCGTATCTTCCAGAGAATCATGTGTTATGCGACGGCTTTTTGGGAAGAGAGACACCAAGGATGTCTGCACAAGCATGGTTAGAGAAGAAGGAGATGTGCGATGACGGATTGCCTCCAGGGATGAAGAGACTATCTCTATGGTACGAGTTACCATACTGGCCCCGACTCATGATCTAACCGGCAAGAAAGATACTTTGGGAGCCAGAGTTGACCTTAGAAATGTGGATCGTATGGAGCAATATTGGCCGCAAACAGCGTCTGATGGATCGATAAAACTCCCCAAAGCACCATGGATTTTCATAGGAGCCCAAGAACGCAAAGTAAAAGAGACCATTCGATCTTTGCGGACCCCCACTGGCGTAATGCACTCGCTCCGAACGTGTTTTACTAAAGAAGGAAAGCTTCCCGGTTTCAAGTCACACGATTAGCATAAAATGTGTCAGGTACGTTCATAGTGGACTTTAATATCATTGCATAAAATGTGGACTTTAATATCATTGCTGCACATACTTTATAGTTTATTTTACCGGTTGCCATTGAGGGATGTTTGTCTCTCGACATCCATAACACAATCTACAAACTTGCAAAGCTGGTGCAATGGATCTCACAAAAGCAGATCAACGTAGACTCCATACCATTCGCCAAACTAAATGCTGCGGAGCTTGTGTGCATGTTTGAGAAACATTTTCCTACTACAATGCTAACCATTCAGGTGCATCTTCTTGTTCACATAGTTGATGAGGTGGAAATAGCCAGCACAGTTCATTCCAGATGGATGTTCTTCTTAGAACGTTTCATGAAAACGCTTAAGGGATATGTGCGTCAAAAGGCACGTCCGGAGGGTAGCATGGCAGAAGGTTGGTTGGTATCAGAGTCCCTAGTGTGCATTGGAGAGTGGCTAGATGGATTTGATAAATCCCGGGACACGCTATGGAGAACCATAGATGATGAGCGCATATCTGGGATTGTCATGTGCAATCTCGGTGTTGAGAAGAAGATGACGGAAGATCTAGAGGCTAAAATCAACCGATTTTGCATGCTTCACAATCCAGTGATGCAAAAGTGGATTTCACAATATGAGGATGCAAAGCAAGAGCGACAAAGGGCACGAATCGAGTGGAGATGGGGAAGACGACCACCAATGCACTATCCAGTGGTTCTGGAGAGCCTACCAACCTTCATGAGCTTAAGATGGTTGCACAACCAATTGAAAAGCGCACAACAATGCGGTGACGAAGTGACTGAGGAAGAGTGGGAGTACTCTCGGGGTTGCGCGACCAAGGTAAGTTTGCAATGTACGACTAGCTAGTGACTTTATTTCTAAACGTTTGAACGGCCACTCATAATCTTTGTTCGTTGTAGTATAAGTCATACACAGCAGCATGGTGTAAAGGTCGACATTTTAGGGTGGAACGAATCGACAAAAAGCGTTTTACTCAAGATTGTGGAATCATGGCAAAATTTGAACAGTCTAGTCGACGACGTTCCTCTGATGCAGATCCTGTGGTGGCGGAACTCACTTACTTCGGCACGCTGCAAGAGATTTTGAGGATCAATTACAGAGGATTTTTTGTCTACTTGTTCGACGTGCAATGGTTCAAGATAATCATGGAGGGTCGCAACGCTACTGTGCGTAGAGGAGAGTCTGGTTTTCTTGAGGTGGATTCTACTAAGAAATGGACTGACCTAAGAGACACTTTCGTACTACCCGAGCATTGTGAACAAGTAAGTATGTAAATAGTTAACATCCCCCTTTTACAAGTTATGTGCTTGAAAGCTCTCATGTAAGTTATGTGGCTCTGGCAGGTAATATTTCATCCTACAAAGTCTACATCAAACTGGTGGTACGTCATAGAGGTATCCCCTCGTAGTGCAAGGACGTATAAAGGCTACCATGTGCCAATCACAACGGCATCAATGGAGGAGATCAGAGAAGATGCTCAATTAGAAGCCGCTGCGGTGGTGCCAGACGAGCATCAAGATGCTACTACTCTATATGGGGTGCATGCAGAGGTGTATAACGCTCTTTTCTACTCGCGCTCACATCTTTTGATTGAAAATTTGGAGTTTTCGACTTGCCTCTTCTATCACTCGATTCATTGCGTCATTGTATTTATATGCGTCATTACGTCATTGTATTTAATGGTCTTTGCGTCATTGTCTACTCTATTCATTCAATATTAAGTTTAAATATTTGTGTGTTTAATGCAGGTATGGATGATGAGGAGTTTCTTTCTTCTTTGTCACCGCAGCAGAGACAGTGGTACGTGGAGCGTCATCGCTCTGGCGCATCATCGCGCGTTCCTACTCCATCCGCATCTCCCTCTCTTTCGGAGCATTCGGCGCGCTCCGAAGCTTCGGCGTCAACGAGACAAGCTTCACACTCGTCTAGACACCGGCGCTCTAGTGGTGGCAGTGGCGGTTGTTGTGGGGATTCCGCCACCGATGCCTCCACACCGCCTCGTGTTCGACGAGGCTCTTTACCCTCCCCTTCTTTGCCCGCCCCCACACCAGCCACAACATCGCCATCTACGTCAGGTTTTGCACGGCTGACTATTCCTAGAAGCTACACACCTCTACCTACTCCGCTAGGAGCCACCCCTCTCGACACTCCTCGCTTCGGGGCCCAGACACCGGTGGAGACACCTGACGTCCGTACCCCCATCGACACGCCGCTAGAGACCCCTGCCGGGACACCCAGGTTCACGCGTCACCGGCCAGAGGGCTTGTCTTACTCCATCGACTTCAGCGGCGGCATCATCATGGATGATGACGACAAGAAGGTGATCTCGCGCATGCGTGGTCTTTGCTCTCAGCTGTTTAGACACTACATACTAAACAAATGGAGTGAAGTACAAAGTGATTTAAAAAACAGAGTCATCAGCATACTTCATGATGAGTTTCCCGTTCCAACACGGGATCCGCGCTTCAATGAAGACCTGATGAAGATTCGAATGCGCGAATACTGCAAACACAAGCGTTCCGAAGTGCAAAAAGCAATCAAGAATGGGTGGAACAGGCCAGATTGGCTGGCCAAAGAAGATTGGAAGAATGCGAAGAAAGCAGCGCGCGAGAATCCCGACAAGTGGAAGCAACACAAGGATGCAGCCAGAGCGCGAGTAGAGGCAGGGAGCTCGCACCACTTGGGGAGCGGTGGATGGGCATCATTTGAGGCCGATTTTGTAAGTGTCTTCACATTGCTCTTTATGTTCGATAGTTTAGGGTTTATGAGTTTTTTAATTCTAACATAATTAAATCTTTGTATGTTTTGACAGTGGTCGATGACAGGACGTGATCCCACACCGTACGAGCGCGAGTACGCAGGCAGGAAGGGCTTAAACGCCTTGATGGACATTCTCAGTTCTCGCGGCGGCATGGTTTGTATTAGGGTTTACTCTTTTTTATTTTTTGTATTGTTTTATAAATGTCATTATATGTTTATACTTACTGAAAGCTGTCTTATTTTCTTTTTTTGCAGAATCCGACAGATACGCCGCTTGGACGCGATGAGACGTCTGACTAGACGACGTCAGTTTAGCCGTAGCTAGATAGCATTAGTTTAGGGTTTCTCATAGCTTATGTATCATGAGACGGATTTTATACGTCTTTTTGAACCATGTATATTATTACATTTGTCACCGCAGTTCCTTTTGCCAATCAATTCTTTATGCCTATGATGTTGTACAATTGTCATTATTACATTTGCCAATCAATTCATTTTGCCTATGATGTGTACAATTGTCAATTTTGCAAACAATGCGTCTTGTGGGTGACTATTTTGGGTCTATTATCTACCCTTGCACTTTTTTTAAAAAGTGAATCAAGTACAATATGGTTGATGGGTGGCAAGGCATTCAATGCCCTGCCACCAAAAAAAAATTCTCTCGGGCGTCGCTATAACCGTCGCTATTTATGGCTCTATAGCATCGCTATAGTCTTCAGTGTAAACATCGCTATAACCGTCGCTATGACCGTCGCTATAAGTGTCTCTATATAGCGACGCATATAGCGACGCTCGTAGCGACGGTTTTAGCGACGCCGGGGGTTATAAAAACCCAGTGTATTTCCGTCGCTAACAGCGTCACAAGAGCACACAACCTCTTGTAGTGATGGGCATCAGGCATCTTCTTTCCCTTAAAAAACAGCCACTTGCTGTATGGATCTAAGCTCTCCGGGTCTTCAACCCCTGCAGCCATAGCCTGAGCTGTATAGGACATGAAATAGGGGGCTCTGAGTGCTTGGCACCCATACCCAATGCCAAAGACGCGTAGAGCAAACTGTTTCTCAATCAAAATTAGTCTTTCTACGTTTAGTGGGAGGGGTGCCCACCACACAATCTTGTAATAACTTTCATTGCAAACATTGGGAACTTTGCATTGTCCTCGGAGTGTTCCTTGTGGTATATTATGATCTACAATTTATGGGCCGTAAGTGAGATGAGTACAATTTCCAAGTACTTGAATTGTTTCAGCAAAACTTTTTGTGGTTGAAATGCCCGATGTAGTGAGACAATGCCGAATCCTTGCCTTGGACTCCAGTGACAAGCCCTTGCCGTGAGCTTCCCGCTCTTCTAAGGAAACTATCGTCATACACTAGCACTTGTCAACAAAAAAATTGATCATGATATTTTATCACTAGGTCATCTCCAATACCATCTCAATGCACGGCAAAAATTACCATTTGATTCTCGTCCATTTCCAGCATCGACCTTGCCCACAAGTGAATAGACTGACTATTCATTACCTGAGCTCTGGGTGCCACGGGCCTACCCATGTTTTCCAAGACAAGTTGTTTTGTTGTCGATTGAAACTGCTCATCTATTGGAAAATTGGCCTCTCTAGACTTTGCTTCATTGAATGTATCTTTGATTAGTTGCCACCCTGAAGTAAACTGTGAGCCGCGGACAACTGTGTCAGCAATAAGATGTTGGTCCGCTCCATCATCATCCACAAATCCTATGTGTGCCTCACAAAAATTCACAATTGCACCTAGGTGGTAGTCCTCCCATATATTCAGCTCATGCATGATATCTGTGAGCAGAACGTAGTGGGTGTCGTCTGCCATAGAAAAGCTGGGAGCACAATTCAGAGGCAAAGTCACTTCCTTATTTGGGCTTTCTTGCTTGCACCCTATTGCTGCATCCGCAAGAGAAGCAAGAGTTAAGCCCGCATCAAATGTTTCCTTTAATACCTCTACCCGCTCTTCTTCTGGGTCAAACTGCACCTCCACATCCTCTACCTCTTCCTCCGGTGCCAATGGACAACTACCGAAAGTTGCTGACTAGGAAGTCTCTGACTCACCATCTGTCTACAAGTATAAGTAATAGACAAACCCGTGGTAGAATTCCACTAAGAGACACTTTTTGAAGTGCTTCATACACATGTCTTGTACAATCAGTGCATTGGAGGGACACTTTTCTATAAAGCGATTCAGTCTCCTTGAAGCACTCTTGTCAGGGTCAACGTCAGCTAGGTGCACATATCTCATGCCATCAACTGTCATGGAATTGTCAAAAATGACTGCCTCATACTGTTGCAAATAGGTTTGTAGGTACTCAAATGAGAAATCCATAATCCTCTGTATAGAAAACTCTGTATTCAACATTCTTGATAGTTCTGGTGCACAGTGATGAGCACGGGCGTTGTATAAGAACCTGAAGAGTTTTTCTTCACATGTATCCTTGCCCACAACGTCTGTCTCCAGGACTATGATCCCCATGATTGAAAGAAAAAGCAAGCCAATACTACTATTCAAAATTGGTTTGTATTTGGTGTCATAACCAAGCGAATATAAAGCCTTGAGTACCCCTCAAGGTCTCTATTTGCTTGGTTCTGTCTCGTGCGCTGATGTCATAATAGGTGACGTCACTTGAGTCAGAACCAAGTGAATAGGGGCCCCAAGAATCTCCAAAGGGCCCTATTCGCTTGGGTTTGACCCAAGTAGAATTTTTGTTGTACCCACAACGTCTGTCTTCAGGATGCGGTCCCCCATGACTGAAAGAAAAAGCAAGCCAAAACTACTATTCAAAATTTGGCTTGTATTTGGTGTCATAACCAAGTGAATATTGAGCCTCGAGTATCCCTCAAGGTCTCTATTCGCTTGGTTCTGTCTTGTGTGCTAATGTCATAATAGGTGACGTCACTTGAGTCAGAACCAAGCAAATAGGGGCCCTATTCGCTTGGTTCTGACCCAAGTTGAATTTCCATTGTAGTCACAATGTTTGTCTCCAGGATGCGGTGCCCCATGACTCGAAGAAAAAGCAAGCCAAAACTACTATTCAAAATTTGGCCTGTATTTGGTGTCATAACCAAGAAAATATTGAGCCTCGAGTATCCCTGAGTCCCTTGGTTCTGTCCCATGCACTAATGTCATAACAGGTGACGTCACTTGAGTCAGAACCAGGTGAATAGGGGCCCCAAGAATCTCTGAAGGGCCCTATTTGCTTGGTTCTGACCCAAGCATTCAGAACAGGTGGATTAGAACAGAGCATTTAATGTTATCAGTGAGATATATAGGCCTACTCACTCACTATACCACAAACTCAGGCACGGTCACATAAGGAGTAATTATTCCAACCATGTGGTGCAAGACTTCTAATCTTACCCTAACAACCACACTTTTGCCCTTGGAGTGTCGTTTCCATTGTGCTCTAACCCCGTAACGCAGTGGCTTCGGTGCACACATAGTTAACAACACGCAGGAAGGGGAGAGAGAGAGGGAGAAAGAACCTATCTCCGCAATATCCAATGGTGCCGAGTTGGATGGTGATGTCGCACGCCACTAAGAGCAAGAACCAGAAGGTGGTGATGGCGATGGAGACGCGGTAGCAAAGGACGCAAACTAGTGGAGGTCGCTCAATGCAGGATCACAAGAGGTGGCCAAGCAAAAGAGTGCAGAAATGGAAAAGGCAACGGCGATCTGTTTGTTCTACTTGGAGATGGAGATGGCGACTGCAAGGGCGATTAGCGTCTGACTCTAAACGCAAGATCATGAGAGGTGGCCAAGGGGAAGAGCACAGAAAAAGGCAAAGGCAACGGGGATCTGTTTGTTCTACTTGGAGATGTAGATGGCTACTACAAGGGCGATCGGCGTCTGACTCTAAACGGTCACTCAAAAAAGGCATGTGGGTTGCGCTCACAAGGACAACCACTAATAAATGGGCTCAGATTCCCATGCAGTATGATTTACCAACCACAATCTTGGGTGTAATCATGCGGATAGTGAAGTTGTCACCCTCATCGAGTTAACCATTGTAAATTTAGAGGCAGTACCCCCGCCAAACATTTTAACTATACCCTCATCCTAGAGGAGTGCTCTTCTGCCTCTTTTCGCATCCTCTATTGCCCATCATTTTAACTCTACCCCCGTCGATGCTACGTAGTAAGAAAACCATCTCTACACTCCCAACCCTTTTTGTGCATCTCCTCTTACTCTCTAGTGCTCCTCCTTTTTGCGCATCCTCCTCTTACTCCTGTTCTGCAGTGCTTTAGTGACGCAAAACACTACACACATTGAAGAGGTATGCTAATACACTTTTCTGCACTTGTATTTTGTGTAGTTAGTACCAAGTGAATAAGGGAAGGTAAACCCTATTTGTTGCACCTGTTCGCTTGGTACTGACCATCGCCTTTATTAATGATGTTTGCTATTACACTTTTCTGAGGTCAGTACCAAGCGAATAAGGGAAGGAAAACTTTGTTCGATGCACATGTTCGCTTGGTAGTGACCTCGAAAAATATAAATGATGTTTGCTATTAGACTTTTCTAAGGTCAGTACTAAGCAAATAAGGGGAAGGTAAACCCTATTTGTTGCACTTGTTTTTTTAATACCAAATACGAGTTTTGAACTTATAAGAGAGAAGCAAAATTACAGCTTAACACCCATGTAGGGGCTTTTGAGTTAGAAAACACTAGGGACATGCGCAAAGGCCAAGTTTCAGACTTTACAAAAAGTGGTCTACTAATTTTTGAGGGATACAACTGGGAATAAATAGTTAGAAGTTAATCCTTTGCTTCACAGCCAGCTGTCTATCTCTTGCTGAAGCTTGTTGGAAAATTGCAAGGCTTCCTCATATTTACTGGCTAGCTCAAGCACTTCATCCTTCATCTCCTGTACCCAATTATAGATAACATCTAGAGAGCCATTCTCGGCGAGCAATCCCTGTAGGTCTTCAGCCCTTCTTGCATCCAGAGAGTCTTTGAGGATTGAGACTCTGTGCCTGTAGATCCTCATTTGTTCCAGCTTGAGGTTAGCATCCTGCACAATGCATCCAGTCAATAAGTTCTTCAAACTAGGAGCTTGAAAACTGGGAACAAAAAGGAAAGAATTTCTGAGCTTCCAAGGGTTGATACTAAGGGGGAAAGGATGGGGGTGTTGGTTTGGCAATTGAGGCAGGCAGAATTACCAGCGGCTTACCTCAAGGATTGACTCCCGTGTTGACAGCAGCCACTCCCAGGATGTGTCTGTGGAGAACGCTAAGGGTACCATCGAGGGAGGACCAAGGGGGGACCTCATGAGGAGGGCCCAAATGCAATATTGCTGGCACTCTGGGAGTGTCCCTTGGAAAGGAATCACCACTTTTCCAAGCTTCCTCTAGTTGCTCTGTGTAGCCTCGAGGGAGGTTCTGAAAAAACTGTTGGTTAAATAGAATAGATGGACATGCCTGAAAAGCAGGGCCTGGGTTCTGACTGATGAGTGGTCTGTGAGGCGGTGAGTGGTCTGTGAGGCGGTGGGTTGGAGTACCACCATGCGTTTTCATGAGAGGTAGACATGGGAGGGAGAAGCAATGGTATCACCCCCCTAGATTAGGGGAGGTGATGGGAGGGCACAACATGACAGTTAGGACAGCATGGACTTAAACGTCTCCTTCACATTGGTATTTTGTTGCACCTGTTCGCTTGCTATTACATTTTTTTGAGGTCATTACCAAGAGAATAAGGGAAGACAAACTCTGTTCCATGCACCTGTTCGCTTTGTATTGACCTTAGAAAATTTAAATGATATCTACTATTACACTTTTCTGAGATTAGTACCAAGCGAATAAGGGAAGGCAAACTCTGCTCGATGCACCTGTTCGCTTGGTACTGACCTCAGAAAATTTAAATGATATCTGCTATTACACTTTTTTGAGGTCAATACCAAGCGAATAAAGGAAGGCAAACTCTGTTCGATGCACTTGTTTGCTTGGTACTGACCTCAGAAAATATAAATGATGTTTGCTATTACACTTTTTTGAGGTCAGTACCAAGCGAATAAGGGAAGGCAAACTCTGTTCGATGCACCTATTTTCTTGGTACCGACCTTTTTTGAAATTTTAAGTCCCTTGTACTGACAAATAAAATGTTGTTTTCTGTTATGCTATTTGTAGAGATGCCTTGTGCAAAGGCCACGCCTAGAAGGGAAACAGGTGACTCTTTGAATGCTCAAGCAAGAAGATGCCGATATGAGGAACACAGAGGTGTACTGCAAGAGCTACTAAGGATCGAATGACACGTTCAACCGGCTATTCCACGTCTTCCTTTCCTGTGAGTAGTGCGAGAGATTTGCGAGCAGTGGAGAGTTGGCATGCGATGGGCCAGCAGTGCACTTCTTTGACTTCAAGAAATTACAGAAGACTACCTCGTTGAATTCTTCAGTGATGGATATATACTAGCTGCCCATGCACACCACGTTACTATCATGCCATGGGATTTTGACACTCTTCAGAGACTGCACTTCCGCTATGATGGGCTGCTTTAGCCAGTACCTATTTGGGATATGAGAACAATGGATATACTTAATATCCCCCCTCTCCATCCTCGTGCACAACAGAGAGAGCCGTCTAGGGCTGAAATAAACAGCAGGAGGACACGATCACACAGGTCAAGAGAAATGACACAGATGGGCAGGCTGAGATAGCCACAGAGGGGAAAGAGCAAGCCAGGGTGGACCCCGAGGTATTCATGGAAGAAACAGAGACAGTTATGGAGGAGCCAACTAGACCCCAAAACGAGCAATTCATGGAGGATCCGGAGCTAGTAAGGGCTGATGAGGGGCATGAGCAGGCTAGGGTGGACCCTGAGGCATTTATGGAGGAACCAATGTTGAAGGGAAATGAGCAAGGCATGGAGGATCCGGAGCTTGTGCCTATTAGGGAGGACCCTGTGCCTGTTAGGGAGGACCCTGTGGCTATTAGGGAGGAGCCTCAGGCAGCTAGAGATAAAGCTCAAGAAAGGCAAGGGCAAGGCTCTGCTTCACAAGGGCCATCCAACGAGAGCCTTTATCAAATGATCGATTATTTTAGAGCAAATCAACGAAGAGAAAGAAGAGGAGTTGCAAGTTTTGCTCAGCGCAGCACCTTTGCATACACAGATACTGCTGCCTGGAAGGTCAGAGGAGCCTCGATCAACAAGACTTCCTATGCATGCGCAGTTTCACCAACTCCAACGCAACAGATGTGGTCATCCACATTGCTTTGTGGCAATTCTCATGCTCTTTAAAAGTCATGGTTAGTTCATTAAATGGCTCACTACGAGTCAGTGGCTTATGGAATTGGATAGTGATACTACTCGCTCGGTATTGACCCATGTCTTCACGGTAGTCGTCAAGTTTTTCTTTATAAGTCACGCTTGGTTCATTAGATGGATCACTACCACTAATACATGGGTCAATACCAAGCGAGTCAGTGGCTTATGGAATTCGAAGCTGCCCCAGTCGCTTGGTATTGACTCATGTGTTTGTGGCAGTGACAGCCCGCTGAAATATCTTAAGTCTAATCTCTACCATTGATTCATGTTAGTCACGCTGTCTCGCTTCTGTTCCCTGAGGTTCAAAGCAAAATATACATAATAGATCCGCTGATATCCCCTATGTTGCAAAACAACGGAGTTTCCTTTTTGGCTCAGATGTGCTGGTTTAGCAGAGTCAATTTTGATCTAGAGTGCTTTCTGGTCATTGCATACAATCAATCATGAGTTTTTTCTTGCCTTGTAAAAACCATGTTGCATTTAGAATCGTTCTCCTCATCTTTGATGGTTTTGGTGTAGCCATCATTGGAGTTTGTTCTTCTTTGACATTGAAGGTAAGATTGTTCACTACGCAAACTCCGTGCAAAGCAAGGCATTTCACTGTCCTTTAAAAACGTAAGGCACATCTTGGTACATTTGAAAGTAGTGTCTCTTTGTAATGTGTTGCTAACTCAAGTGGTTATGTATGTAGTGTTGTTAACTCAAGTGGTTATGTATGTAGTGCCGCAAAAAAACTTTTATGTTGTGTAGAGCATGTTTTGTTAGAACGTGATCTAGGGAATACCATCCGGCACAAACAGGTAATCGCATGCAGATTGATGACTATAGTTGTGGCTGCCCAACTTGTTTGAATGTCTTGTTGCTCCTCAATCAAATTTTGGATGTATCAAACGTAAGTAATCAAAAGACCATATTAGGGAATTTGGGACTTTCCCTTGAGTCTGGGACTCATGATCAAAACTAAGAGTCATCATAACTTGAACACCCCTAATCCAAATTTTACGCTTGGTGGCGCGATCAATTCCATTTTTAAAGGGCTTTTTAAAGATAAGTCACTTGATAGGGCTTTGAGAAACTTAAAGACAAGTTAACCGGTCTGCACTTCTGTATTTAAGAAAGAATCAAAATGGGAAGATTCCCATTCTCCCTAATATGGTGTTTCAAGATGTTTCATTGTTTGCTACAACATTTGTATTAAAAGAAGCAACAACTTTACTTACTTTCCTATTATCACGCTTCTACAGGAACTTCAATTACATAACTACACCTCCAACGATGTGCGACATTTTTATATAATGGCCATCCAACATATTATAATCTTGGTAAACAGATGTACAAGAGAGGAAGGGACGAGAGCTCAGGAGTTCAAAGAGGCTCACGTTGACAAAATGATGCAGCACTACAATCAGACTCAAGAAGACGTGTCAAAATATGCAAGAAGCAATAAATCAATATTATGCAGACGCCACAAAAGTAGAGGAATGGGCTACACATTGACGGCAAGAGAAAGAATAGAGGGAAGCTTCAGAGGTGCAAGATGCTGGGAAGCCATGGAAGAGGCCCATGATTTCGAACGACGTGAAAGGATGCCTGAGACCAGTGTCCCCAGAGGCAAAAGTAGCAGCAACCAAAGTAGAGGGCATGGGAGCGGTGGAAGCAACGGGGGGACAGGGCAGGGACACAGTGGCAGCAACTGGGGGAGAGGAAAAGGGACCAGTGGCACAAACGAAGGGAGACGACAGTAGTAGGGAAAGGGAAATAACTTGTATATATCTTGACAGGAACAACACAATTTGTAAAGTTTTTAGACAATGAAAAGTGTACATTTTTTAAACATTGTTTGACCACTACAAAATGTCTCTGTATTAGTCATTCTGAAGAGTACATCATGGTTTGCATGGCATCAAAGCTCATTGCATGCACAAGGTATGTGACCTATCTTCCGGTGGAAGCAATTTAGTGAAGTGTATTTGTAAGTGACTCCTTGCACAATGTTGTTTTCTCCTTACGTCTTGGAATCTAAAAAGAAGAAAAAGTTAGATTCTATCTTAATGTATTAAAGACAATCAAAATTCATCCATTTAGTAAGCACCTTTCTATTGTTGAGACTGAATGCATACAATCCCGGCTAAAGTGGAAGTTCTTCACATGTAAGATCTACCCTGAGTTGTGCAAGAGTTGTGCTTGCCATTGTCTCCATCACAGTAAGTAGGTTATCTCAAAAGTAGATCTCCATTGATAAAGGTTTGTTCTCGAGGCTAGACTTTGTATATTGGTCGAGTGGAAGAAGCTGCCCACTAAGAAGATGATATCTAAAATAGTAAAACGACACTATGAAATTTTGAGAGCTTATAATGAACTTGCAAATTATGGACTTCTTTTGCAAAATACAGATTTTGCTCTATGATTGTTTCCTATCCCAATTATCATCTAAAAAGTCCAAACAGCTTTCAGACTTGCAAATGAACATTGTTGCGGTAGTTCTTATTTGCTCATCGAAGAAAAAATCTACAAACACTTCAAGAGGCATAAATAGTGCGAGCTGAACTATTTTTGTGGCAATTGAATACTTGAGGGACTTTTTCCATATCCTGAAACAACTTATTCCTAAAGCTTTCATTAGTTTGCGAAGCTAGCAAAGACCAATCCTTGCTGTCAAAGGATGAAGTGACAATGGAGCTACACGACCCCAACCAATGGAAGTTCTCGGTTCCACATATGACATATCATAAAAGAATATTCCATTATCTGAAAGTTCCTTGTGTTGTCTTCCTCGGTACATTTACTCACCAATAAATGCATGGAAAGTATCAAAAATCCCAACTATGCTCTCAACTGGTTGCCAATCTGTCCTATTCGATGGATAAATATCTGAAACATACCAAAGATGATATCCACCACTTAACCTTCGAATATAATCATGCACTAAGTGAGATGCTCAACATAACTTACAGCTGGGTTGATGCCTTGGAAAACTTGGAGGAGATGCTTGCAACCTTAAGTCTGCATGCTGGAAAGCACGTTGTATGAGGACCTCTTTCACCCGCTTGCGTTGTGCACACACTTTAAACTCTTTAACTTGTCCCTTGAAAGCCTCCACAAAATCATTGCGTTGCCTCCTCTTCCTCCTCCTAGTTTTCAGTAGACACCAACTTCCGATAGTTACTCGAGATGGTATCCATGCTTGATCATCTATAGTATAACTGTTAAAAATGCTAACACAGTCAATGGTAGTGCTAGGCTTTCGAGACATAGTCATGGTGTGCACTAGAATACACAGAAAGATTAGCACAAATATGAAAAAGGGAAGAAGTTTTTGAGAGGGAAGTAGAGCTACTCAAAGTCGTATTTGGGTGGGAATATAGATACTAGATAGAGTCTTCAATGAAAGTTTTGAAATTCCTCGGTACAGAGTTAGTACGACTTATGGCATTTATGCCTTGAAAGCGTGAAATTGTGCAGTTTGATTAACAAAAATAATATTTTCTCTTTTCTCCTAAAAGAGCTTGGCTCCAAAATGTTGATTTTCAACGTAACGTTAGCCTCTTCCTCATTGGTCGAGCATCACTCTCTCTCTCTAGAACTAAAAGGCCCAAAAGTGAGTCCAACTTTCTCCTAATGGTTGTTCTCTTCTACAATGTAGTTACTCCATCTGGGTGCTACAGATAATTTGAATAGAGTCGCGTGTTCTATCGGCTTTTGAAAAGTGCAGATAATACATGATTTGATATTCTTATGAACACTTTGTTGCATTTTCGGCCAATA
Organism: Adiantum capillus-veneris; assembly: GCF_014529385.1. Classification (NCBI taxonomy): domain Eukaryota; kingdom Viridiplantae; phylum Streptophyta; class Polypodiopsida; order Polypodiales; family Pteridaceae; genus Adiantum; species Adiantum capillus-veneris. Next base: position 127,845,988 of record NC_140939.1, on the reverse strand, counting down.
TACACCCATTATCATTAATCTTTGATACGTTTGTGCATGCCCATTGTGAATCCCTGTTGTTTGTACATGAGACTGGTCTAGATACAAGTCCTGTTCACTTGATTCAACACAAAGCCTAAGGATTTGATCTGATCCCTATTTGTATAGCCTTCCAGCCAGCATTACCAATGATCTAGATGTTGCAATGGTTGATGGTTGTCTTGTCAAATTCAATGACCCAATAGTTAACAAAGGAACTACATCCTCGCTCCATCTTGGAACCATTTCTATGTTGAAGAGATATGCATCTGGCAAATCATCATCAACTCCTACAGGGTTTTCTCCATGCACCATTCTAGATAAATGATCCGCTCTTTGGTGTGTAGTTCCTTTTTTGACTAGAACCGTGGAGTCAAACTCAAGCAGTATGATGAATCATCGTACAATCCGCCGCGTACTGCAAGGTTTGTTTACCAAGTACAACAGTGCTTGGTGATCAACGAAGAATACAAATTTATTGGAAAGTAGGTAATGTCTAAACTTTTTCACAACATAGATCATACCCAGACCCTCCCTTTCAGTTGTTGTGTAATTCTTCTCTGCACTATTTAGTTGTCTACTGGAGTAACTGATTGGAAAATCTTTCTTTCACTCATCTGTCCACTCAAATTTAGTTATCAACGCATAAAGTGGTTTCACAATTATAGTGCATGAGTAGATAAATCTGCGATGCCTGTACCTCCTTTACCTTTACTGGTCGTGGTAGATCAACAATTACGCTGATCTTCTCCATGTCTGTCGAAATACCATTTTTGGACACTATATGTCCCAATATTTTTCCTTGTCTTACCATGAAGACATATTTCTCTGGATTCACTCAAATCCGATATAGTCTGCATTTTTTGAACACTTTGGTCAAGTGCTCTATGTGCTCCAATCTTACGAGAGAGTGAACGCACAAGTCATCCATGTAAATTTCTAAGGACTGTCTTAGATTTTCTTTAAAAGCATGACCCATCAGCCTCTGAAATGTGGCTGGTGCATTCGTTAAGCCAAAATCCATTACCCTGAATGCAAAAATGCCCCATTCAGTTGCAAAAGCCATCTTGTGCCGATCCTCTGGCTTTATTGCGAGTTGGTTATAGCCTGAAAATCCATCTAAGAAACTTTAAGCTTCTTTTCCTGCCACTCTTTCTATTACATGATCAGTAATGGGCAGGGGATAGTTGTCCCAAATTGTAGCAGCGTTTACTTTCTTGAGATTGACGCATACTCTCAAATTTCCATTTTTCTTCGGGACCACTACAATCGGTGAAACCCAGTCAGTGTGCTCAATTTCTTAAATAAACTCTGTCTCTTTCAGCTTATCTATCTCCTCCTTGATCTTCCTTCCAAACGTCTCATTGTAAGTATAAGGACGTTGTCTACTTGGTTTGGCGTCATTCTTAAGGGGTATTGTGTGTTGACAGATACTTGGATCCACACCCTTAAGATCTTTGTATGACCATGCAAACACATCTCTATACTGTTTTAGAGTAGCTATCAAAAGCTTTTCCTCTTCTTCAATAAGATCCGTGGCAATATATGCAGGTTTTGGATCTTCTCCTGGCTCTGCTAGATCTATTCGTTTGGCTTTCTCAAGACCGTCGTATGATGTACTAGGTTCCTTCAATTCTCTCATCGGTTGTTGCACTATGATTTTTCTATCTTGTATGGTATACTTCTTATAATGGGACGGCACATCCATTTTGTCAGAATTCATGTCCTCATCTGTTTCCATTTCAGTTGTCCATATGTCTTTGAGGGTCTGTTTGAGCTTATTGTACTCTCTTTTCCTCTTTTCTTTGGTCATTCTAGACCGTGTTTCCCCCTCCCTCTGTGTCTCAGTCGTTTTCTTTTCACGCTTTTTCTTTGTTTTTCCATGGTTTAGTTTTGATAAACCGGCCAGTGACCTTGTCTTTGACACAATCGTCAGCTTTTACAAGCTTTAGATATCCCGTTTTGTCATTGACAAGAGGCATGGGTTTATGTTTATTCGCTCTTGATTTCCTTGTTCTCTTTGATCTATACCGCTCTTGTGGACTAGGTTTTTGGTTAGGAAACTCGTAAAACCTATCCGGTCTCGACATATACTTACTATTTGTCTCTGATCCACTTGATCTTTTGTCATCAGCATCTATCATTTGGATTTCATCACCTAGTGATGGAAGGTCGTCGCTTAGTGAGTCTGTGAATTCCTCCTCTGTTCAATTCCTATCGTCCAATACAGATATCTCATCAACTATTCTTTTACACTCAATCTCAAATAGTGATTCTTCTTATTCATCGCTATCTGATCCTGACTCAAGGATGACGCTAGCCATTTGCAACTAACTAGGTCGTATCCTTCATCGTCACAAAATTTTGTAGGCATGCATTCGTTAACACATACATCCAAGGTTGACAATATTTGAGTCCACCCAAATGGCTCAAATAAATGTTCGGGGAAAGGTTCTGGGAGATAAGCCTCATCTTCTACTGACCTTTCCAACACACATTCCTCTTTGATTAAGTCTCCACAATCAGATGCTCCACACATCCAGACATGTGCTTTCGTTTGTAACCACGCAGGTATTTCTTTTCCATTCACTGTGGTTGAATCAAATCATCGTGCACTAGTGTTTTTGCAATGTCTCTATAGCTATGATCCTTCATGTTGATTTTTGTTATTAGCTCCTCATGCCTTGGGTAAATTTGGTAGTACCCCCAATCTTGTATCATTTTGGGTTGACGCATAAAAGGTCGCCCCAAAATAATGTCAAAGTTGTTCATTTTTCCGAAATCTACCACGGCAAAGGTGTGCTCATAGTTAATTCCACACGAAGTTACAACTATTTGGTCCAGGACTCCCAATGGTCTCTCTACATACCCATCTGCAAGTTGCAGTTTCATTCTCGTCTTTCTGAGAGCTGGACGGCCCCATTTCTCCAAGATTTGCTTTGTAGCAATTGCAACTCCCACTCCACTGTCTAGGATAGCTATCATCTTTATATCCTGATATTTGACAGGTAAGGTTGTATTACCTTCCTTACCTTCACAGTAATCTCCGACCTTGTTTATGGGCACAGGTTGGGCTTTGGGTTTTGACCTTCCCGTTTGTTTTCTTCTATCGTAGGGTTTGTCTGAAGAGGAATCTTTATTCCTTTATTCTTCAAATGTTTCCCTATGTCTTCCCATAAGTGTGGTCTGACTCTCAAGAGTTTTGACAGTGTGATTGTGCATGTTACAGGTGTCGACAGCATCTCTTGAAAACTTTTTGAGTCAATCATTATTGAAATAGCTCTCATTTGGGATGGAACTAATCTTATCTCTGATTGTGCCTCGTGTTCACCTATAAATGAAGGCAGGGTTTTTAGGGATTGAGCTTTGCTTTCCATTGAAACCTCCGTTCCTGCATCTCCATACAACGATTGTATATCTCCTGGATAAAATTCGTTGTCCATGTTAACCTTAGGAATTGGTGCAGACTGTAACGTCGCTCTTCCGTTCTTTCTATTTCTAATGGTTTCCCATAAGTGTTGTGGTCCCCGGGGAGGTCACCTAATAAAAATGTAACCTATCACGTGAGTTCAACAGAAGGGTATTTAAAGTTCTTGAAACTTACAGAAATATATATATAGAAGGGCATTATTTTTTCAAATTTGGAAAAAACTTACAGATTTTAAAAGAAAAAGGTACATTAGATTCTTAACAAAATTCACAGATAAAGGGTTTTTCAAACACGTCTTGAACTCACGTGATATGGTAGTTTTACACATAGTGAACCCCCCGAGTTATGGCCATGGTTCTTCCACTTCTGGAATTGGCATTATAGTCATTGACTTAGCATCATCAGTGGTGTTCGACACCACTCGGTGATCCAATGACAATATAATTTTAGGCCTGGGTCCATTTATTTGTTCTGATTCATCGATCTTCAGTTTTTCTCACTGTTTGTGAATCAACACTTCTTGTTCTGGAGTTCTAATCGCATTAGGTTCCATCAATGCCTGGGCTGTTTCAATAAGGTGTTTACACATTTCCAAACGCTTCGTTTCCACTTCTGGTTGAGGATAAGTCAACCATCTCTGCTCTAAGGTTTGGTTTGTTTTTAGCCTTGCTTCATATGCTTGTAATAGAGCATCTAAAGGCTCTAGCACTTTCTCGACCAAGACTGATCCCCCTGAGGATGCTTTCCTCGGCTTGTTGTTGTCCTCATCAGTTTTACTATCTCTCTTATTTCAGTTACTCTTTCATTTCATGTAATTCATTTTGCATGGCAATGTGGGTTTTTATCCTTCTTGCTTTCATTCTGTCTCGTTTCACCTTCCAGGATTTTCGCTGTGTTCTCACATATAAACTCTCGTTTTTTGTGGGTATAGGCAACTCGACCTTTTCTTCGAATGGCTTGTTTTTCTCTAAGTCCTTGGCTTGGGCTCTGATTACCGCATTGATTTAGATCATGGGTTTGGTTTCTGATCCACTGCTTGCACTTGGTAAGACCCCCACAATATTCATAGTTGCTTTTCCCTTGTTGTCCGAATTCCTTGGGCAATCTGGCAATATGTGATTCACACCACACCCGTCACAAAACCCAAAAATTATCACTCTTTCGCCTTTGAAAGGACAACTATGCTCGCAATGATCTGTACGTCCACAATTATAGCACGGTCCAATTGGTGGTTGATTTTGAGGAGGTGGTCCCATAGGTTGTCCCGCCCTATTAGGATATCCTCTTGGTTTGTAGTTCTGGTTCGCAATGAACATTAGCGTTCTTTCATCCACTGTTGAGCCAGCAGAGGATCACACCCACATTTTTGCTCACACCCATCATTTTGTAACCATTGATTGTAATAAATGTCTTTCCGACATTAATTTTGATTGGAGCCATTCATTAAGTAACGGGACTCAATTGAGTTTCCAGCTTGTAATCCCGAAGTAATTTCACATGTTGATGTAAATAATTAGAGATGTTCTCACCTCCAAGGCTGAGGTATATAAGCCAAAGTTTTGTAACCTAAGGAAGATTCAATTAATCAAAGTGAGTTTTTGAGCGCCGTGACTGTGTCTGAGAGAGAGAGAGAGAGAGAGAGAGAGAGAGAGAGAGAGAGAGAGAGAGAGAGAGAGAGAGAGAGAGAGAGAGAGAGAGAGAGAGTCTTATCTTCTTGCTACGCGAGCTACGGGGCCGCCATTGGAGAAGCGACACCGCCATTGTGTTAGCAACCGTGAGAGCTACGCACAGATACCAAGAGTGCGCGCTATCGGCTTCTACGTGTGGTAAGTTCCTACGAGCTTCGGTGTGAGTTTTCTTCCAACTCGTGTGTCGGAATAGAGCGTGCAGCATATCTATAGAACCACAACGAGTAGAGCTACACATTAGTACCATCGGGGTCAAGTTTCGGTCACCTGTATTTTTCGGCCTGTCTTCATACGCGTTTACCGCACAGAGTGGTTATAGGTTGATTTTGCAGTTCAAGTCTTTAGGGTGTTGTTCTTACCTAGTGTATAGACTTCCCCTTGAGTTTGAGATCGATTCAATGATTCTAGATCCTGTTTCATATAGCATTCGTTCGTAGTACGGATTTCAGTCACTTGCGTATTTTAGAACTTAGATTTGATTTCCTTAGTAGTGATTGTCATTAGAAGGTCGAGTAGGTGATTTGACACCCACCTAGTTGTTTCCATGCACCTGCGGGTCAAGCTCCGTCCTCGTCTGACAAATTCTGTTGTTGGTTGAGTTCTCGCTATTTAGCTTCCGCTAGCGGCGTAACCGCCTTAACATTTGGCACCGTTGCCGGGGACGAGAGCCCTAAGTAGGTGACCTTAGACGAATCCTACGAGGTGATTCGTATAAACTACTTTGTATACTTTAGTTAGAAAATATCTAGGAGTGGTGGACTCCGAAGATCTCGAGAGATACTAGGAAGTGGGGTATTCCTGGGTCTTCCGTGTTGACAGTATTTTTAGTTTAGCTTAGATTTGTTTGTTGTTTTGTTGGTGTTGAGTAGTTGTTGATAGAAGAAGAATTTGCTAGTCCGTGAGTGACAGTGGATATCTTTAAAGTCACAATTACCAAACCCATTTTATGATTAGGAATAGCTTAGGTAGGACTTCATTTGATCCTGATCTAGAGCTAGTAATCATTGGAGTATTTGCTTGATATGGTTGATTGCATGTTAGATCACTAAACCGTCGAGTTAGTAGTGAAACTTGCAATAAACAAAAGTCAGAGAAATTTTCTGTGTATCTGGGAGTTGTTGAGCACTTGAGAAAGCTTTAGGAAGGATTCTGTGCCAAAAAACTGGAAATCTGCAACTTTAGACATCATACGCGTATGATGTCTAAATGACCAAACAGAGACCAAAACAGAAATTTTGACTTTACCAAAGTGTTCAGGAGGGGGGTTATACCCTAATTTCAACTTAAAACAAGAGCATTAACACTCAAAGAAACCCGAAAAGACAAGTCGGAGTCCAAGAAACGCAAAGAATAGGAAATTTTGGATTCAGATCTTGTTTTTACATTCAAACCTGACAAAAACACTTGAAACTCAATTATAAACATTGGAGAAGGCTTAAAACCAAAAATAGTCAAAATCTGGGACAAAAGACATCATACGCATATAATGTCTTTTGGCACATCCACTGCTTATTTTTGATATCTGACCTGACAAGATTGTTACAGGCACTGTAGGAAGCATAAATATCAAGTTTGGACCCAAATTGATGAAAAAGACATCATACGCGTATGATGTCTTTGACCTAATTTTGGACATATTTTGATACTTTGCTAACACAGATCCATTGTAATAGCTGTCTAGAGGTTATATTTCAAGTTTCATCCCATTTGGATAACAATTGACCCAAAAGCAAGTCAAAAGCAGAAAATTGCCAAGAAAAGCCTAAACTAGCCATAACTTGCTCAAACAGAGTTCAAACTGAATTTTGTGAGTGAACAGAGCATAAAGGGGCCACTGAGAGTGAGCATAACCAAAATAGTCAAAATCTGTGAAAAACGACATCATACGCGTATAATGTCTTTTTCAGCATAACTGCGACAAAATTCTCACTTGATGAAACAGAAGATGTCCAACTGACAAGATTAAACAATTGACCAAGTATCAATCAGCTTGGATCAATTCTGACCACAAAAACTTGGGGAAAACAAATTGCCGAGACGGAAAAGTTACAGTCCTTTAGGGGAATTGATGAATTTGAGATCGGGCAGGAATCTCCGGAATAATCAACCAAAACAAGGGGAACCAGCAAGTGTCATATCAACCGAGGGAAGTGTAAACCAAAGTTGGGTGCAACCATTAGAGCCGATCTTTGAAGGAAGTGTTTCTGATACTTCTTCGGAGAGGTCTTACGAGATTTTCACCGAACACTCGAACAGGAACAACAGAGAAAATATGGCAACAGGATCATCAAACCCTTCCGCCACAATGAAGCTATTGTTCATAAAATATCAGTACGACAATGAGCAAGGTGCAAAGATCTACAAAGATGGAATGGACCGCTATTGTGTAAAGATAGAAGAAAGACCTAGTGAGTTCAAGGACTTAGTGCCTGTGAGCTATAGCAGAGATAGATATCTAGATGACGAGGGTACCATGTACTTGGTAGTCCTAAACCCTAACATTGTGGACAAGTGGGGATTGATGGGCACCAAAGCCAAAATAGATGAAGAACTCGAGGAGAAAGCACCAATAATAAACTTCCCTAATGCGAGGTTAAGAAGAGAGAATGAAACTACAAGGATCAACACTGATAACATCTATATGGGGCTATACAAATATAATAATGGGGAGCAAGATCTCTATTATAGATGTGAAGAACCCTACACTGGAGAGTTGACAGACCAAAAAAGACTCTATGTCTTTACCTACACAGAGGGATCAGAAGTGAAAATTGCCGCTTACGATAAGTATGGCAGGCAATACTCAACAATGGACAAGAAAGAATTAGAAGGATATACATACTTTGGGGGACCACTACATCAGTATTATGTTACTTCTAGCTCACATAGACCAGCACCAACAACTGGAGTGCAACACTCAATGACAACAGGAGGACAAAGAACTCAGGTTGCTAACTCTTTCAGTCAACCTTGGGACTCGAAGCTCGGACCAATGGGATCATTACATTCCAGAGAGTCAATGGAGACGAATCGAGGTAGTGCAGTTCCAATCCCCACCTATACCACTCCAGGTCCAAGGTTTGAAGTGGAACCATCACATTTACCTCCTAGTAGTAGATTCAGGGCGGGGGAACCGACAAGGGTAACCCATGAAGTCCATGATGCTAGAGAAAGCTTTAGCCGAGACACAGGAGCAATGAGATTGGTAGCAGATCATAGACGTATGAGACCATCTCAAGTAGCCAAGTGTATGCCAAAGAAGTATGGTGGTTCAGGAGATCCGTATGCACATGTGTCACTCTTTAAGCAAGTCTTAAGAGCTGAGCAGATAACAGATTTCCATACACAATACGAGGGATTTGGTCTTACTCTAGAAGGTACTGCATTGACATGGTTTCAACCAATGAACATGGGGGGATTCCATGACATTTACCATTTGCTAAGAGAGTTTACTGAGGAATTCTCAAAACGAGGGATTAAGCACAATACGGTCTCACAAATATATGCTTTTAAACAGAGAGAACACGAAAAGGTGAAGGAAGCTTCACTTCGCTTCAAACAATACATTGAGAGATGTCCAGTACGTGAACGACCACAAGATGACAGACTATCTGTTCTCTTTATTGAGGGACTGAGGAACGACACTCTCAAGAAGGACTTGCACTTGAAAGCTTGTACAAGTTTCGAGCAAGTAACGAGAGAGGCATTGTACTTAGTGGATAACTGTACAGTTTATGGAGAGGTGTCAGCGGATACAGATTTTGCATCCAGTAGCTCCTCCTCCGTAGCGAGCGAGACTACCACTAAAAAGAATGTTCAAACAACAACCATGCCAAATGTAGAGCAAATGATAGAAGATGCTCTAAAAAGGATGACACCATACCAAAAACCATTGCCAAAACCACTGAAATGGTGTGCTATTGAACAAAAATGGACAAATCATCCAACAGAGGAGTGTTATTACAACAAAGGGTATGTAAGGGAGCACGAGTATGCACCTCCTGCTCAATTAGCACCACCTCAGATACATCCAGTACCTCGATACCCAACGGGAAATGTATCGGGACCTATGGGGATAGAAAGACCGCAACCGGTATTGGGACAACAACCACCTTTACCAGGAGCAAGACCAGTGGGCATTAGATATGCACCAACCTTAGAGAATCAGGAAGAACAAGCCTTAGTGCCTGTTCAAGCCTATTACAAAGAATCGGGTGCACACATGTCTCCGACAGTGTATTACCCACCAGAAGAACCAAAACAACCAGAACCATGGGGCATGATGGGGAATGTTGGAACACCAACAGTTACAAGTGCTTCTGATGAAGAGAGATACAATATGGACGCAAGAACCTTGATGTTCATAGCTCATGGAGGGATAGCAGGACAGAGACCATCCTATCCACAAAGGACGAATCAAGCGGGACCAAGACCAGCACTAGGACCCTGTTACAAGTGTGGGGGTGACCATCTGATGAATGTTTGCCCACATACGGAAATCATTAGAATTAACGCTTATTGCACTGAGTGTGGGGTTACTCACTTCATTGAGGATTGTTCAAAGAATCCAAACAAAATGCAAAAGACGACATTGAATATGTTAGAAACTATTCCTACCAGCAGTGGGTCTGAAAATGAAACTCTGATACCAACGCAAGTTGTTACTAGAGCTCAAGCTAAGAAAACCACTAGAGAACCTGAGAATGAAAAGTTAGCGACTGAAGTGGTTAGTCAAGGACCGCGGAGTCAGAAAAACACATGGAAAGCTAGAAAAGCACGCATGAAGTTGAGAAAAGAACGTGAAGACGCTATTCTAGCTGAGGAACTAAAGCAAACTAAAGCTAGATTAGAAAAACTTGAGAGTCAAAACGGGAAACGAGAGATGAGCCCGGAAAGAACGAAACAAAAGAGTATCAAAGAAACAACGAGCTTAAGCTCAGGGGGATCAGTGCTAGTCGACAAAGTACACGAACCATTGGACGCACTGATGAGAGCTTACGAAGCTAGGTTAAAGAACAACCAAACACAAGAACAGAGGTGGATGACATACCCAAACGCGGAATTGGAAAAGCAGAGACTTGAAATGTGCCAGAGAATGATCGAGACTGCACAAGCCTTATTAGAACCACCAAAAGAAACAATGAATTGTGGGAAGGAAAACCCAATTCAGCAAGAGACTATCGTTTCACGGGTAGCTGAAAAGACTCCCAGTGCACAAAAGCCTGAAAATACACAAAAGGATGACCGCATAGTACTGAACAGAACCGATCAGGAGATAGAGAGTTTTCATCCAGTCATACAGAGGATTTACGGAAAAGATGAGGATTACAATGAATTTTGGAAACAAGTGAGAGAGGCAAACTTTGCAAACGAGCTAAGTTGCCAAGCTAATTAGACAAATTGGGAAAAGGACATCAGGAATCCTCCCATAGTGGAATTTGAGGTAGGATCTCAAGTGGACTTGGATCTGCAATCTTACTAGGGAGATGGGGGCTCTGTTAGAACAATGGAGAGCAAACCTCATTCACTGAAAACCTTACCTTCATACTTAGGAGAGTATGAAGAAAAATCCAAGATTAGAGCACTTCCGTCACGAAAAATCTCATCAAAAAAAGTCATGGACTCGCAAGGATTGATAGAGATTTTGTCAACACCAGTGACATGCACTATCACTCTAGCTGAGCTTTTGAGGCTAAGACCACATATGTGGACAACTGTAGGAAAATGCTTGGAGAAATTCGGGATAACAGACCCAACATCGAGACTGAAAGAGGGTATACAAGATCTGAGTAAACCACAAAAGAACGCTAAGCCTGTACCCTTAAACAAGGTCGGAGAGTATTGCGAAGGTGAAGAGGGGAATACAACCTTACCAGTTGAATTCCAAGGAGTAAACATGATGGCAATACTAGACAGCGGAGCTGGGGTAGCCATTGCTACAAAAGAAATCTGGAAAAAATGGGGGAAACCAGCAATAAGGAAGACTAGGTTGAAACTCCAATTAGCAGATGGACACATGGAGAAACCTATGGGGTTATTAGAGAAAGTTGTAGTGACTTCTTGCGGCATTGAATACGAACATACTTTTGCTATTGTCGATTTTGCCAAGGAGAATAACTATGATATCATATTGGGAAGACCATTCATGAGACAGTTGAAAATGGTCCAAGATTGGGGCTACGATCATATATACCTGAGAAATATGGAAACCACTACACGTGTGAACCTGAAAGACCATAGCTACAAAGATGTGAACCGAACACCGGTAGAGGAGTTTGATTCAGCTACTTTGGCGGGATCCGAATTTCCAGCTTGGTTAGGTAAACCCAAGGAGTTATGGATGTGTGGAGCTTCGAAATGTGGAAGTCTAAAACGAGAAGAATGTGTTTTAGAAAGGGCTATCGAAGATGAAACTTATGTAGGAGAACCCTTTCCAGAGGACACGTTTGAACCATTAGAATGGACACACATTCTAGCAACCCTAGATGTTTGTGCAATTCCGGATGGTCCCACAACAAAATTTTGCGATAAGGACGGGTACGACGTGGTTCCGTATTTCATGTTGAGAACTGTGCTCGAAAAAGAAACTGAAAAGAACGATACACTGGAAAAGGAAGATGAAGAAGAGGTGTTTCACGACATTCCCAATCATCCAGAGTGGGGAAATGAAGCAGACAACGAGTCAACGGACAATTCAAGCGGAAACGAAGAAACTATAACGGATGTCCGATTTTATGATTTTCCGAACCAAACTAAACAACGCCAGAAACACTATAGAGCAAAGAAAAAAACAAAAGGGGTTAGAACCAATCCGATGACTAAAATAAGAGGAAAAAATCAATTCCTAATGCTAGTAAAGGCTGAAGATTGTGTTAAGGATAAGATTTCTGGAAGAATGAGAGGCAGTGATCAAAAGAGCTTACGAAAAGACAAAAGAGGCTCAAGAAATCAAGTTCAAAAGAATGGAACGAAAACTGAAACAGAAAAATCAGAAAAGAACAAGCGCAACAGAGAATACACGGAGTCCAAGTTAGAACGTAGAAACAAGTACAGAGAGCTCAAGAAAACTCTGAAGGAAGTTTGGATGACAGAAATTGAGAGTGGAGAGGACGAAAACGTCAAAATCAAGGAAAACATGGATGTTCCCTCTCACTATAGGAAATTCACAATAGAGGATAGGAAGGTGATATTAACCCCACCTATTCGAGAGTGGAAGGAGAACGAATCTTATGACGGACCGGAGGATGCAAAAACAGTTGATTTAGCAGCTCCAGGTGAGACGCCTAGACCGGTGTACATAGCCACAGATTTGTCTCCAAGCGAGGAAGAGAGACTTTTGAGTCTTCTCAGAGAGTACAGGGATGTGTTTTCATGGTCTTATAAGGACTTAAAGGGAGTTGACCCATCGATATGCCAACACTCAATCCCACTGAAACAAGACGCAAAGCCTAGCAGACAGAGACCATACACATATAATGATACTTTTGCTAAGCGAATCAAGGAAGAGATAGATAAGCTAATGGAAGCTGGATTCATATACGAGATTGAACACACTGATTGGGTATCTCCGATTGTGGTAGTACCTAAGAAGAACGGAAAACTCCGAGTGTGTGTCAACTTAAAGAAAGTGAATGCTGCAACAATCAGGGACAATTATCCCCTGCCGATAACTGATCATGTTCTCGAGCGTGTATCAGGGAAAACAGCATACTCCTTTCTTGATGGTTTTTCAGGATATAACCAGCTAGCCATAGCACTGGAAGATCAACATAAAACAGCTTTTGCAACGGAGTGGGGAATTTATGCTTATCGAGTTATGCCTTTTGGTCTAACCAATGCTCTCGCAACCTTCCAGAGGCTGATGACGCATGCTTTCAAAGCATACTTAAGGCTGTTTCTAGAAATCTACATGGATGACTTATGTGTACATTCTCTACTAAGAGATGAGCATCTAGAACACCTAAGAAAAGTATTTGAGAAATGTAGGACATATCGCATTTGTCTCAATCCTGAGAAATGTGTGATAATGGTCCGACAGGGCAGAATTCTGGGACATATTGTCTCACAAAACGGAATATCCACGGATTTAGAGAAGATAAAAGTTATAGTGGATATGCCTAGACCAACCAATGCGAAACAAGTACAGAGCTTTATGGGACATTGTGGATATTATAGACGATTCATTTACATGTACGCTATAATAGGCCAACCACTTTACAGGCTAATAGTGAACTTTGAATGGACAGAGGAGTGTGAGGAATCGTTCAAGAAATTGAAAGAGGCACTCATTACTGCTCCAGTCTTGAAATCACCAGATTGGGAGAAGATATTCCATGTGCATATAGATGCTTCGGCATATGCAATAGGATGTATTCTGGCTCAGCCAGAAGAAGGAAACATGGATTTTCCTATCTGTTACGCCAGTCGACAGCTCAACCATGCAGAGAAGAATTACACCACAACAGAGCGAGAAGGATTAGGAATGATCTATGCTGTGAAGAAATTTCGGCATTATCTTCTAGCCAACAAGTTTGTGTTTTTTACGGATCACCAAGCCTTGCTCTACCTAGTGAATAAACCATGCAATACCGGGAGAATAGTGAGATGGTTCATTATCTTACTGGAATTCGACTTCACGGTAGTAGTAAAGAAAGGAAAAACACATCTTAGAGCTGATCATCTTTCGCGATTGACGAATGGAGAAGACCCTATAGGAGTAGATGACGACATGCCAGACGCGTACTTGTTCAACATAGAAATGATACCTAAGTGGTCTCAAAATGTCGTTAACCTATTAACCTATGGAGGAGAGTTCGATAGAAGAGAATACAACCTGAAACATATTGCTATTCAGCAATCCAAGAATCTTCAATTGGTTGCAGGAAGGTTGTATCAATTGGGAAATGATCATGTTTTACGACTATGCATCAATCCTGAGGAATATAGTATATATCTGCGCGAAGCACATGTTCAGGAATGTGCATTTCATTGTTCAAGAAGGAACACATATAGGAATTTGTTACAATCGGGAGTCTATTGGCCATGAATGAAAGAAAGCGTACATGAATATGTCACTGTATGTATTGTATGTTCATCAAAACCGCCAGCCGAGTATTCGACATTATATCAGATAATGATCGCTCCAGAATGGAATCAGTATATTGTTGAATATCTCACAAATAGAACTTTCCCAGAAGGAACGTCAAAAGCTCGTCAGAAATCTGTAGAGACAGAAGCTAGAGATTACGCTTTAATAGGAGATCAACTCTATAAGAGAGGTAAAGACAACCAGCTTAGGATTTGCGCATCAGAGTCTGAGTATGTGATAATCCTAGAGCAAGCTCATGGAGGAGTAGGTGGAGGCCATTTCTCAGGTGATAAGACAGGAAAACTAGTCTTAGCTGCAGGAATATGGTGGCCAACATTACATAGGGACGTTGAGGAATACGTTAAACGGTGTAATGACTGTCAGCGAACCAAAGTACCACTTAAAAGAGATGATATGCCGCTTAGACCAATGATGGGGGCAAGAGCTTTTGCAAAATGGGGGATTGATTATGTTGGACCCATTTCACCTCCTGCATATAAGACTCATGCACAATACATCGTTGTGGCTACAGACTATCTAACAAAGTGGGTCGAAGCAAAGGCAACTCAAAAAGCAGATGCCAGGACCACGACACAATTTCTGTATGAATACGTCTTTGTACGATATGGATTGCCAATAGAAATTGTGAGTGATCGAGGCACACATTTTATAAATGAAGTGATAAAGATCCTTCTAGATGAATTCATGGTAATCCATAGGAAATCAGCCCCGTATCATCCACAAGCAAACGGACAAGCTGAAGCAACAAACAAAACCATATGTACGGTCCTCACGAAGATTGTATCTGAGTCGAGAACTGACTGGGACCAAAAGTTACATTCAACATTATGGGCATATAGGGTGGCGTATAAAACATCCATAGGAACGACCCCATATAACATGGTTTTTGGGCTAAATGCTATCTTGCCAATAGAATTCTTGATTTCAACCTTAAGGGTGGCTAAGGATCTAGAGTGGATAGGGCACGAGCTCTCTGATAGAATAGATGACCTAGAAAAGCTAGATGAGCTTCGCCTAAAAGCAGTAGCTTCCATCTACGCTCAAAAAAGGCGACAAAAGGAATTTTTTGATAAGCATGTGCGGACTAAAGAGTTTAAAGTTGGGGACTATGTCCTAGTTTACACTCTGAAACAGCATGCTAAGAAGCTTAAAAAGCAAGGGATGGGTCCTCTGGTGATTAAAGATCTATCACCAAGTGGAGCCGTCAAGCTTGCTACATTAGACGGAGAAGAAATGCCCAATTGGATTAGTGGATGCAGAGTGAAAAAGTATCTGTTGCCGCTAACACAAGACATGCTTCTCAAAATACATCAAGAAAAGCTTCATGTCCAGAAAAAGAAAATGATTGTGGAGGAGGCGCAAGTCGAGGCGAAGGAAAGAATGGAGAAAAGAAGACTACTGCGTCAGAAACAGCGCCATGAAGGAGCAATACGAATAAGCGCAGTCAGTATAACAGAAATGGATAAGGACAAAGAAGAACCCATCATTGAATGCAAAGTGGGAACCAACCAAATCAAAGCCAGAGCACTATTGGATTCAGGAGCTCAAGCTAACCTACTTTCACTCAGTTTGTATAGACAATCGACAAATGACACTAAAATACAAACTACCAAGCAAGAGTTAAAAAGTTACTCTGAGAACTCAATCAAAACTGTCGGATGCACAGTTTTACATATACAGATTAACCAGTATGTGTATCCTCATATGTTTTACGTGGTTGAAGACCAAGCTACACAACATCCATTATTGCTAGGACAACCATGGCAGAAGCAATACAATGCAATGATTGACTGGAGTTCTAAATCAGTGCTTATCAAATACGAAGGTGAAAGTCAATCAGTTAAGTTCACCAAAGGATCAGAGACAACTCTAAAGGAAGAATCCAAAGACAAAGGTAAACAACAACCAGAGAAAAAGAAGAAGCAATGGCAACCAAAAGTTTCTATACAACCGGATTACTCTTCCACGAGGAATTCTCAACAGTGGATAAGGAAGACAAGCAATAATATAACAGCTCAACCTTGGGAAAAAACGAAGTCAACGTTGGTATGGAGACCAAAAAGGTGGTGCCAGAAAACACAAACAGAGTCTTCAATACCAAACAACAGAGTGATCCCCGACAATCAAGGACAGTGAAACAGATCTGGATTCCAAAGAAGTTCATGACGGCACAAAGCTACAGCAAGAAAATTTGGATCCCAAAGATTTGTAAACGGGAATTCCCTTCAGTACAAGCCACGGAAACTCCTAGGTATTTCAAGCTAAGGAAATCAACACACAGAACAAAGCAGGTTTGGGTCGCAAAGAGTTTGTGGCAAGCACAAGAAAAGCGGAAGCAAAATTGGATTGTGAAAAAAGACAACAAGGTAACGAAGAATCCATCTACTGATTCTACTACCGAAGTGCCAAAACCAACCCAAAACCCGACCACCAATCCTTCAATCAAACAAAGAGCAGCTTTATTGGAAAGAATGTTGTATCGTCGCTCTACAATTACATTGGGAATTTATGACCAAAACAACTACAAGGCTTCGCCCACAGACACTTCATAGTCGTCCGGGAGGACTCAGACTAGGAGGGGGGGAGGTATACAGGAGCTACAAAGCAGCTACAAGCGGGAAAAACAAAGAAAAACAAAAATTATATTACAAGGGCAGTGTCTTACATGATTTTGCAATTTTTTATGTTTGATTGCGGATATTGATAATATTTATGCCCTTATATACCTTGTTTTGCAACAAGAAGAGATCAAATGATGAATTTGGGTCTCTAGATGTGTAAATATCACTAAATAAGAGTGTTTTTGGAGCTAAAAAGTGGAAAAAAGTGGTAATCCAAGTCCAGAAATCACAAAGAAGTGTATATTCATATACACAGGGTTACCAGCTATTTATCGTGTATGTTTGGAATTTTTTGGCTTCAATTTGCTATTTTCCTTTATTTTTTATGATTTTCTTAATAAAAGTAAAAGAAAAATAAAAAAGCAGGTGAAATGAGATCGGAAAAAAGAAAAGAATAGACGGTGATGGTCCTAATGACAAGGGCAACCCATGGTAAAAATTGGATACAATTCTGAAAAAGTTGCGGAAAGCCGAAATGACAATATTTTGGCAAAGTGGACAGATTTCTCAGAAACAGGTCAAAAGGAGTCCAAATTGAGAAATTTCAAATCCTAAAGTGCATTTCACGACGAGATAGGAGCACATGTCAAATTTGGTAACAAGTGATCCGGGAAGCCCGAAGTTAAGTATTTTTCACTTCACTATCAAGCTCATTTCCACTATTACCTTCTTGGAGAGAGCAAAGAGCACACAGGAGCATCCGACCTTCTACCGCCTTCTACGACTGCTACGAGAGCTCAGAGGACACCAGACATGAGAGGTAGACTCGTTGCCATAAGCTTTTGATGCTTATCGTTAACTTTTGTCGCGAAAACTCACCAAAACCAAGAAACAAGAGCAGACGGGGAATGGGGAAGAACGCTAGGTAGGGGCACAACCGCCTAACCAAACCTTGCAAGAACTTAGAGGTGGGTTACCCTAGTATAGGAGATGAGTTTCTAACACTCAAAGCTCGAGAAAGAACGACTGAAAAAACCCTAGGTCAACAGAGCCTGCAAGAGGCAAACAGAAAAAAGTTGTCGGAACGACACAAAACTTCTCAGGAAGCTTAACAACATCGAGGGCAATGCAACCATGGAGTATCTCCGGGTTTGGATCACCAAAAGTAGGTCGGAACAACCGATTCGGTTGCAGACACACAAAGCGTCATTTTGGCATAACGGCTAAAATTGACGACCAAATGACATGAAACTTCACAAGCAGCTTCAAATATACATGGATGACTTATGTTTGCAAGCAAAACCCAAAAGAAAGCTGATTCACTTACCGATGGTGAAAAAGACGCTTTCGGGCAACCAAATGGAGAAAGATGGAGAACGGGGAGCCAAAGTCCAAGTTCAACCAAATAGGTGGCTTCACAACATATCCAATGAGCTGGAAATGCAACTCTCGAGAAGAAAAGTTGAAGAAATTCAACTCCAAGGCAAAAAGACGACTTCGGAGGTTGAAATGCCTATAAGGGGGCTTTTTAGCTAAACTGATGACTTTTTAAGTTGAAAACTAGTTAGCAGGGCTTAGGGCACTAGCACAAAGCATTCTTTGCACAAAATAACCAACATTTCAAGAAAAAACATCATACGCGTATGATGTCTCACAGCATGATTTTCACATCCATTTCAACATTTGAGTGCATAGCCTCATTCCACATGTTAATCACATCCTATGAACCAAGTATCATGAGAATTGGAGTTAGAAAACCCAAGGAAAACCAAAAAGACGCAAAGTAGGCCATAAAATTGATTTTTGGTCCTAATTTTGTCAAAATAACTCCAAACTCATTGAAACTTTGTAGGATTGTTGATTAACACATCTACAAGCTATCTTGAACCAAAAAGCACCATTTTGACACAAAAGACATCATACGCGTATGATGTCTATTTGCACTTACAGAGCAAAAAATGCTCATTTGTCATCATACATCCATTATATATATCTAATACATGCTACATATGAAGTTTGGAACCATTTGGTCAGGTGGATCACCCCATTAGTCCAATTAAGAGAAAATCCTTCATACAAAGCCTATTTTTGTCCCAAATCCAACATATTCAAGTCCAAACCAAGATTTGAGTATAAACAGTCCTTCACTAGCACATGGAGAGTCCACAAAACCAATCCCATGAAAAATTGATGAAAAAGACATCATACGCGTATGATGTCTCCAGAGCCATTTTTAGTCCAAATTCTATCCAAACTTGATAAATCCACTGAATAAGCCTATCTAAAGCCAAAACCAAGCTTATAGAGAAAATTGGTCCAAAAATGCACTAAAAGACATCATACGCGTATGATGTCTCACTATGTGATTTTGGCACCTCAGGGCTTCAACCACCAAACAGAAGTGATCTACATGCCATTTGAAGGTGAACCACCAAGTTTTATCCAATTTGGATCATAAAATCCATTTCCCTTTCAAAATTTTGCCAAGAGCCTGAACTGGACTGAACTGGCCAAAACTTGACCAAATGGGATCCAAACTCAAATCCAAGCATATGATACTCATGTATACACTATCAGCTACAAGCACAACCAATATGAAGTCATTCTGACACAAAAGACATCATACGCGTATGATGTCTCAAGCATGTTTTTGAGCCCAGTTTGCATATTTTTTCACCTACATTGCATCCTTAGGCCCTGAATAGCTCATGTTTCAATTTTCAAGTCATTTGAATAGTTAAAAGCTTCATTTTGGCTTTCAGTACTAAAAAGACGCTAACTTCTGTAATTGGAGTTACAGGATCCATGGATTCCGCTAAGTCATCGGCAACTAAGAGAAAAAGACCAACCATCAAGAATGCTCTTGCAGAAGCAGAACCTTTTGATATTCCAACAGAAACCCTCAAGCCAACCAAGACTTGGGTGGAGGAAGCAGTACTGGAAAAAGAGGGAATAAAGATCTACCAGGGGACTTTCAGAGATCCTCAAGGGCAATCGGTCGATGTACCTATGATCCCACGAGAATTAATGGATTATAGCAGATCAGAGAACATCAGCAGATACCTGGAAAGGGCTGACTTACACAGGTTCTTCACCTCGAGACCATCAGGTGTAGACACAAGAAGAGTGTATGAGTTGGCAACATCCATTCAGAAGGATGGGAAAGCCACGTTGACAGCCATGGATGGAGAAACAGTTGAAGTACAGATCACTCCACAGCTCATTGCAGATGCATTGAAGCTGCACAACAAAGGGAGTTCTGTCAGAGAAAGAAGGGAGGCCATAGAGGTCTATGGATCAAAGAAACAAAATACAACCTACGGAGATATGGCAGATCAACGAGCGGCAACCCTTTGCCGATTATACAACCAGTTTCTCCATGTGTGCAGTAAAAGACCGCAGAAGTATACTACACCACCCCATGCCATTGCGACAACCATCACATGGGCACTGAAGAGCAACATGCCAAAAGAGGTGAGTTATGCTCAATACATCCACGAGCAAGTAATCGCCATGCACAACCAGAAGCCAAAGTACATAGGAGGAGGAGAAATCCTAACAAGAATAGCTTATGAAGCTATTGGAGCGAGGGATCAAGGGCCACGGGTTCCCTCCCAGAATGAGTGGCTTAGAGAAGCCGATGAAGAGAAATAACAGCAAGAAGTATCCAAGAGGGCATCCACAAGAGCACGCCGAAAACTAGAAATAGTTTCAGAACCTGAAGAGGCTGTGGACGAGCCGCTCAAGAAGAAAGCAAAGAAGAAGGCTGATCCCAAGCAAACCAAAAGTCAAAAAGCCGCAAGAATGGAAAAGCTGGTGGAGCAGTTTAGAGCGGAAAGAGCTCTAAAGGGGGACTTTGAAGAAATGTGGGTGCCAGACCCCACTAAAGTCGGAACCAGCTCAGCCAGACCACATGTTGATCAATATGATCAATATATTAGAGCTTATGAGGAGTCGGAGGCCATACTGGAGCAGCAACCTGTCGAGCCTTATACTAAAGAGGAAGTACAGCTTTTAAAAGCTGAGCTGAAAAAGGACGACAAGGAGAAGAAGGAAGTAGATGAGTCTACTGAACTTCGAGAGAAAGACGGGCAAGCAAACAAAGGGAAAGCCAAGATGACTGAGGACAATCAGCCCTCCTTTACTGATGTACCAAGCCCGAAGAAGACAGAAATTATTGTGGAGGAGACCACAATAGAAATAGAAACAGAAGTTATGGAAAAGCCGGAGGCCGGGACCAAGGAAAAGGAGATAGATCCAGTTCAGCAAAAGAAAGATGATTATGAGGATC
Source organism: Adiantum capillus-veneris (assembly GCF_014529385.1). Taxonomy (NCBI): domain Eukaryota; kingdom Viridiplantae; phylum Streptophyta; class Polypodiopsida; order Polypodiales; family Pteridaceae; genus Adiantum; species Adiantum capillus-veneris. The sequence goes on along the minus strand of NC_140939.1, from coordinate 127,824,891 downwards.
TGGTAGCGATCGGATACAGTGAAGAAGAGGCCCTGGAGGCAGTTTATGGGATATCCCTACGAAAACAAGATGATCGGGAAGGGACGAAGGAAAAGACAAAGGGTACAATGGAGAGTGAAGAGAAAATGGATGAACAGAACATACTAGAAGAGCCGAAGCCATTGGAGGTGGTGGCAGAAAGAGCTGTCAAGTTGACAGATGAAGATGAAAAAGACATGCACATGGTGCATGAACTGCTCCGCAAGATTAAAGAAAGATCCAGAGCAAAGGAAGTAGCAATTGAGACAGCAAAACAAAAGGAAGCAGAGTTGCAGAAGAAGTTAGAGAATGCTATGACTGAATCTGAAAGTCATAAAGCATCACTCTACGACGCAGAAAATGAGAGAGACGGCTTGATACTCCAACTAGCCGAAGCTTCAAGAGAGGTAACAAGTTCACAGGAATCAAAGGAGCGAATAGAAGATGAGCTGGAGGCAGCCAAGGATGAGCTCATTGAGCTAAGGGAAAGAGTCGAACTTCAAGAAAAGACAATCACGAGACTCAGGACCACCCCTAGAGCTAGCAGAGCAGGAACAGAACAAGAGGGAGCCCTCGTACCAGCTCTGGAAGATCAGGTCAGAAGTTTGCAAAGAGAGCTAAGGTTAGAGCAAGTGCAAAGATTGCACATGGCGGAGGGATCATTGGCTGCAGAGGAGAGGCTCACATCAGAAAACCAAACACTAAGGACAGAAAATGAGGCCCTCCGCAAACAGCTCCAAGACCTCCAAGAGCAACAAAGAAGAGAAACAGAGACACCACAAGAAGAAGCAGGGGGAGCAGCCATAGAGCTACCAGAAACTGGAGAGGCAACCACAATTGAAGATCCAGCCCCAGTTCAAGAAGTGGCCTCAACTTCAGGAATCTCTGAAGAAGAAGAACAAAGGCTCCAAGACCAAATAGAAAAGTCAACAGAGTAAAGTGCCAAGGCGAAAATGGAATGGGAAAGGAGACTCCTCATCTCCATTAGACTTCAAGGTTTAGACACAAAAGTGCTCCATGAAGAGTGGATGCAACCAAGCCTGCCTTTCCCTCTGATGAAATTTGAAGTGATAAAGACGAAAAAGAGAATAGAGGAGGAGCAGTATGTCGCTCTTTACGAAGGCGACATCACAAAAGATGAACAATCAAAGAAGATTGTAGATTCTCAACCTAGATGGAGGAAAGGTTGGCTGAACAAATACCCAGCCTACCTCATCTACTTGGTAGAGGCTCCAAAGGAGATTCGAGAGGATGCAACCTTCTGCCCGGTGCCAAGAGTCAGAAGTTGGAAAGAGCATGGCAGGATTGCTGAAAAGAAGCCAAATTGGCTTAATTACCCAAGGATGCCAGGACCAAAGGCAGGAGAGAGAATAGGTAAAGCCTACATGGTGAAAACCCTAACGGGCACCATCAAACTCTTTACTGGCTCTCCTGAACTTTCCTGTCAGATGCTAAAGAAAATCTGCAGGACTCTCTTAGCATGCATTGAAGTGTTCGCGCCAGATAAAGCCACGACCTTGAGTCTACTATCGACGGCCGACACAGTGACGGATATGATGTATGATCTTTCATTGTAGCCATCACCAAAGGTGTTACATCTCTTATATCAAAGAATTATGTTTTTGCCTAGCTTCCACATGCAAACATTCGAAGAAGCTTTCTACACCGGCTTTTTCACTCATGAAAGCAAAATATTCGGCCCAACCTTGACCATCGGCAACCTACGCTACGAATCACATTTGCAGATGCTCAAGACGACAGGACTCTATTGACCAAGCCTAAAATTCATGTCAGGGACGACATGAACGCGGAGGGGGGAAGTGTTGAGCCAGCAGAGGAAGTGTTGAGCCAGCAGAGGATCACACCCACATTTTTGCTCACACCCATCATTTTGTAACCATTGATTGTAATAAATGTCTTTCCGACATTAATTTTGATTGGAGCCATTCATTAAGTAACGGGACTCAATTGAGTTTCCAGCTTGTAATCTCGAAGTAATTTCACATGTTGATGTAAATAATTAGAGATGATCTCACCTCCAAGGCTGAGGTATATAAGCCAAAGTTTTGTAACCTAAGGAAGATTCAATTAATCAAAGTGAGTTTTTGAGCGCCGTGACTGTGTCTGAGAGAGAGAGAGAGAGAGAGAGTCTTATCTTCTTGCTACGCGAGCTACGGGGCCGCCATTGGAGAAGCGACACCGCCATTGTGTTAGCAACGGTGAGAGCTACGCACAGATACCAAGAGTGCGCGCTATCGGCTTCTACGTGTGGTAAGTTCCTACGAGCTTCGGTGTGAGTTTTCTTCCAACTCATGTGTCGGAATAGAGCGTGCAGCATATCTATAGAACCACAACGAGTAGAGCTACACATTAGTACCATCGGGGTCAAGTTTTGGTCACCTGTATTTTTCGGCCTGTCTTCATACGCGTTTACCGCACGGAGTGGTTATAGGTTGATTTTGCAGTTCAAGTCTTTAGGGTGTTGTTCTTACCTAGTGTATAGACTTCCCCTTGATTTTGAGATCGATTCAATGATTCTAGGTCCTGTTTCGTATAGCATTCGTTCGTAGTACGGATTTCAGTCACTTGCGTATTTTAGAACTTAGATTTGATTTCCTTAGTAGTGATTGTCATTAGAAGGTCGAGTAGGTGATTTGACACCCACCTAGTTGTTTCCATGCGCCTGCGGGTCAAGCTCCATCCTCATCTGACAAATTCTGTTGTTGGTTGAGTTCTCGCTATTTAGCTTCCGCTAGCGGCGTAACCGCCTTAACATCCACCAAATATTGATCCCTCGAAGGTTGTGCTACATACGTTGGTGGTGCCATACCCTCGTTACTTCCCCATGGTTGATAGGCTTCGTCTGCGTACATCTGTGGTTTAGGTTCAGTTACGTAAGGCTCATTCAATTCATCGTAATAAGAAATTTGAGGTGTATTATTTTTTCCTGGTGATGCTTCGTAAGGTTGAGTATACCTAATCATGGCCCTATTTTCCTGTGGTAAAGGAGGTTGTTGACCCAACACAGGTTGAGGTTTGTCTGCTCCTACTACCATATTCACATTTGGCCCAACTTGATATCTTGGAGGAGGTGGGTGGGGTGGTCCTGCTGGAGGTCCATAGGGCCTTTCCCTCACATAGTTTTTGTTGTAAAAACACTCATTCGTGCCATTATTTGTCCATTTTTGCTCTATGGTGCACCATTTCAGTACTCGTCCATTCACAATTGGTGCTTTCGGCTGTTGTGTGCACCACGACATCGGGTGATCCCCCCACATATGTCACATTTCCTCGTCTAAGACTGTCTCATCACCGGATTTGATCTCATATGTTGCTGCATTCTCTTTGTTACTTCCTCTATCATTTGGTCAGCAGTCGGCATCAAAGAAGCCTGAGCATCTTTCTTGGTAGAGGGTTCACTCTTAATAGATGAAGAGACACTGGTTACTGAATTAGTATCCTCTGACACTTCCCCATATTCTTTGAAGTTATCAACAAGATATAACACTTCCCTTGTAACCTGTTCAAATGTGCTACAGGCTTTCAAGTGAAGGTCCTTTTCAAGGTTTCGTTTCTAAGTCCTTCAATGAAGAGCACAAACAATCTCTCGTCCTATGGTAATTCTCTCCTTGGGCACCTCTCAATGTTTTGCTTGAATCTCAAGGATGCTTCCTTCACTTTTCATTCTCCTTTTGTTTAAAGGCATATATCTGTGATACAATATTATTCTTTATACCCCGTTTTGAGAATTCTTATGCGAACTCCCGCAATACATGTTCAATATTCGGACAAGTTTCAGGGTTCAAAGGTTGAAACCATGTTAAGGCCGTCCCTTCCAAGGTCAGCCCGAATCCCTCATATTGAGTATGGAAATCAGTGATCTGCTCTGCTCTTAAGACTTTCTTGAAGAGAGACACATGGGCATATGGATCCCCTGATCCGCTATACTTCTTTGGCATGCACTTTGCTACCTGGGATGGCCTCATCCGTCTATGGTTTGCGACCAATATCAATGGTCCCATGTCTTGACTTAATCGTTCTCGTACATCATGGATGTCATGGGTTGCTCTCATTGGCTCCCTTGCCACGAATCTACTACTAGGAGGCAAATGTGATGGTGTGGCTACGAATGTCGGATCTACTACGGTATGTGTAGAGATAGGAACTGAACTACCTCAATTCATAGCCATTGACTCTCTAGGATGTAATGTTTCCATGGGTTTTGGCATAGAATACTGAGGTTGACTGAAAGAATCAGCTATATGAGTCCTCTCTCCACCTGTTGCCATCGGGTCTGGCATGACATTTGTAGGTGCTAGTCTCTGTGGGCTTGGAGTGACATAATACTGGTGGAGTGGTCTCCCAAAGTACATATATCCTTCCAAATCCTTTTTATCGATTGTTGCGTATCGTCTTCCATATTTGTCGTATGCGATGATTTTCGTGTCTTATTCCTCTGTGTAGGTGAAGACATAAAGTCTTTTTCGCTCTGTCAACTCTCCGACGTAGGGTTCCTCGCATCTATAATAGAGATCTTTCTCTCTCGGTTATTATACTTGTATAACCCTAAGTAGACGTTGTCTGTATTGACTCTCAAAGTTTCATTTTCTCGCCTTAACCTCGCATCAAGGAAGCTCATTGTTGGTGCTTCTCCTCAGGTTCCGCATCTACTTTGGCTTTCGTGCCCATCAATCCCCACTTGTCCACAATGTTAGGATTCAGGACTACCAAGTACATGATACCTTTGTCATCTAGGTACCTATCTCCGCTATAGCTCACAGGCACTAAGTCCTTGAACTCACTTGGTCTATCTTCTATTTTCACACAGTAGCGGTCCATACCATCTTTGTAGATCTTGGCACCTTGCTTGTTGTCATACTGATACTTGATGAACAATAGCTTCATTGTGGCCGAAGGGTCTGATGGTCCTGCTACCATGTTTTCTCTTTTGTTTAGGTTTAAATGTCCCAAGTGTTCCGTGACATACTCGTAAGATCTCTCTGAAGAAGTATCGGAAATACTTCCTTCAAGGATTGTCTCTAACGGTTGTACTATACCTTGGTTTACACTCTCCTCCATTGATAAAACACTTGCTTGATCCGCTAAATTTTGGTGTTGGTTGTTGATTTGTTTTCCCGATCTCAAAAACATGAATAAAGTGGAATTTACCGATTGAATCCAAACCTCTTACATGGAGATGGAGTGATCTTCCAACTCTCACGACTGCATGGATTGTTACTTGATCGGTATCTGCAAATGAATACACTTGATGGCTATGAGATCACTGTATCATTTCCAGTGTCAGTAGATTCAACAACTTCACAACGACTTCAACACAATTTTTCTTGCAGATTATTGACAGTATCTCCAATTTGGGTTTTGACAACTACTGATATCTTAAATAGTCTAGGTCTATGAACAGGTCAAAAATGAGTCAATTTTGGCACACAAGTACACCGATCGCGATCATAGTACAGTGCCCAAATTTGATGAAACTTCACCAGCTTGCTCACTAGGATATTTTAAGGCTACCCACCAAATACTTTTGTATTCAAACCCCAAAAAGTCAAGCTTTTATCAGTTCTTGGTTGGAAGTGTCTGTTTTTCCGAATCTGTCAGTTTGACTTGATTTTGGTGTTTGTTTTGGGATATGAAAGCTATCTGGGGTTGTCTTGTGTACAGGATCTCCCTCTGTATAGTCTATACCCAATTTGATGTATATGATCCTGATGAAAGTCAATTGCTATGTCAGTATATCAATTTTTGACTTGGATCAATACTTAGATGGTTTGACAAGTATTTTGAGGTTTTTGGCTCTTGGTCCTGTATACTTTTATGTTTATATACACCTGAGGATCCCACAGATGAAATCTGGTCAAAATCTGGCACTTAGGTACACCGATCGCGATCGTAGTACAAAAGCAAAATCAAACCAATTTTGGTGTGCTTGTTGGCAAAGGTGTTCTGAGGCTATTTTCCCATTCACTTAGCATTTGGATCACTAAAAGCCAAGATTTTGCACTTTTTGGATTTGTTAGGCTAGTTTTGCCCAAGTAGCCTGATTTTCTTGATTTTTGATGTTTTTGGGTGTGGTTGCTTTAGACAAACTTGTTTAGAATCTTATCAAGAAGGCACACAACAATTCTAGTCCAATTTTGACACAGAGGTACACCGATCACGATCGTAGTACATGAGCCAAATCTGATAAAATTTAGTTTGCTCCCTCTGACAAGTGTTTTACAATGTTTTGTGCTACCACTTGGTGATTTGAATCAATATCAACCCTGTTTGGTCATATTTTCTAAATTTCAAAGTCTTATGGCCTTTTTGCCAAAGTTATGGTTTCCTGGTTTCTCGACTCTAACTTTTGCCCCAAATCTGACTGGAATGTGAATTACTTATCCTACTCCTAAGTACAGAAATGAAAGAACATAAAGAATGAATCAAACAAAACAAACAAGACGGATTTCGGGTGTAATTTCAGTACTCAATCGAATTAAAGAAATTGAAGAGAAAAAATGATTTGAACACTCTCACTCACAACTCCCTAAATCTCCTAAGAGAGGATCTAGCCGGTCCACTGACTCTAGACTCCACTAAGCTCTAAACCCCTGTCTAACAACCTAACTGAGGTGTAAAATGGATTTTTGGATTGATCTTCTTTTAAGGAAGCTAACTACGCACTCGATCACTCATCACCTAAGGTGCATTCCCCGGCAACAATGCCACTGTTTGCGGGTCACCACGATGGAAGCCCATAGCATAGCTCTCACACATCAACATAAAATATCAATACAAGGGAAGCGACCAGGATGAGGCATGGAAACTCACTAGGGTGTCATTCCTAATGAAGTGAACTCGATGAGATGCAACTACTAACTCTGCAAGTAAATCATACGCACTAAAGCCAAGTATCTGCCTATGTCCTACACAGCTCTACAATCATCACGCCCGTTTACCATGCTACATGGGACTATTTAGAATCTATCATATCACTGTCTCACAGCATTCTCGAGAGGTACATAGATCGCAATCGTTCATCCCAAAGTCAGCAAAAACAGTGAACTGATGATCCCAAAGGGTCGTTTTAGGGTCCCTGAAGCCTCTCCTAGGGTCAAAACAACATAAAATACGCATTTAAACACTCAAAACAGCGATTTAGGGTCTCAAACTCGTAGTTGAACACCTACACCCAATCTTGAATGCTTACACTTGAATGGAAAAGCAATGTAAGAGGAACACAATGCAATAAACGAATCTGAATTCGGATTATCGTAGCCACAGTAACAAAGATTACAAGTTGGAGCAAGAGGGAGCTCTCAAACGTACGTTGTCTTCTTCAAAAACTTCTGATAAAAGAGGATTATCTTCAAACTTACAAAACTGACCTTTATAGTTTAGGTCTTTACAAATGGCTTGTCCGGCCAAAAAGTCCTAAACTTCTAACTGGATCTCCACTATACAAATGCTCTTGGAAAAATAATCAAAAATTTCTTTACAAGTTCTCGGCTTAGAGAAGCTCTTTTACAAAAGGATGAGATTTCCACAAAAATGTAGATTCCCTGAAAAATGTGACTCTTTCTCTGGAGACCATTGCTTCGTCTGCCAAACACTCCTCTACCATGCTAATTACTAAGCTATGCTAAGCTATTATGAGTGATTATGGGAGGAGACATACTTCTTTCTCGTAATAATACTCCTTCCTCTTGATCTACTCTCATACCCCTCTAGCTCTCACCATCTTTGAAGGTGTGTGAGGTCTTGGGTTTGAGATCGTGAGGGAATTGATGTTGTGTTTTATAAGTGTGAGCTTGGTGCTTGAAGATTGCGAGTCTTCATTGCACCAACAAGTTATTGAAGGAACAGAAAGTATTGTATTGTAAAATGTCTCCCTTGATGGGGGAAACCTTTAATACAAAGCCTTTTGGAGGGAGGACCGGCTCCATGTAAATCTGGACCTCAATTGTTTTCAATAGCTTAACTTATCTCTCTTTTTGAAGTATTGTTCATGCCTATCTAACTAGGTGCTATGCTTTTGTTGCTCTCCCCATCCAAGCACTCTTGCTATGTCATTAGGAATTTATTCTAATGAAATGCTCACTATGTCTATGTTATTTTCTGCTACACACAAGTTACTAGACCATTAAATGTTACATAAGCCATGGTACTTAAAGACTTGTGAGATAAAGAGGGTTTCCATATGGTGTGCTTTAATAGTCTTTTTGATCAGTGTAAAATGCGCTTGATTGCTAAACCAGACTAATAGTGTCTATATTCTCGTATTCCCATGTATGGACTTGGGTAATTTGAAGATAAAATCCATGGATATACTTTCCCATGGGGAATCAGTTATAGGCAATGGTTGAAGCAAGCCAGGTGGCTTCCCTCTATCATACTTTGTCTTTTGACATACAATGCATTTAGCAACATAGTGCGGTATGTCTACCTTCATTTTTGGCCAATAAAAGTAAATCTCTACTCTCTTAGGAGTAGCTTGATTCCCTCTATTTCTTGCATAAGGTGGAATGTGATACTCTTACATAACCTTTTCACGTAAATTGTGTGTAGCACATAATCTGTTGCCATGGAGAAGATAACCATCTTGCACATTGTATAATTCCTATTTCTTCCCTAGTGAAATAGTTGACATTCCCTATTTGAAGTCTGGATTTGTAGCATACTCATCTATCATATTTTTGATACATCATTGTGTGTAGCTATTCATACAACGTTCACCCTTTGACTTTGTGAAAGTGCATCAGCCACTTGGTTATGCTTACCAGGTATGTGAGAAATATGAAAAATGTGAGAAAGTGTTTGCCTATCTCACTTTCTTATCACTTAATTTAGTTTGCATCATAAAATTGAAACTTTGATGATTTGTGCACAAAACAAATGGAGTGCCTAGGAGATAATGCTTCCAAGCATCTTGGGCATGTAAGATAGCTAAAAGCTCTTTTTTATATATGCCTAGATTTTTTCTTGGCCATCCAATCTCCTAATTTTGTATGGTATGGCATGCCCTTCTTTGAACAAAAATAGCTCCAAGGAATTGTCCCACACGCATCACATTGGACCTCAACAGGCTTTGAAAGGTCTGGTAATATTAGCACGGGTTGAGAGGTAAGCTTTGCCTTTAAATTTTCAAAAGCTTCATTCTCTTTTGCACTCCATACAAATTTAACATTCTTTTTAGTCAAATCATACAATGGGCATGCTATGAATGAGAATTTTCTATGAAGGGTCTATAGTATGCACGCATTCCTATAAAGCTTATTATTTTGTGTAGGTTCGTTGGTATACCTCCAACTTTGCAGGTTCCATTCGAATCCTTGCTTGAGAGATAAAATGATATAAATACTGAATCTCTTTTAATAAATACTCACTTTTATTTTAATTAATTTAAAGCTTAATGTTTCTCAAAACTTGAAATATTACTTGAAAATGCTGCTTATGTTCCTCAATAGTCTTTGAGTAGATGATAATGTGTAATGGAAATGGCCTATGAACTTTGAGAATAGGAGAATAGAGAATTATAGTGAGAATTTTTAGGAGACTACTTTGAGAACATACAGGGTGAACTTCATTAGCAGTAGCAACATAACCATCATACTTAATTAGCTTGACATAAACAATACTTTTTTGCAAGAGAGAGAATTAGAGAACATGAAAATAGTTGAGGACCGGATTTATGTGGATCCGGTCCCGTGGATCCGGTCCCCCCTCCAATAGGCTTTTGTATTATAGATTCTCCCATAAAGAGAGACTTGGTACAACACAATCTTTGTGTTCCTTGTGACCTAGGTGATGCAATGAAGATGGAAAGCTTCATGCATCATGAGCATAACATAAACTTTGTAAAAGCATTAACCATCCCCAACCTCATTCCCAAGGCCTCAAACACCTTTGAAGGTGGAGAGAGCTAGCGGGGAATGAGGGTAGGTAAGAGGAAGAAGAAGAAACATACGAGAAAGAGATAGTTCCTCATTTATCATCATTCTTCTTGCATAGCATAGAATAATAGCATAATACTGGTGATGAAGAAGATGGAAATCTTAAGCATTAAAGCATGGCTCTTGGATGGATTTGCATTCCATAGCCAAGAGTGCTTGTGTAGGCTATCAACTTCTCAACAAGCTTGGAGAAGGAGATAGAGCTCTTGCACTTTGCACTTTGCACTTCACACTATAAGTGTGTGTGTGTGTGTGTGTGTGTGTGTGTGTGTGTGTGTGTGTGTGTGTGTGTGTGTGTGTGTGTGTGTGTGTGTGTGTGTGTGTGTGTGTGTGTGTGGGAGAGTATGCCCTATAAGCAAGCCCCTAGCTTCCTTGATCAACCTCTCATTGTAGCTCAAGATTCAAATTGATTAGAACCTTACAAGCTTATCCAATCACATGCAGAGTGCATATCAAGAAACCATGCTAGCCCCCTTTCCCTTTTGAGAGAGAGGACTTGACAAATGCATAAAAAATTAATTTAATTGGCTAAATTATCATTGGACCCCTTGATAGGCCAACCAATCGGCTTTAGGCACACCATGAGGACAACATGGAGAGTAATTTGACATGTGTCCTTATTGCTTCTTTAGACTAGGCTTGCCTTGTGTGAGGGTGTCTATGTGCTCTCTCATGCCTCTACGATTAGGGCTCACCTGCCTTGAGTAGGAACCTAGTTTGAATTTTGGAACACTTTAAGCCCCTCAAACACCTTAGCCATGGTGCACCTTAGCACCTTAGTCATTAAGCATGTCAAGCACCTTAAGAATCTTAGTCATTAAGCACGTCAAGCACCTTAAGCACCTTAATCATCAAGTACAACAAGCACCTCAAGTACCTTAGTCAACAAGCACGAAAAGCAACTTAAACATTTTAGTCAGCAAGCATGACAAGAACCTCAAGCACCTTAGACATCAAGCATGACAAGAACCTTAGTTAGCAAGCACGACAAGCACCTCAAGCTTGGGCCGGGTTCCCACCTTAAGCACATTCCTATCTTGCCTAAGGTCAAAGGAATTTTAGCACTAACCTTAAGGTCTATAAGCTCCATTACCTAGCCTTGCTCTTTGACAGATCATCTATCATTTGGACCCCTTTCACCTTGGCTCCATGTTGAGATATATCAAAATGCACATGTCTATATTCTAACCCTTATTCCCGTTTATTCTTCCACTTAAATTATCAATTTAATATGAGAAAATTATTTGGATTGGCTAGATGTTAAATTTTATGACATTACCTCTCTCTTGAAATCATACTCATCCTCGACTATTAGGTAGAAGAGATAGCGGCCTTAATCATTAGTTGATGTTTCTTAGCAGGTAGAAGATCCCTTTTTGACCCTACAACATCATTTTTGAAAAATGGATTACTAATCCATTTGGGGCTTGTGAGACTCTCTCAAAGTAGAGTGACAAATTCTACTCGGTGTTTGAGTGACATAGTTATCATAAACATGATTGTAAGCATGCATACTACTTAAATTTTTTCACAATAAAAGTAAATTTATCCTTATAAGACAAAAACATTGATCATTTAAAAGAAACATTTACATTTTCTTACTCTAATGTAGCATTGTAAGCATTGACAAGGTTCATACTATCCTTAAGCTGTATTCCTTGCATCCATCTAGCATCTTCAAAAGGATAATTCTTGAACTTAATAAGATATCATCAAATAATCTTACCATGCCATAGCACCTTGTCTTCATGCCGAAGGATAGCTTCGGGTTGTAGCACCTCTTCTTGGTCTTCGATTCCTGGTGGGTCTTCAATAATTGGTTCTTTTGGTGGCTCTCCTTTGTAGGGCGTAAGTAGGCTTACATGAAAAGAATTGTGTATGGTTGGGAAACTTGAGTTGATAAGCCATGTCATTGATTGGATTCAAGATTTGAAAAGGACCATAACATCTTTTTGCTAGTTTAGCATAATACTTTTGATGGCCCGTAGGATTTTTGCCCGTCGTTTTCCTTAATCGAGCCTTGGGAAACTTGAGTAGGACCCAATCATTTTCTTTGAAGATAAAGGCCCTTCTATGCTTATTAGTAGCAGCCTTTGGCCTTTGTTGGGAGATGGATATAGCCTCCTTAATCTTTTGGAAAGATTCTTGTAGGTCACGGCTATACTCATCAGCAACAAAGATCTTCCCATGTATTTTAAGTAGCAAGGGACTTTTAGGTCTTTCCTTTATGATCTCAAAGGGTGCATTTCCCATAGTAGTATGGATAGTATTATTGTATGCATACTCTACAAGGGGTAAGTACTTCTCCCAGTATGAGCATTGATCTACTTTCATAACATAAGTCTTTAGTAGATCGAGAATTGTAAGATTGTCTATATCACTTTGGCCATCCATTTGTGGGTGATAGGCCGAAGAGAAATTAAATCTTGTACCTAGATTTTCAAAGAGACCTTTCCAAAAATTACTAGTCATTCTAGGATCTCTATCTAACACAATTTATGTTGGCAATCCATGGTTTTTGAAAATCTGGGATATGAAGAGGGTTTCCATCTGGTGGTCCTTAATAGTCTTTTTGACAGGAATAAAGTGTGCTTGCTTGCTAAAACTATTGACTATTGTCCATATTCCCATATTCCCATGGATAGACTTGGGTAACCAAAGATAGAATCCATAGATATACTCTCCCATGGTGAATAAGGGATTGGCAAGGGCTGGAGTAATCCAGGTTGCTTCCCTCTATCATACAATTCCAAAAACTTCTCCTTCTTGAGAGTTCTTGGACATTTTCTATTTTGTTTGCTCTTACACATTTTTTTTTAGAACTTCTGATTCTTGAGAGTTCTATGCCATTTTCTGTCCATATCTCACTCTCTTCCTACAAAAGCTCTACTAAAATATCTATCAAGCCAATTCTAGAAACTACGCTCTAATACCACATGTGAGGGCCGTGCTAGAGGGACCATCGATTGTACCATCTCCAAATGGATACACCGTGATCTTTGACATCCCTCCCGCTTGAGATCAACACCACGACATGACTCCTCCTGCTCTTCGATGCCAACTCAAGGGAGTGATAACATTCACTTTCTCTTGTATGGATTCCTTAGCCGGTCCAACTTTCCAATCGAAGTCATCAGACTGAATTCAAACTCAACCTTCTAGGGTCAACCGGTGGGTGTTTTCTAGTTCACCTTTGGTTCAAGGTCACTTACACTTTTTCCTCAGTTATGGCCGAGCACAACCATCAGTGCATTCCCGTAAGATGAGTGTATTTACTAACTACACAATTCCTCATTCTCAAGTTTGATTCCTGCTATGTAGATTGGAATCCCTTTCTCCGTTTTTGACTTAACTTAATGGACAACATAAAATTGGGTTCAACTTTCCGGTCAACAAATTAACCCTTCAAGATCCACCCACCAACCAAACCGTTTGGTAAATGCACCTTACCAAGTTAGTACTATGATACTAGAAAACAATATTACAATCATGTCAAACAAAGAATACATTTCAAGTATGTGCATACCCTTAAAAGTGTGCATTTATTAGGTCGTTCCCACCTTGTTCCTTTTTAGAACATTTTACTTCCTTTTTTGTTTAGTATTATTAAAGCTATCTAGTTATCATTTAAGAAATCTCATATAATCCTCCACGCATATCCCTATACTCGTCCTAGGACTTGGGTATCCTATCTCCTTCGTCACCTATGGAGGCGGCGCCTTGACACAATTTCCAATTCTAATGTTTTTTTATCTTGTGTGGGAAAGGCTTACAAAAATAATATATTCTAGATTCTTTTTAAATCAATAATACAAGAAGAAAATCAAAGGTCTGATTGATGACAACAATTGCAAAATAGCTCATTTAGTTTACTAGCCTTTTCAAGATTCCTTTTTATCAAAAAATTTGAAGAGTTCTTTATAAATCACATCCTCCTCCCTTATCTTGATCCCTTCATGGATCTATTTTTCTTGCTCCTTTTCCCGTCAGCATTAGACCTACCCGGACTAGCCCAATTTCTAGACGTTGGTGCAACCAAAGTGTGTTGACTCTAGAAGGTGGCATGGGCAGATATATGCAGGTGAGCAGAAGCATGGAAAAGGGCTGGAGCAGCTAGGAAAATCATGAGATGATAGGTAGCATCGGAATTGTATGCCTGATGCGGCTTATAGGCCAAGGAAGGCTCCATGAGGGGCTAATTTGGGTAGCAGATGAAAAAGATGAAAAGTGCAGATTTTGGGTCTAGGAACATAGAGATTAAGGTGCTGAAGGAGCAGGTCCAGATGGCTCATCAAACCGAGCTACGGAACCCAAGTTATTGAAGAAGGAACTCTCTATGATTAAAAAAGTCTTGAACACTTAATCTTGAACAATCCAACCAAAATAGATACGTTGAAGTTTCAATGGATTGCAAATTCTTTCCGGACAAGGCAGCTGGGGACAGGTGGTCCAAGTGGAAGTCAAGGTACAGATGTGTAGAGCTCAATTTATGGAGCCTACCCATCTTTTTAGATTGCAAATCAGAGCTATGGTTTGCATTTATGGCCAGTTGAATTTTTTCCGGGGGCCGGGTCTGAGCCCACTTGGCCGCATTCGAGGATGTGCCATCTGGCATATTTTGGGCCTTGCCAAAGTTCTCGATGATAGTGTGTGTCATGTGGAGTCTACACGAATGCACAGCGCATCAATCGGATACTCACTCAGCTAGATGTGGCAGGATGAAGTCGGGAGGTAATGCCAAGAGGAAGGTGGCAGATGTTTTTTTGGCTTTTTTTGCGGCCTCGAAGGACAGCCTTGGAGATCTCAAAGTGGGGCAAGAGAAGGATGAGTTGATGATGAAAAGAGTGGGCTTCAGGTCAGGCTTCCAAGCCGGTGCATAGGCCTACTGGGCAGGACCAAACATGCTACCCAATTCAAGCAAAGAAGAGTTTTTTTAAAGATTAAAAGATGGTTTTTTGGAGGCCATTGTGGGGAGTAATGCTTGCGGGCTGCCACGTGTCGAGGACATTAGCCCATATGCACAGTGGAAGACTAGGGCCTCGCGGTAAAAGTACTCGACCATGGGCCCTCTAATGGACACAAGGGAAGAGAGAGGGAAGCTCCCTCGTTGGCTATGGCGGAGTTGGTCCAACCCTGCTGGGCGCTGCGTAGTGGCGCACTGGGGCGGTTTTGGCCTCTGGCAGCGGCACGGTGGCGCGCCTGCTTGCATGAGGAATGTGGCCGGCGGCCATTTGACAGTGATGACATGGCACCCGCGCTAGCGGTTGATCCCGCGGCTCCGTTGAAGCCCCCAAATTTTTGAAGGAAAGAGGGAGGGCAATAGCGACCTCGCTATTGCCTCCCCCCCTCATGGAAAAGGGTGGTCCCACAGCAGTGAAAGCGGGCCAGTTAGGAGCACGAGGAAGGGCTCAAAAGTTCCGGCCAAGAGGCCAATCCCGCCAAAGGGTTAGGGAAGAGCAAAATGGAAGAGAGGGAACTCAAAGGCCCAAGAGGAGCAAGTCGAGCGGCCAAATTGAAAAGCTAAATGAGTCAAGAGGGCTGCACCATGCAGATACCAAAAAAATCAAATGTTCCAAGGGGTGGCAGTGCAAGGAAATTCTTAATGGAGCTACAAGTGAAGTGCACAACATGAAAGCTCACCCCTTTTTTCTTTTTTAAGTCTCCTAGACACACCCTTATAAAAGGAGGTATATGTTCATTTTTTGGGGTCTTTTGGACCAAGGAGGTTTTTTTTGCCTGAGGGTGTGATTGCAAGTTGGAAGCCTATGTAGTACAAAGCTTTCCATTGAAGCTGCATACTTGATTGTACTATTTCCCTATGCAATAATACCACATATTTGCCCTTGTTTCTTGTGTTGCTTCTCCCCATCCCCCTCCTTTTCTCTCACTCTTTGTGTATTAGCCAGTGCTTGCAGAGTGTTTGCCTCTACAGCTTGAAGGGTGTTACCAAGAGGGTAGAATCGGGGTGTTTTTGTGAGTTGGAAAGGGTGAGTTGAGCAGAGTGGGTGCATTTGTGCTACAAGGTGTTTTTGCAAGGTATGAGATAGTTATTTTGTGTGCTAAAGTGGAGTTGTTAGTGCAAATTAGCCAATTTGAAGGTGTTATTTGAGAGGTTAGGGGTGTTGTGGAATCCCTGGGCTATAGAGAGACAGATATTTGGTGTGATGAGTGCGTTCCCTATTCCCCCTCTCCATCTTCTGGTGCCCCCACGGAGGAGCTGTCTTATGCTCCAATTTGAGGTTCGAAGCGGTGTTTTCTAGCCAACAAAGCGGTTGGGTGATGGTCAAGGTGTTTGATGGTCGACTTTGAAGCTGATGGAGATGGTGGAGCCAGGTTTTGGCACCATATTTACGGGCGTTGAAGACCTCGAGGATTGGTTAGCAGATTTTGAGTTATGGTGGTTGTCGATGCGTATATCCACTGATGCAAAAAGATTGCAAATGGTGCCATTGTTTATGCGAGGATGAGCCAAGGTGTGGTTTGATGGTTTAAAGAGTAGTAATTGAGAATCATGGCAAAGGTTGCAGAGTCAGTTTTTGGAGTGGTTTTGAGAGGTGATTACGGCGGAAAAAGCTGGTGCAAGGCTGAAGGCAGTACACCAGGATGTAAGTAAAGATTTCTCTATTTTCATTGAGCAATTTAAAGTCTATTGGAAGCAGTTGGAGATTGCTACTAGGGTCAAAAGCAATCAATCTTTGAAGTTGTCAAAGCTGTTAGAGTGCTTGCATCCTAGGATTAGAGAAAAGGTTGAAGATGGTGCAGATACCTATGAAGACATGGTCTATCTGGCAAAGATAAAAGAGCAGAAAGGTGAAGTGGAAGTTGGAGCTGGGCGTGTTAAAGCCAGTAGATTATATGACTGTTGTGGAGGTAGTGAAGTGCTCTTTGGTTCGACCCAAGGTGATTCCAATTGTTCAAAATGGAGAGCCTGTTGAGGTAAGACCTACTATTGGTTATGTTCCTTGGAGGTTTCCAGTTTGTGATGTGCTTGTGTCAAGAGTGGAAGAGCTTGTCAACGAGGAGAAGCTCCACGTCGAGGTGAACCAAGATGAAAAAGCGGTAGATGTGGAGGTTTCGGTACGGATTGAAGAGGTAAAGCCTGTTCTTGTGGAAAGTTTGCATGAAAAGATAGCAGGATGCAATCGAGATGCAGATACCGAGGGTTTAGAAGCTGATGAATAAAGTTTGCAAAGCGGTGAAGATGGTCAAGCTTTTGTGGAGCAGCAAGATGAAGGTGATGCAGATATGGATTCAGTATATGATTTCGATGATGATGATGATACAAGTTCAATTAGCTAGGATACAAGTGAGGAGAATAGTGCGGATGAGTCCACATCCTATGAGGAAGAGACGGAATCTGATGAACCTGAACTGGTAAAGGTAAGTCTGCCCTCTTATGTGTTTGATGATATGGTAATAGCCCATGTGCAAAAAGAACAGCGAACAGAGCAAGCCGAGATGCACAATGAAAGCTAAGTGGTGCGGTCTAGACCTACCGATGACGATATGCAAGTGAAGGTGGTGTGTGGGGCCATGCTAATGGCTGTGCTGATGAAAGTAGTGGTAGAATGTGCCATGGTGGTGCAACAGGTGCATCAGTTTGCCAAGAGAGATAAAGCGACTGTGTCTATGGAGAAAGACAAAGATGGTGCAATAGAGACCAATTTTCTTTCTTCCCAAAAGATCCTCGTGCAGCGGTATAAGAGGTAATTGAAGAACACGTAATTGAAGCTGAAAAGCAAGAGGTGATGATCGACCTTGAAGGGTCGGTTGACAAGGAAGGTCGTGATGACGCTGGAATTGAGTGTGCTGCCAAAGGGGAGGTTGTGATGCCAAAGACGGTGGAGATTCTAATGCAGCAGACATGTCCAATGGTGGAGAAAGGAGAATCTCAAGCAGTGGCTTTGCTTCGAATGAAGGTATGTATATTATGGTTGATGAAAAAGATGGTAGATACAGCTATGCGGTGGCTGGCTCACCAGATGCAAGGTTCCATGGTGAAGTCCTCCACTTTATTTGTTCGGGAGGGAGGGTCAGACATGTGTTGGAGCTTGGTGTCAGATACATGTTTTTTTTATGATGATATGCTTGGTGCTTCTTGGTATGGAGTATGGAATGCATGGAGTGTAGAAGGTAGGCTATGGGCAGCCTACACACATGGTGGTCTAGGTGTTGGTGTACGGCACTGTGGTGAGAAATTACAAATGGGTGGAAGACAGGTGTTCAATCCAGGTGGAAGCTATGTGATGCAGGGGGTTGGGCAACCCACTCAAAGGTTTGGCAATAGGCACAATAAAACTGTGTAAATATGGTTCTAGTTTTCTCATAGTGTGTGCCAGGTTTTGCCGTTAGTAGTGGAATAAAAGCTCTTATGTGGTTGAGCATTAATGCTCAACTGGGGGGTGAGCAATGATAGTGCAGCCAAAGTGTAGTGACTCTAGAAGGTGGCATGGGTAGATATATGCAAGCGAGCAGAAGAATGGCAAAGAGCTGGAGCAACTAGGAAAATCATGGGATGCCAGGTAGCAACGGAATTGTATGCCTGATGCGGCTTATAGGCCAAGGAAGGCTCAATGAGGGGCTAATTTGGGTAGCAGATGATAGAGATGCAAAGTGAAGAATTTGGGTCCAAGAACATAGAGCTTCAAGTGCTAAAGGAGCAAGTCCAGACGGCTCATCAAACCGAGCTACGGAGCCCAAGTTATTGGAAGGTTGATGTTTCAATAGATTGCAGATTCTTGATGGATGGGGAAGCTGGGGACAGGTGGTCCAAGTGGAAGTCGAGGTACAGGTGTGTAGAGCTCAATTTTCTGGAGCCTACCCATCTTTTCAGATTGCGGATCGGAGATATGGTTTGCATTTTATGGCAAGTTGAATTTTTTCGAGGGCCGCGTCTGAGCCCACTTGCCCACATTGGAGAATGTGCCATCTGGCATCTTTTGGGCCTTGCCAAAGTTCTCGATGATAGTGTGCGTCATGTGGAGTAAGCACAAATCGACAACGCATCAATCGGATACTCAGTCAGCTAGATGCAGCAGGATGAAGTCGGGAGGTAATGCCAAGAGGAAGGTGGTAGATGTTTTTTTGGCTTTTTTTGCAGCCTCGGAGGACAGCCTTAGCGATCTCAAAGTGGGGCAAGAGAAGGATGACTTGATCATTAAAACGGTGGGCTTCAGGTCAGGCTTCAAAGCCGGTGCATAGGCCTATTGGGTAGACAAAACAAGGTACCCAATTCAAGCAAAGAAGAGTTTTTTTAAAGATTAAAAGATGGTTTTTTGGAGGCCATTGTGGGGAGTAATTCCTGCGGGCTACCACGTGTCAAGGGTATTAGCCCATATGCGCAGTGGAAGACTGGGGGGTTGCGGTATAAGTACTAGGCCGTGAGCCCTCTAATGGACACAAGGGAAGAGAGAGGGGAGCTCCCTCGTTGGCTATGGCGGAGTTTCTCCGGCCCTGTTGGGCGCTGTGCAGTGGCGCACTGGGGTGGTTTTGGCCTCTCGCGGTGGAGCGGTGGAGCGCCCGCGTGCGTGAGGAAAGTGGCTAGCGGCCGTTTGATAGTGATGATGTGGCACCCGTGCTAGCAGTTCATCCCGCAGCTCCGTTGAAGCCCCCAAATTTTTAAAGGAAAGAGGGAGGGAAATATCGACCTCGCTATTGCCTCCCCCCCTCATGGAAAAGGGTGGTCCCACAGAAGTGAAAGCGGGCTAGTTAGGAGCACGAGCAAGGGCTCAAAAGGTCCGGCCAAGAGGCCAATCCCGCCAAAGGGTTAGGGAAGAGAAAAATGGAAGAGAGGGAACTCAAAGACCCAAGAGGAGCAAGTCGTGCGACCAAATTGAAAAGCTAAATGAATCAAGAGGGTTGCACCATGCAGATACCAAAAAAATCAAATGTGCCAAGTGGTGGCAATGCAAGGAAATTCTAAATGGAGCTACAAGTGAAGTGCATGACATGAAAGCTCACCCCTTTTTTCTTTTTTAAGTCTCCTAGGCACACCCTTATAAAAGGAGGTATATGTTCATTTTTTGGGTTCTTTTGGACCAAGGAGGGCTTTTTTTCCTGAGGGTGTGATTGAAAGTTGCAAGTATGTGTAGTGCAAAGCTTGCCATTGAAGCTGCATACTTGATTGTACTATTCTCCTATGCAATAATACCACATATTTGCCGCTCTTTGTTTTGTTGCTTCTCCCCATCACCCTCCTTTTTTCTCGCTCGTTGTGTATTGGCCTGTAGCTTGAAGGGTGTTACCAAGAGGGTAGAATCGGGGTGTTTTGTGAGTCAAAAAGGGTGAGTTGAGCAGAGCGGGTGCATTTGTGCTGCAAGGTGTTTTTGCAAGGTATGAGATAGTTGTTCTGTGTACTAAAGTGGAGTTGTTAGTGCAAATTAGCCAATTTGAAGGTGTTATTTGAGAGGTTAGGGGTGTTGTGGAATCCCTGGGCTATAGAGAGGCAGATATTTGGTGTGCTAGGTGTGTTCCTATTCCCCCTCTCCAACGTATCCGCGGGTCTCACCACCCAACTGGGACTCACTCCCATTAAATCCCATTTCTATGGTAAGGAATGAACCTGAGCTCATAACATAAACCAACGGTTATCAGTCCTAGCCAAAAAAGAACATCCCTCGTTGCATCCCACAGGTAAACACTTACGCCGGCCTTTTTCAAACATATAAGACAAAGTTCACACTTAAATCTTCTATGTTATTATATGGCTATCCACATCAAATATTCTCGATAAATTTTATAATCCTAGTTTAAATTTAACTAGGTTCATTTGAGTTATAGTTACTTAGTTCCTACTGCCTTTTGATTTCTACTCAAACAAGACCTTAAGAAATACAAAGAGTCACTTGGGAGTTTAAGGTTTTGTCTTGACGTAAATTTTAAGTTAACGCCATCTTGACCCATTTGTTTTCTTTGTACCATTTGCCATCCACATTAGAAAATTTCGGAGGTCATTTGGAGGGCCTTGTAAGAAATTGTATTTCTCTCTCTAGAAACTTTTTTTAAAATGCACTTGCACCTTGTGAGTACGTCCAAAAGGACAACCAGACACTAAAGCCAAAAATATCCTAAAAATGAATGTCTACTTGTCTCATTCCGACATCCAGAGAGGCAAAAAATGTCAAAAAACCCCAAAAAATGGGCTTTTTACTTAAGGCGCGCGAGGAGTCATTCTAAAATTCTAGGAGGCCCCTCTACGCGCCGTTAGTACAAAGCTCTTTTTAGTGATTTTTGGACACTTATCTTTCCAGAAAACCCCTTTTTAGAGGTTTTTGGACATTTTCCTCTCAAAAAGCTCCCTAAAAAGAGGGAAAAAGGGGTTTTTTACTAACGGCGCGTGAAGAGACATTCCAAAATTTTGGAATGCCCCCTCGCGCGCCATTAGTAAAATGTTCTTTAGGGGTTTTTGACATTTTTTGCCTCTTTGGATGTCTGAGCGAGGCAATTGGACATTCATTTCTAGGAGATATGTGCGTTCCAGACGCATTGACAGTATCAAAAGTTTCAAAATCTTCTACCACTTGATAGTTTTGTGACTTTTTGAGTTCTAGTGATGACATAGCCTGTATCAAATGCACCGCATCTACCTTCTGAAAAAGGTGCTCGCATTAAATGAAAGAGAGTGCTCGTCTTCAAGAACAACTAGATTATTAAATGAGGAGAGGGACACCTTTTATATTTTTGTTAATATCAATCTATTTTTCTACGTAACGTAGACTCTTCTCTCATTGGAGGAGCTATTTTTCCTCTCTCTTCCAAAAGGCCCTCCAAAAGACCTCCAAAATCTCCTAATGTGGGGCATCTCCATGGAAGCAATGGGAGTTTATGTTCAAGTAACACATCATCACTTCCGCAAAGCTACCCACTTACTCCCCCCCATATTCCAATTGCAAAAGAAATTTGAAAGAATATGAACTTAAAAAGAAAAATGAATATTCTCTTATGATGATCCTTGCTCTAGAGTGGACCATTATTGCAAAGATAGACCTTTAGAGTGCACCAACTTACAATTGTAACTTCTTTTGAGTGATTATGGGAGAGTCGATGCTTGATTGTGTAAGAGTAGAACCCATCAATGAATGGTAGTGCAAGAGTGATAATGAGACATTCCTAAGAGTAGACATGTTAGTGTAGTGAGAAATGCAATGCAATGAAGTACGAATGATTAAAATGTTCTTATTTGAAATGGGATTTAGGCATACCTCGCTACCGTGGACAGGATTATTTTTGTAGCTAGGAGAGGTTTAAGGATTTGGAGTGTTTCAATTGACAAGAGGGAAGAAGAGATAACCTTGCTTAGAAGGAAAATCCTCTTTCAAAAAGAACTCCTTTGGTTATGAATAAATTACCCTTCAAAAACTCAACTCCTTCTTGGAGGAATTAGATGTAACACACATAGTTTTATGGAAAATCAAGAAAAACTTGTGAGCATTTCATGAGAGCATTTCTTTTGGAAAATTTATAGTTTCTCTTTTTTGGAAAATAAGGTTAGTTCCAAAAACAATTCCATTACTTAGTTGCCTTTGATTTATGACATTACTTTTATATGAGTGATTTAGGTAAGAGAATAAAAGTAACTAAAAAATCAATAAAAAGGTTTATGCAAGAGATTAAGGAATAATTTAAGATATTAGTCACCATTCTTCATGCATACTATCTAAGTAAATATGATCGCCAGCAGTTACCTATGGTTAAAGAGAGTGCCTTATACTCTCTCTATGCCATATTAGTCTGGTAATATAAAGAACTTAAAATAATGGAACTTGAAATACTTTGATAATTATGACCTCTAGTCACCTATGGTTAAAGAGAGTGCTTTCTACTCTCTCTATGCCATATTAGTCTGGTAGTGTAAGAAACTTGAAATAACGGAACTTGAAATATCATTGTGGTTAGTTGTTAGCAAGGTGGTTAGTTACAATTAGTAATGAACCATAAGAAACAACAAAATAAAGAAGTTATTTCTTCTTTCCAAGCAAAAGGCTTTCATATAAAAAGTGTGAGAGTTTAAACATGAATTTAAGTAAGCATGAAAGTAAATCACTTCAAGAAAGTGGAAAAGCATAAAGAGAACAAGAAAAACATTACCTTGTGTATATGGTAGAGTCTTCTCCTCTATTTGGAGAGAGTATTGAAGAAGTATGTTGATGTAGGCAAGTCTTTCCCTCTTCACTTTGCTTGGAGACCGCCAATTAGACCACTTGGAATGAGAGAATGGCAAGAGGCAAGAGGAATGAGGAGAGGGGGAGGGTAATGTGAAGAAGATCAATTTTTGACAAACTTGATTACGATTTTGGCCATGACTTATCTTGGAGGGGTGTGTGTGTGTGTGTGTGTATGTGTGTGTGTAGAAGGTGGTTGTGAAAGAGCTTTGGCTCTGGATTTCCCAAGCTTACTCTTGAGCTTTCAATTCTAAAAATGAGAAGGAAAGTGTAAAATGAGAAGAGAATCCCTCTTTTTATGCACATTTTTTATAAGTGCTTTCACTTATTTTGACACTCGGGGGGTTCACCATTCAATATCCCCCTATATAACGTGCGTTCGTGGGGTATTAAAAAAAAACTTTTCTTCAAAATAGAGGTTAATGTTGTTTAAAATATTTCCCAAACCTCATATCATGTTGACAAGTTTGCTATGAAAACTAGAGGCTCTCACAACATTTCTATTGGGAGGGATAGCTCGATGTCGCGTATATGAGCCACTAGGGACCATCCATTCTTTGAGTTGTCCACAAAGAGTTTTCAAAGCATGGTTGTGCAGAACTACTTAAGTGCAAATCATTGAGTGTTGTCCTTAGCAAATACTCCCTCACTTTTAATTCCAGAGCATGGTTTTGTAGAGCTAATTAAGTTCAGTGAATTGAGTGTCATCCTTAGCGAAGACTCCCTCACTTTTAATCCAATAAATGCATACTAGTGGATTGCGAGGCTACTCCATATACCTTTGCAGGCAAGCATCCTGGTCAATCTTGTCCCAATGTGCCCTAAGTGAAGGTCAAGGGGTGAAAACCTTGACAAAATGGTGAACATCCTTGGCATGAGATCGTTGTTCATCCCATTACCAACTGATGTAATTTGCACAAAGACTACCACTCCATGATGTAAAATGAGATATAATAGGAATCTGGCTATTTTGGGAGGTCATTTTGAGTGACTACATGAATTTTAAATCCCTGGCCAGATGGAGTAAATGGGGTGCCAAAAATGGGCCACGGTGTTGGTTGTGGGGGGGGGGGAAGCCCTATGTGCCATGGCATGTAGTGAGCAATTTTGCACTTTGCAGATCTACTCCCTGTGCATTGTGGCACACACGGAATTTTTTTGCCCCACTTGGCCCCACCAAGCACTATGACACATCCTCAGCACCCTATACACTCTGTCCAACCCCCCAATTGACCTATTAGGAGGTCATCCCCAGCACTCACACTGCTACCCTGCGAATGAGAGTTTTTCCCAAGAGCCTTTGCAATCATGCATGGCTAGAAATAACACACACCACACTTCAACACATAAATTAAACTGCTTGAATTATACAATTGCAAATAAGTAATAATTTCAAACACACACTTGTACAATTATGACACATGAAAATAATTGGAGATATTAAATGAAAAGATTACAACTCTCAAAAAAATGGTTACATGTGGAGATTCTAATCTTTAAAGAGGCAATCCTCATTTCTTAGATTGATGGCTATGCTTAAAATTATGTATTTAAAGTGACCTCCTTGGCGCATACCATACAAGATACATCGTCTTAGAATAGCAAAACTATTATGTCTTCTTTGGTGCCATGTAAGGCCATGCGAGCAGCGCATTGTATTCTTGTGAGAATCACTACACTACTCCATAATCTCCCTGACTACTCAAGAGAAGGCCACTTAAAAATGATAGGCCGATATTTTTTAATCTCTCTTAGAGTCACTATTCTCGATCTTGATCTTTGTTTTTTCTAAGTTGGCGATGGTAGTGGAGGAGCTAGCTATCAAGTCCATTGAGAAGAGCCATTCTTATGTTTTTTCCTCCTTTTCTCCTGTTCCTACTGCTCTTTCGGAGTCCACTTTCCTTTCTTACTATGTGCACATTTCTTTGCGAGCTTCTAGTAGCACCTCCCTAGACAGCTCATTCCTTGTCCTTCGTTGCCTTCTTTTCTACCTCTACTCTTGCTTGCAAATTGGCAAGTAGCCCACTCTCAACCTCAACCCTTGCCCACTCTTCTTGCTCTCTTCTTTTGTCGCTCCTCCTTTGTTGTTTTTAGTGCTTCCTTTTGTGCCTCCACTTCTCCTTGGCTCTCTTGATACACTTGGCCTCTTGCGCTTTGATTTAGGGTTGCATGGTTTGACCTTCCTAAGCTTTTGCTTTATGCGTGGGGAAATCTTGCATGTCATACTTTGTGTGGTAGCTTGAGCTAAAGGCTATGGAGGGGGGGGGGGGGGGGGGGGTTCCACATTACAAAGAGGAACACCATAATCCGCTTCAATGGCTCTTCTTGCCTTATCTGCTCTTCCTTTTCTTTGTAGAGTAAAAGGGGGTGGATCCAAAAAAGGTGTTTAGTTGGCATTACTAAATTATGGAAGATTATTGAGTATTTGATGGATGGTTGTATGATCATCCCTATTTGATGGTTGGGAATGTTGAGGGACTTTAGGGGCATGTTGTAGAGGTTGGATCATCACTAGGGGAGGTTGTGGGACCTCCACAACCTGGATGGATAGACAAGGTTATGGATTTGATGTAGTGGATTCCGCTTGAACTAAGGGTTGTGGATTTACGGTGTTAGTGGTAGTGGTTACATTGGTGTGCATAATGGTTTGGTGTTGCATGTCATCCATGGGGTGGAAGATATGAGTGTGTGTTTGTGCATGCTTGCGAGGATCTCTTAGAATGTGCAAATGAAAACTGGATTCGAGTTATAATTTTTGACTTATATAGTACTAAAAAGTTTTATAAAGTTAAAAAACGTAATAAAGCTAATAAAATTTCAAAACAACTAGAAAATAAAGATGAAACATGCACACAGAACCATTGATTATACTACTAAAAACCCAATTGGCATTACTATGCATCTTTACAATAGAGATGGTAAATTTGATGGGAATTTGTTAGTTTTCTATCCAACACTTGTCATTTTGTCATCTAGCCACCTCCAGAAACAATCTCTTGTACCTGAGGCATGATATAATTGTGATTGCCTCCTCACGTTAATCACTTTTGTTATTGTGCACTTTGGAATATTTGGACTCTAGTATTCTTCCTCTCTCTTCTCATAAAACTCTATAGAACCAGTTGAACATCTCATGCAGAGGATTTCTCCTTTTTCTTCCACCTCCATGATGTGTATTTTTGAAGTGGATTTCTTTTGCTTGATAGTCTGAGCACTCCATTCCTTGGCTACTCCAAATGCTCAATGAACCATACATGTCGATGAAAAATGTACCATGTGCAAAAATTATGTACTACAAACATATATGAACAACTTTTGTTCAAACCCACAAGAAATTTGACTATAGAGACTAAGTGTTTTGCTTACCATGTAATGTGTTATGTGTGTTTCTCCCCAGGAAGCAACTATTCGGGCTCTGAATCTATTGATTGAAAACTTTAAGGCGGAGATCTCATCAAAATTAGATTTCTCTTTTCAAGCAGACTAAAAATATCATCAACTGACTACCACACACGATCACGCTTAATTCCAAGGACTTCTTTGCTACCATGTGACACATTTTTTTCCATAACTAAAACTCATTAGGACTTTAGGAGCTAGAGTAGTTTGAAAGCAGGTGCCTCGCCTTACTGCCACCCATACACATTTTATTGAAGCAATCTTGTGTAGTTTTTGATGCCTTTTTGTCCTTTGTTAGAAACCACACCACCATGCATACTAACACCTTGATAGAATATCCTCAAGTTCCCTTCTAAGATCTTTCCTTCTTTTTGTATGCTCCATATACCTAGAATAATTGTGTGGAGCATTAGCATCTTGTCGAGAATTATTAAATGTGCATGAACGGTGCACACATACACATTTTGCACTGGAATGTGTAGAATAGGATCATAATTTAGACCTTCCATGTCTCGACTAGGGGGTACACTTTGGTCAGGATATCTTGAAACCATGTCCTGATTAGGGGGTACACTATGGTCACAACTAAGGATACCTTGGAGCCATCTTTGTAGTGCTTTAGTCACTTTTTGTGTAGCAAGAAAACCTTTTGTAGAGTTGGATCTAACTTTGCCACCCTTTCCCTTTCCACGGTTAATTGGTTGCCCGAGGGACTCACTCAAAAATATGGTCAACAAACCATGCAATACAGGTAGGATTGTGAGATGGTTCATCATCCTAATAGAGTTTTAGTTCACAGCGGTAGTCAAGAAGGGCACCAATCATCAACGAGCAGATCACCTATCAAGAATCACTTTAGGGGAACCACCAAAAAAAGTGGATGATGATTTTCCAAAAGTTTCTTTGATGACCATAGCTCAAGTAGACTCACAAATCCTACTTCCAATTACACCATGACTAATAGAGAAATCAGCTTTGTATTAGCTAATGGTTGGAAGATTGTATCAAAGAAATAAAGATGGTTTCTATGCATAATCCCTGAGGAGCAAGCAAACTACTTGAATCAATCTCATACTACGGTAGTAGGAATCCATGTTGTTGAAGACCAAACTCTACAACAATTGACTTGGTTAGGAGTTTATTGGCCTACCATGAAAAGAGATGTTCATCCTTACATAGCCAATTGTTCTTAGTGTAAACAAAGAGCAACTATTCCACACGCAACATTATTCCAGATATCCATTATGCCAAGGTGGAGTAGATATCTGGTAGAATATCTAATGAATAGAAAATTTCCAATAGACACGAGTAAACAAAAACAAAGAGTGATTGAGATTGAAGCAACCAACTATACAAATAGAGTGATTCGTTAGCCGCATTTATATTGAATTGAATTGAGTCCGAGGTGAGAGAAAACAAGAACCTAGAAGAGAAAAGTTTGGAGAGAGAGAGAGACCAAAAATCCTATTACCTTAAGGTGACATGGTCCTGTGTTTACAACGCAACGATCTTGATGTCTCAGTTTTGATATGTCTAAATATATCCTTAGCTTTTAAATTGTATTAATTCTTCAATTCAATCTTGCTCTATTTTATGCGTTCTTGTCATTTGTGTAAGTGTGGTTGTGTCATTTGAAGATTCAACAAGAGTAATATCCCTAGAGAAGAAAGTAGAGAGAGAGAGAGAGAGAGAGAGAGAGAGAGAAAGTGTCAATTGTTGTAACAAACATGATGATGTTGGCTAAAGCTTTGTGAATGAGTTTTCCGACATGATGCTTATCCGCCCCTATTGGTATATCTTGCAATATCATCGTGGATTCTCCAACTGAGTGGGGGCGCACATCTATGAAGCTTTGAAGCTGACTTTAAAGCTCATAAGGGGACCTGGGTGATCCAAGCTAGTGTCAGGGTCAAGGAGTAGAAATCACCCTCTGCCACATCCATCAATTGGGAAGGGGCTTGCAAGGAACTGCAAGGGAAGCATGCATCATTTTAGCCGTGACATTGCATGTCGATCTAGAGCCGGCAAATCAGCCAAGCACAAATTCATGTGAGAAAATTGACCTTTTTGTGTGATTTTCCGCCCAATTCCAAGGTGGGTGGAGGTATTCGCAAGCTAATAATAGAACCAAAGCAAGATGGCATAGCAATGCCGAGAAGCATACAATCTATATTAAACGACATAATCAATTCTGTCGTTTGAAAAACCCAGTATCTTGCGTAGATCCACATGCCTTCAAGATGCATGCGTAGGTGATGGAGAAAGGCCGTCGGTTCGCATTTGCTGAAAACATACTAGAGCTTTTTGGCCTTGCCTGTGTGGGTCATATCTTTGAATCAGTGCATTCCAATAGTCCACCCTCAAGACAAGAAGCTCCTTGAGCACTTGCGTAGAGCCACATGCCTTCAAGATGTAAGCATAGCCTTCAAGACAAAAGTACAGGTGACTAAATTTGGAGAAATACACTTGCTTGCATACGTTGAAAATAGCCTAGAGCTTTCTGGCCCTGCTCTTGTTGCACACATCGCACAATATGTGCATTCCAAGAGGGAAGCTTCTCAAGAACTTATTGTGTTTTTTCAAGTGCACTACATTCGGCATACATATCGATCAAGACATTGCCAAGAACGACATCCTTTGCCTAACAATATAATTATGAATTTTTGTAGCCGCGTGCCTTCAAGATGCATGTGTAGGTGATTGCATTTTAAGAGAGGCCCTCGCTTCAAATCTGCTAGATCTATTTGGCCCTGCTTTCTGGATTGGAAACTTCTGAAGCACTTTTTGTGCTTTTTCAAATGCACCACATTTGGCATACATCCAAGTCAGTGCCAAGCACGATATCTTTTTACAACAGCCTTTGACTAACAATATAATCATGAATTTTTGTGCCCACATTAGAATCTTGCATAGAGCAGCATGCCTTCAAGATGCATCAGTAGGTCATTGCATCTGGAGAGAGGTGCTCGCTTTGCATCCACTGAAACCAAGCTAGAGCTTTCTCCTGTGGGGAAAATCCTACAATCAGTGCATTCCAAGAGTCCAAACTCCAGATAGGAGGCTGAGCACAGCCTAGAGCTTTTCGGCCCTGCTCCTGTGGTGCATATTCCACGACTAATAGCTTGCAAGAGATGTCATTCCTATCATTCAATGCATTTGACATGCAACATTCAGGCACAATGGTCATGAAGAACATGCCCAGGTCGTATTGCATCTAAGAAAAAAAACCTTCTAGAGCTTCCTCTCCTGCTCTTTTTTGGCCTATTCGTGAATAAAAGTACTCCAAGAGACTTCGTCTGGTAAGAAACCCTCACTTTTCATATGGTTAAATTAGCCGAGAGCTACCTTGCCACAACCATGTTGCATCCATATCGACCAAAGCACTACCAAGCTCATGTTGCATCCAGCAAAAACGGTTGAGAGCTTCCTCTTGCCGGGCATATTCTCTACAAGAGCACTCCAAGAGACTTTGTATGGCGAGAGACCCTTAGTACGCATCTGGTTAAAACATCAGAGAGCTTCCTTGCCACAACCGTACTGCACATATCCCGCTATCAATACACTCAAAGTGATGAGATTTTGGAGATTATGACCATAGAGAACTTTTCATCATTCTCCAATAGCCTCTTACTAGAAATCTCATTGAGAATTCTCTCAGTCCCAAGCACATTGAATAGTCTCTCCGATCTCATCGAAAATTCTCTCACCCATATCAAAGCAAAATAGCCTTCAAGGTGCAAGCATGTGTGAATGAATTTGAACAGAAGAAAGACTTTTTCTTCATATTTGGTTAATACATCCCATATCTTCATGTCTACGCTTGATTTGTGTTGCGAGTATTGCTTCTCCCCTGGAGTTATTAGTGGATTTTTTGCCTCTCTACGGATATTTTTTGGCACCACAATTGGCATACATATCAACCAACGTACACACTCACCACTATGATCCTAAATATGCGACTTTCTGAAGTGAATCAATACAACTCTCTATTGACTTGGTGCACCTGCTTCTAATTCACATGCATGAAGACCATGATGAGGACTCAAGCACTTTTTGTGCTTTTTGAAGTGCACCACATTTGGCATACATATCGACCAACACAATGTCAAGCACGACATCTCTTTTCAAGAGCATCTTGCCCACATGCCTTGAAGATGCACACGCACGTGATAGCATATGGAGAACGCCCTCACTTTGCACCTGTTGAAAACAACCAAAATCTTCCTAGCCCGGCCCTTCTCAAGCATATCTTGCAATCAATGTGTTCCAATAGACAGCTTGGATCAATAAAGCACGTGGATGTGACGACTTTTCTATCAACGGGGAGAGAGAGAGAGAGAGAGAGAGAGAGAGAGAGAGAGAGAGAGAGAGAGAGAGAGAGAGAGAGAGAGAGAGAGAGAGAGAGAGAGAGAGAGAGAGAGAGAAAGAAAGAACGGACTGCAAAAGACACTATTTTTAACGAGGCCACATGGACGAACCTCCATCCAGAATTTCAAAAGAGGCTTCTACGCTAACGAAGTAATGATCGATCAGTAACTCTATAGATGAGGAAAGGAACAACAGCTTAGATTCAATGAGGATGAATACCTTCCTATCTTGAATCAAGAATACGTCGCGCTTGAAGGTGGTCATTTCTCTCATGAAACCACAGCTAGAGATATATTGATGGTTGGCGTCTAATGGACAACTCTGTTTACTGATGCAATTTTTTTTTTGAAGATGTGCAAGAAAAAATGCTAACTAAAATCAACAGCATGCCTTTGTGACCTATGATGGGAGCAAGAGCATTCTCTAAGTGGGGTATAGACTTTGTTGGTCCAATACAACAACCTGCCTACAAGACTCGTGCACAATATATTACTGTGGCCATAGATTGTTTGACTAAATGGACATAGGCTAGAGACATTAGGAAGAACAATGCTCAAACCACTATTGCATTCATGTATGAGTGCACATGATACAAAATTCCTATTGAGTTTGTGAGTGATTGAGGATAGCACTTTCTCAACAAGGTGATAGAACATCTATTGAACAAGTTTATGGTGATCCATAACAAATCCACACCCTATCATTATCAACAGGTAAATGGCCAATCAAAACATACAAAGAATATCTTCAACTCAGTTCCTACTAAGGTTGTAAGGTCTACAAGGGAGATCAATCTTCATTCAGCTCTATGAGCTTATACAATGTCATTCAAAATGTCTCTAAAGTCCACTCCAGTTAACTTGGTCTATGAAATTGATGTTATCTTACCAGTGGATTTTTTGCTCTGCCAAACCTGAGAGTTACACAAGAGCTAGAATAGAAAGGTCATGAGTTGTTGAAATGACTCAAGGATCTGGAACAATTAGATGAGCAGAGAGTAGCCGCTATAGCACACACGTATGCTAAAAACCAAAAAAAAAATGTTGGAATTAGGGTTGCAGAGAGAGACACACAGCTTGGAGAAGACAAAGGAAGCTCAAGGCACACAATAGAGAGTGTGTTACTTAGTGTGCAATGGAAAGATAGATAGACCTAGAGTGACGGGCGTATATACAATGCTCGGGGGAAAAAACCTCCTAAAGAGGGAAAAAATGCCCCGGCGGTCCTAGTGTGTTCACACACATCACTACCACATGTATATGGTAACAACTCCCCCCTGGAGTGATGCGGTGAACGAGAGATGGCACATGAGTAAAGGGAAGTGCCATGCCTTGAGGACATGATCAGTCCACAAAGGGGAGTAAGCCCAAAGCTTTGCGGAAAGCTTCAAGCTTCTTACGAGACAATGCCTTTGTGAAAAGATCTGCAAGGTTGTCCTGTGTTGGCACATAAAGCAAGCTGATCTCTCCTGCTGAGAGCCTCTCCCTGACATAGTGGTAATGCACCTCAATGTGCTTTGTGCGAGCATGAAAAACTGGGTTCCTCGCAACTGCCAATGCGCTCTGACTGTCAGTGTAGATAGTGTTGGCAGTGTCCTGTCCAACACCCAAATCAGCCATAAGGGGTCTGAGCCATACACACTCAACCGTACTCAGCCTCACAACTCGAAGTGGCCACAGTAGGTTGCTTTTTGCTCAACCATGATATACATGAACTGCCACATATGAAACAAAAACCACTTGTGGACACTCTCGTGTCAAAACAACCAGCCCAATATGAGTCCAAAAAAGCATGTAAGTCTGGAGGCAATGATCCCCCCTTGGGATAAAACAAGCCAAGATGTAAAGTGCCACTAAGGTAGCGAAAAATCCTCTTGACAGCCTGCCAATGCTTAGACCCTGGGCTATGCATAAATCTACTGACCTGTGAGACTGCAAACTAAATATCCGGCCTCGTGTTGCATACATAAATGAGGCAGCCAACAACAGTTTGATAAAGAGTGACATCAGCAGGATCGCCAGCATCATGTAGACTCAACTTCAAACCTGTTTCCATGGGAGTGGCAATAGGTTTGCAATCCTCAAGTCCAAACTGACATAGCAATGTCTCTATGTGACTTTTCTGACACAAGGCAATACCACCATCACACTTCTTAAACTGTATACCCAAGTAATGATACAACAGCCCCAAATCTTTCATCTTGAAAGTAGCATTCAAATCAGCCTTAAATTCAGCAATATGTCTCTCATTTGGTCCAGTGATCAGCAAATCATCTTCATAAAGAACCACAATGAGAAGTACATCACCCTCACGCTTTACATACAATGTGCTTTCTGTTGGACTGTTACGAAAGCCTTGTTTGACCAAATGATTGTCAGCTTTCTCATACCAAGCACGAGGAGATTGCTTTAACCCATACAAAAGCCTTCTTACATCTGCACACTTTGTCGTCCTTTTATGACAAAACTGCGAGGCTGCATAACATAAACTGCGAGGCTGCATAACATAAACTTCCTCAAATATGTTTCCATTCAAGAAAGCAGTAACAATGTCTGATTGATGTACATCCCAACCAAAATGAGCTGCCAATGCACATAGAAAACGCACAATAGTCATACGACAAGTGGGAGAAAAAGTCTCTTCATAATCTACGCCTTTTTGCTATCATAACCCTTTGCAACAAGTCGAGCCTTATGGCGATCAATCTCACCATCCGACTTGCGTTTCAACTTGTAAACCCACTTTGTACCAATGGCCTTTTTTCCAGGAGGCAAATCACATAAAGTCCATGTGTCATTTTCTATGAGTGCATCATATTCTGATTGCATGGCAGCCATCCAATTTTTTGAATTCTGTGCTTCATCAAAAGACAGAGTCTCCTCAACATCATGTAAGCTAGACACAGCCAAAGCATAACAATCTGATGCATAAGATGCATGGCGAGAGCCTGAACGAGTACGACTAGACAAAGGTGCATCCAATTTACTATCACGCAAAGTGTGCACCAACCATTTTGGCATACCTCTAGCCTGCTCATTTTCAGCCCTTTCCTCATTAAGTACATCATGTACATCTGCATCAGTAATAGGCTGATCTAAAACATTTTCAAAAACCCCCATAGGCTGTACATTTGCCTCATTGGAACTTATATTCGTATTTCCACCACTGAAAAGAGGCAACAAAGTGTCATAAATGTCCTGTGAGCTTACATTATTGTCTCTAGTACATGACAACAATGGCTGAACAGAATCTTCCACAAACACTACATCCCGTGAAACCACAATACGTTTTGTTTGCAGATGATAAAACTTGTAACCTTTGCTTTCAGCACTATAACCAACAAAAATACATTTGACAGCCTTATCATCCAATTTTCTGCGCTGCACTTGTGGCACCAAAGCATATGCCAAACAGCCAAAAACACGCATGTACTCAATAGAAGGCTTTCTATCATGCCATGCTTCATATGGAGTAATAGACTGCAAAGCTTTCGTAGGACACCTGTTAAGTACATAAGTGGCACACATGATGGCCTCAAGCCAAAAAGAATGAGGTAAAGCTTGACTTTTGACCATACATCGTGCCATTTCCGTCAGTGACCTGTTTTTCCTCTCAGCAACACCATTTTGCTGAGGTGTATAAGGAACTGTACATTGGTGTTTTATCCCACGACTAGCGTGAAATGCATTAAATTCATGAGACATATACTCCCCCCCTCGATCAGAACGGAGGGTGCCCATAGTACATTTCGAGACATTTTCAGCCATAGCCAGAAATTGTTTGAAGCACATAAAAACTTCGGACTTCGCTTTAAGCGGAAATACCCATGCATGCCTGGAGTAATCATCAGGTAATTGCCCAAGGACGGAGTTTGCATGGGCCCACAAACATCACTATGCACAAGCTGCAACCTGCAACCTGCATGTGGCCCGAACTGAACCATCCTTTGGAAACTTAGAACGCTGCATCTTACCCAAAATACAGCCTTCACAAACATGTTTGACAGGTGCTTCAAGAGGTGGCAAAGAAGCAACCATATCAGATTTCTGCAAACATAGCAAACTGGAAAAATTCAGATGACCAAAACGTGCATGCCAAAGTTTTGCATCTGAAATAGCCCTTGAATCTGCAACAGCATTTGCAAAATTTTGTCCACACTTGTCATACAAAGTGAGCTTATACATCCCACGGCAAAAAAACCCAGATGCAACAATTTCAAAACCAAAACTGAAATCATGAAATGTACATCTGTCATCCACAAATTTGACTACAAGTCCAAGTCTAGCAAGTGCGGATACAGACAAGAGATTCTTCTTGATCCCAGGTACATAAAATGCATCAACAGGTGTGAAAGAACTGCCATTAGCAGCAATAAGCACAATCTTTCCAACTCCCTGAACTGGATAAGAGGCATTGTTGTCACAAGTGACTGAATTCCCATGACATACTCAAGAGAGGTAAACAATTTACCATCTGAGGTAATGTGCTTTGTAGCACCACTGTCGAAATACCACACATGTGAATCTGCAGCACAACTGACAAGCATGCATCATGGGCAGCAGAATTGTAA
Organism: Adiantum capillus-veneris; assembly: GCF_014529385.1. Taxonomy (NCBI): domain Eukaryota; kingdom Viridiplantae; phylum Streptophyta; class Polypodiopsida; order Polypodiales; family Pteridaceae; genus Adiantum; species Adiantum capillus-veneris. The sequence goes on along the minus strand of NC_140939.1, from coordinate 127,789,423 downwards.
GTGCACTCTGTGCTAAAAGCCCATTCTTCATCAACATCAGCATTACAGTCTCCTTTCACAGAAGACTCAACAATGGTTGCATTTGTAGTGGAACCAGCATTTGCAGTGGAACCACCCTCTTTCTTCTTAGCCTCTTTGGCCTTCAACTTAGGACACAACTTGATCAAGAGATCATTTGCTTTACAATAATGGCAACGCATCTTCTTTTTTCCCTTATCACCAGAATTGCCAGACGAAGTGCTGCTAGCAGAAGCATTAGGAAATGTATTTTTGCCGCTCGCAGCAGAACCATAAGAAGTGGTTGCATTGCTGTTACCACCCTTTCTTTGAGAAGCAATAAAAGCATGTTCAATTGCACGCTTCCTAGTCCTGTTTTTTCCAGAAAGTGACTCTTGCAACAGCAATGTGCATAATGCATCAAACTTGACAACTTCTGGATTTCCTTGGGTCATAAGTCTCCAAGTACTACCAAAAGTCTGGTAGGAATCTAGTAAGGCATCAAGAACAGTCTGCACTAGGGAACTATTTGAAATGACTTCCCCTGCAGAAATGAGTTGCTCATTGATATCCTTGACACTAGCAAGGAAAGTGTCCATACCATCTTCCTCATGCATAATCTTCGATTCCAGCTCTTTATGCAGCAAAGCAATTTTAGGCTCATTGCGGCTTGCATAAAGACCAACTAGAATATCCCAAGGCTGTTTTGCATATTTTTCTGCACGGATGTGAGGAACAATGGTGCGCTTCACAGACAACGCAATCAATGCATGAGCCTGTGCATCCTTAACATCCCAACGAGCTTGTTCTGTCATAGGCAAAAAAACTCTAACAACAGCAATCCTTGCAGCAAGACCTGCAACATCCTCAACATCGCCATATCCTCAGAACCAGGACGTACATCAATTCCCTGCACAATGTTCCAGACACCCTTTGACACAAGAACATGCTGCATCATATAAGCCCACATAGGGTAGTTGTCTCCATCCAACCTGTCCTCAACAGCAAACATCTTGAACACATCTGTGTTGTTGTTGTCAGCCGTAAATGCTGCACCTGATGTGAAAACTCCCCGAAAATAGGAGAAACGGAGCGAGAGTAACCTGTGCTATATAGCACAAACCGTAGAAGACTATAAGGCACCTGTTACGCAAAAAACGACACTGACAGAAATTCTGCACAAAATGATGAAATTGCTTGTGCAGACCTGCCTGTAGTGGAAACCGAGGCCGAAATGAGCCCAAATCGAAAATCCCAAAGTATTTGCCGACCTGTGAACGCTCGCCAAATCTCACTGAAATCGGAGAAAGTGAGTAGGCGTGGAGCAGCTGGCGACTAAGCCCGGGAGGACGCAACCTGCTCTGATACTAATTGTTGGAATTAGGGTTGCAGAGAGACACACACATCTTGGAGAAGACGAGGGAAGCTCAAGGCACACAATAGACAGTGTGTTACTTAGTGTGCAATGGAAAGATAGATAGCCCTAGAGTGATGGGCGTATATACAATGCTCGGGGGGAAAAACCTCCTAAAGAGGGAAAAAATGCCCCGGCGGTCCTAGTGTGTTCACACACATCACTACCACATGTATATGGTAACAAAAACAATTCATTATTCACATTTGCTGACTAAAATCTTTAAGCCAATGGATTTGGTCTTGGTATATTTGCTAAAGCAACACATCCCTAATTTCAAGAAAAAGGGACATTGTCCTTTTATAATAGAAAGCGTTTCACTAAGTGGGACAGTTAAACTAGACACGTTAGATGGGAAAATAATGGAAAGTTAGATAAGTGGGTGTTTCTTAAGGAAGTACCATTTACTGTTGACTAATGATCTCTTCCAAAGAATGCACGCAGCTAAGGAATGCAAGCTTAAACAACAAGTGATCGAGGAGGCTCAATAGGAAGCATGTATTCAAATCCTGAAGAGAAAAGAAACAATGTGACCCATCCCTAAAATTTTGCCAGTCAATACACTTCAACTTCACCCTCAATACTTTACTCAATCTTTAGCAGTCGGGTGAAGTGGAAACATATGATGAATGGTTGGACAGATTGGACATGAGAATTATAGACACGTTGAAAGATGGATTCAAAGTCAAAGCACTCCTAGACACAAGTGCTCGGCTCAATGCAATAAACTATTCAGCCTACAAGAGGAAAACCACCCAACCATTGGAGCACTATAGAGCTAAAGTCAAAGGATGCCACAAGGAATTCACTCCAACATTCGGTTTGATCAATCTCAATATCTTTGCTCATAGATTTTTGTGCCCACATACATTTATCTACATTCCCGGTGAGTATATAAATGAAGATATCATACTAGATTTCAATGGATGATAACATAAAAAGATGTTGAGGATTGGAATGACAAAGTTCTTGAGTTAACACTCAAGGGAGGATACGAGTATCATCTGCTCACAACCACGAGGAGTGGAAAGCTGCTCTCAAAACTCCTAAGATACTTGCAAGCAGGATCAACTCAACACCAATGTCAACTATTTGACACCAAACTCATTTTCACAACATAGGCATTCAAGGAACCAAGAAATTTTGGGTACCAAAAGCTTAGCTCAACCGCAATCCTAAGTAGATTTGGGTGCCCAAGCAATTTTTGAACCACAAATAGCACTCTCACCCCACACCTCCACAATCTTGGACCACTAAGTCAAAGAAGTTATCTTGGCCTCAATGGAAGTGGATACCAAAGAAGTAGCTTGAAGCCAACTCCCAACCCAAGATGTACAAATGGCAAACCCAAAGCAACACCAAGAAAAATGACATACAAGTGGGTGCCAATGCCTTGGGAGGGTCACTACAATTTAAAAAGGTTTATCATGTGGGTTCAAATGTAGGTATTATCTTATTATACATTCTCTCACGTTTTCACATACAAAAGGGTGTTGAAAAAATGATCTTGGAAAAGAATTTACAAATTGAATAGAGAAAGGGTCCATTTTGTTGGTTTAAAATTTAAAGCTAAGGGGTTTTATAAATAGTCATTGAATGCGCGCAATATATAGGTTTTATATATAGTGACCCCTCTGAGACCAAAGCTTCGGGTGCCACCAACAGAACAATTGACCACATTGCATAGTTATTCCTCCAAGAAAATAGATGGTTGTTTTCCATGAACTAGCAAAGAATGATCACGATTTCTCCAAGATCTACTCTTCAAGAGAGTTAACCAATAGGATGCTTTGTCTTTGATAACCCTTGAGTTCTTTTCTCAAGACCCTCCTCTTGAATCGCATAGTGTTTTGAGTTGTATTGACATCAATAGCATGGTATAGCCAACCATGGCTATGCATAGACACAACTTAACTTCCCAAGAACTGCACTACCTGATGTACTGGCATGTCGTGTTGGAGGATTTCGACAAGAAAGGGGAGAGGCATTCTAAATGTGGACCCAGATACATGAAATAGACCAGGAAAAGGGAAATGTTTTAAAGTGTTTGTATGTTAATATGTGAGTTTTTGCAGTCCAAGAAAGTTTCCCTTATAAGTTAAGAGATCGGGGATACTTCAATATGATAACCCATAGGTGTGTGTAAATAGTGTAAATGTCATCAAAAAAGCCAAAAATATTACCAAGTCTAGTGTTCATGTGTGTTTAGGTAATTTTTGGATTGCTCTACTATTTTTCTTTTAATTTTTTTAATAAAAAAGGGTCAAAAATAGAAAATAAATAGTAAACAAGCTCAGATGGAGAAATAAAAGATACCCTAATGATCAAGAAGAGAAGGAAAATGAGTATATCAAATCTACTTCAATTCAGATGATAATGACAAAAAGCCTAAATTGGACCCGCAATGCTTGATTTGGTGAAATTCTTGGAGAAGGGAGCAATCAGAGTCCAAATGAGGAAATTTTTAAAAGAAAAGTGCACTACACAGTATAATAGGACTAATTGGGAAGTTTGAGAGAAAATGAGTCGAAAAGCCGAGGTATGTATAGCTCAAGTAGGCCAAAACTAGTCTCATTTCTATTTTGACCTTCTTGGAGAGAGCTCTCAAAGCTTGTGTTCTATGTGCATTGGCCCACTCGTATCGATCTCTATGCTACACAGTCTTGCACAAGACATGAGGGGTATGTTTCTAACTTACTAACGAGCATGTTTGAACTTGTTTTTGGGGTTGAGTTAGCTCATAAAAACCCTAGGCTAGTTGAACCTTCCCAAAAAACCACGAAGTGAAAAACGATTGTAATTATCAGATCTATGGACCAAATTATACCAAACTTGAAGGGGGACATAGCACCACTATTAGAACATTCCTAATGATTCATATGACCATTTGACTAGAGGCTAGATGGGTATATAAATAATAGGTTGAAATTTGGCTCAGAGTCGAAATTACAATCCAACGTCACAGACGGCTTCCCCATAGGTGTCATAACCAATGTACCTAGGTGTAAACAAAAGGAAATATTAGTTGAAGCCTCAAACAAAAGAAATCCACTTGAATTGCCACAAAGCATCATTTTTTAGCTAAGGCATCAAAACCACTCCAAGAAGGACCAAACTTGATAGGCCCACTCCTCAAAGGCATATAGGACACCACCCCACTCAGGATTGGAGGAAAAAGTGATCCATTTCAAGTGCCAAGAGAAAAACCGCCAAAGTGAAAGGACCAAGTTAAAAAAAGACTCAAAGAGATCAAAATCAATTCAAATTAGGGCTAAGGGTTACTCACTAGGCCTATAGGACAAGTGTATAGTATTAGAAGTTGAAAAAGCTAATTTTTTGCAAGTAGAGATTATAAGTGCGCTTATTATCTCTTGATCCCAAACTGTCCCATCTTGAAATTTCCACCTCATGCACACTATCCTCATCGTGCATCAAGGCCTAAAACCCCTTACATGATGCAAAAAATCACTCACATCATGCTCATACACCAAAAAGCGTACCAGAGCTTCCACTTTCCATAAATTAGCCTAAGGAAACCACTTCCAAATCCAAAAGGTGCAAAAACACATTTAGAGGAAGGAAACACCTTGTACAACTTGCTCAAGCCAAAAAAATGTTTAAAAAGTTGAAAAATGGCACAGTAGATAATCAACACGCTTATTATCTCTTGTGACCAAATGAGTTCAAAGTTTTTTTTTTTAAATCCCATCAGCTTTATCATGCCCTCACAAGCTTGCATACCAATTTTCGTTCAATTTGAACACTCAAAAATTTTGCACCAACACTTTGTCATTTTCAAAGCCTTCCAATCAAAAATTGATCCCAACCAAGCATCCATGCATCAAATCCAACCAAACTTCAAGTCCAATCTATTTTCAATGTACCCATGTGTATAGCCAAAATCTAGTTTTGATGCCAAAATGATGCCCTAGATAATCAGCATGCTTATTATCTCTAATAATTTCTTTTGGTCAAATCAATTTTTTGACGTTTACACTTTGTTTTTATGGGTCAATGTGGTAATTTTTTGTCATTAATTGTGAACTTTATTGGGAAAATATCAATTCCAACTTAGCAAGTGATTTTTCATGTTGAAATGCACCTAATGCCTATCTATGTTGTGTCAGTCACCCCAAGATCAATGCAGAACCAGCCTTGGCACCCCAAAAGAAAAAGATTCAAAACAAAAGGCTACTTGACCTTCCAAAGTACCAACTAGAGGAGGAATCTATCAATGAGGCAAATACAACCTTTGTTGGAGACCTCTTGGATAAAAATCATATAGCAATATTCCAAGGGAGATTCAGAACCAAACAACCAAGCAATTGAGTTGCAGATGCTACCAAAAACAATTTATGATGCCGCTCAAGCATCAGAGCTACAAGCAGCACATAGAAAGCTTGGACTCCAAACATTTTATCAAATGGAGCCATGTGGAGTAGATCTCTAAAGGGCATATGAAATGCTCAATACTATCCAGGAAGATGGCACTGCACATATCTCAAATGTTGTTGGCCAACCTATAGAGGTTAATATTTCCAAAGAGATAGTGGTCGAGGCACTCCAATTGCCAGCTGAAGGAGAGTCCATGAAGTCCAAAGAAAAGAAGAGAATTGGAATCTTCACTAGAAACGCCATCGTAGCAACTTTCCAAGACATGATTCACAAGCCAACGGAGGAGCCTATGAGACTCTTCCATCAGCACTTCCATTTTTTGACAAAGCAATGACCAAAATACACATGTCCTATAGCCATGCAAAGGCCTCTTCTTTCACAACCACTTTGAAGACTAGGCTACCGATACCTATTGATCATGCCACCTATGTGCTAAACATTCTCAAAGCACAAAGAAAATCAAAGGGATAAAGTACATGGGGGCACCTAAAGCTGTCACCTAAATTGCATACCATGCGGTGGGAATGGCAAATAACTTGCCACCAGAACCAAACTAGAATCTCTCACTAGAGGTAGGTTTGAAGAATGAAGAACAAGAGAATGCGGAAGAAGAGGAAGATGAGCCACCTCCATTGATCTTTAGAAGATCAAAGAGAAAGAAACCCTAGACCGCTCCAGTAAAGAGTGAAGCGGAAAGTGATGAAGGGCCAATGGAGGACCCTGATGATAAAATCTCTGAAGAGAGTAAATTTGACCAAGAGATACAAGAGGAGCAGAAAAGTATCGTGAAAGGAAAGGAGAAAGCTGAAGATAGACCTCTAAAGAAATCTCTCTAGACAACACTAGTAATTATTGAAGAACCATCATAAAGGGATGCCATAATCAAAAGAGAAAAAGAGGTTTTTGATCGGGAAAGAGGCCTGCAAGGGGATTTTGAGGAATTTTGAAAATCGAACTCTTGAATAAAGATCAGAACAAAGAACCATTTATATGGTAAGTATCCCCTTGCTAAATTGGAAAAGATCTATCATGAAGAGAAGGTGGCATGGGCCAAAGAAGAAGTTGGAACCTCCGACTTGCCAACAAAACAACGTAAAGATCATCGAGTCGAGCTTCTCATTTTGAGATTTTGCAATGAAAACCTTTTTTGCAATCTTTTTAACATTTGATTTGGAGCCTTTTCTAACAACAGAAAAAAGTTAACCAAAAAAATAGACATTTCTTATATGATAGACACCAAAAAACATACATAAGTTTCAAAAGTTCTAACTTTGAGCTTGAACAATTGGCAAGATATTAATTGCAAAGAATATATCTATACTAAGAGGGGATTCAAAAAATATTTCAAAGAGTAGAGAGAAGTAATTTTGCAACTCGTGCCTAAGAGATGACTCCTTTGATGCTATTACCATATACATGTGGTAGTGATGTGTGTGAACACACTAGGACCGCCGTGCCATTTTTTCCCTCTTTAGGAGGTTTTTTCCCCCGTGCATTGTATATACACCCATCACTCTAGGGCTATCTATCTTTCCATTTCACACTAAGTAACACACTCTCTATTGTGTGCCTTGAGCTTCCTTCGTCTTCTCCAAGCTGTGTGTGTTCCTCTACAACCCTAATTCCAACAATCGGTATAAAGTAGGTTGCATCTTCACGGGCTTAGTTTCCAGTAACTCCAGCACACGCCTGCTCATTTTCATCGATTTCAGTGAGCTTTGACGAGCGTTCGCAATTCGTAGAGCTTAGTCTGCTCAAATTTTTGATTCGGGCTCATTTCGGCCTCCATTTTCACTATAGGCTACTAGTACTACACTTGCTATTTCATCATTTTGTGCAAAATTTTTGTCAATGTCGTTTTCTGCATAACAGGTGCCTTATAGTCTTCTACGGTTCGTGCTATATAGCACGTGTTGTTCCCGCTTTGTTTCTCCTCTTTCTTGGGCAGCATTTACCATGGCTGACAACAACACAGATGTGTTCAAGATGTTTGTTGTTGAGGACAGGTTGGATGGGGACAATTACCCTATGTGGGCTTACATGATGCAACATGTTCTTGTGTCAAAGAGCGTCTAGAATATTGTGCAGGGAATTATTGTACATCTTTCTTCTGAGGATGCAGATGATGTTGAGGATGTTGTAGGTCTTGCTGCGATTAGAGTTGTTTTGCCTACGACTGAGAACAATCTCGTTCGGATGTAAAGGATACGCGGGCTCATGCATTGATTGCGTTTTCTGTGAAGCACACCATTGTTCCTCACATTCGTTCAACAAAATCTGCAAAACAGGCTTGGGATATTTTGGCTACTCTTTATGCAAGTCGCAATGAGGCTAAAATTGCTTTGCTGCGTAAAGAGCTAGAGTCGAAGATTATGCATGAGGAAGATGATATGGACACTTTTCTAGTTGGATTCAAGGATATCAATGAGCAACTTATTTCTACAACTGAAGTCATTTCAGATAGTTCGCTTGTGTAGATTGTTCTTGATGCCTTACCAGATTCTTACCAGACTTTTGCTAGTACTTGGAGACGTATGACCCAAGGAAATCTTGAAGTTGTCAAGTTTGATGCATTATGCACATTGTTGTTGCAAGAGTCACTTTTCAAAAAAAACAGGACTAGACAGCGTGCAGCTGAACAGGCTTTTATTGCTTCTCAAAGAAAGGGTGGTAACAGCAATGCAAACACTTCTTATGGTTCTGTTGTGAGTGGCAAAACTTCTGTTTCCAATGGCAGCACTTCATCTGGCAATTCTGGTGATAAGGGCAAAAAGAAGATGCGTTGCCATTATTGTAAAGCTAATGATCACTTAATCAAGCAGTGTCCTAAGTTGAAGGCCAAAGAGGCTAAGAAGAAAGAGGGTGGCTCCACTGCAAATGCTAGTTTCACTACAAATGCAGCCATTGTTGAATCTTCTGTGAAAGGAGACTGTGATATTGATGTTGATGCAGAATGGGATTTTAGCACAAAGTGCACTTACAATCCTGTTGTCCATGATGCATGCTTGTCAGTTGCTATAGATTCACATGTGTGGTAATTCAACAATCGTGCTACAAAGCACATTACCTCACATTGTTTCTGGCTATGGCTGAAAGTGTCTCAAAATGTACTATGGGCACCCTCCGTTCCGATCGAGGGGGGGAGTATATGTATCATGAATTTAATGCATTTTTGGCTAGTTGTGGGATAAAATACCACTGTATAGTACCTTATACACCTCAGCCAAATGGTGTTGCTAAGAGGAAAAACAAGTCGCTTATGAAAATGGCATGATGTATGATCAAAAGTTAAGCTTTGCCGCATTTTTTTGACTTGAGGCCATCATGTGTGCCACTTATGTACTAAACAGGTGTCCTACGAAAGCTTTTCAGTCTATTACTCCATATGAAGCACGGCATGATAGAAAGCCTTCTGTTGAGCACATGCGTGTTTTTCGTTGTTTGGCATATGCTTGGTGCCACAAACACAACGCAGAAAATTGGATGATAAGGCTGTCAAATGTATTTTTGTTGGTTATAACGCTGAAAGCAAAGTTTACAGGTTGTATCATCCGCAAAAAAAAGCTTATTCTAGTTTCACATGATGTAATGTTTGTGGAAGATTCTGTTCAACCCTTGCCGTCATGTACTAGAGACATTAATGTAAGCTCACATGACATTTATGACACTTTGTTGCCTCTTTTTAGTGGTGAAAATACAAATGTAAATTCCAATGAGGCAAATGTACAGCCTATGGGGGTTTTTGAAAATGTTACAGATCACCCTTACTGATGCAAAGGTACATGATGCACTTGATGAGGAAAGGGCTGAAAATGAGCAGGCTAGAGGTATGCCAAAATGGCTGGTACATACATTGGGTGACAGTAAATTGGATGCACCTTTGTCTAGTCGTACTCGTTCAGGCTCTCACCATGCATCTTATGCATCAGACTGTTATGCTTTGGCTGTGTCTAGCTTACATGATGTTGAGGAACCTCTATCTTTTGATGAAGCACAGAATTCAAAAAATTGGATGGCTGTCGTGCAATCAGAATATGATGCACTTATAGAAAATGACACATGGACTTTATGTGATTTGCCTCTTGGCAAAAAGTCCAATCGTATGAAGTGGGTTTACAAGTTGAAAGGTAAGCCAAATGGTGAGATCGATCTCCATAAGGCTCGACTTGTTGCAAAGGGTTATGCAGAGCAAGAAGGCATAGATTGGTTGGGATATACATCAATCAGACATTGTTACTGCTTTCTTGAATGGTGAAATATTTGAGGAAGTTTATGTAACGCAGCCTCGCGGTTTGGTCAAGAAAGGACAAGAGGACAAAGTGTGCATCATGTGTAAGAAGGCTTTGTATGGGTTGAAGCAATCTCCTCGTGCTTGGTATGAGAAAGAGTGACACTCATTTGGTCAAACAAGGCTTTTGTAACAATCCAACGGAAAGCACATTGTATGTAAAGCGTGAGGGTGATGTACTTCTCATTGTGGTTCTTTATGTCGATGATTTTCTAATCACTCGACCAAACGAGAGACATATTGTTGAATTTAAGACTGAATGATACTTTTAAGATGAAAGATTTGGGACTGTTGCATCATTACTTGCGTATACAGTTTAAGAAGTGTGATGGTGGTATTGCCTTGTGTCAGAAAAGTTACATAGAGACATTGCTATGTAAGTTTGGACTTGAGAATTGCAAACCTAATGCCACTTCCATGGAAACAGGTCTAAAATTGAGTCTTCATAATGTTGGTGATCCTGCAGATGCCACTCTTTACCAAACTGTCGTTGGATGCCTCATTTATGTATGCAACACAAGGCCGGATATTCAATTTGCAGTCTCACAGGTCAGTAGATTTATGCATAGCCTAGGGTCTAAGAATTGGCAGGATATCAAGAGGATTTTTCGCTACGTTAGTGGCACTTTACATCTTGGCTTCTTTTATCCCAAGGGGGGATCATTGCTGCCACACTTACATGCTTTTTTCGGACTCATATTGGGCTGGTTGTTTTGACACGCGAGTGTCCACAAGTGGTTTTTGTTTCATGCTTGGAAGTTAATGTATATCATGGTTGAGCAAGAAGCAACCGACTGTGGCCACCTGTGGCCACTTTGAGTTGTGAGGCTGAGTACAGTGCAGTCTTCACAGCTATGGTTGAGTGTGTATGGCTCAGACGCCTTATGGCTAATTTGGGTGTTGGACACGACACTGCCAACACTATCTACATTGACAATGAAAGCGCATTGGCAGTTGCGAGGAAACCAGTTTCTCATGCTCGCCCAAAGCACATTGAGGTGCATTACCACTATGTCAGGGAGAGACTCTCAGCAAGAGAGATCAGCTTGCCTTATGTGCCAACAAAGGAAAACCTTGCAAATATTTTCAAAAAGGAATCGTCTCATGAGAAGCTCAAATCTTTCTGCAAAGCTTTGCGCTTACTCCCCTTTGCGGATTGATCATGTCCTCAAGGCGTGGCACCTCTCTTTACTCATGTGCCACCTCTTGTTCATCGCATCACTCTAGGGGGGATTTGTTACCATATACATGTGGTAGTAATGTGTCTGAATACACTAGGACCGTTGGGGCATTTGTTCCCTCTTTAGGAGGTTTTTTTCCCCGTGCATTGTATATACTCCCATCACTCTAGGGTTATCTATCTTTCCATTGCACAGTAAGTAACACACTCGCTATTGTGTGCCTTGAGCTTCCTTTGTCTTCTCCAAGTTGTGTGCGTTTCTCTGCAACCCTTATTCCAACAGATGCATAGCTCTAGACCACTTTGTTTTTCCATAGGTTCACTACACTATAGTGTGTAATTTTCATGTTATCCCCAATACAAATGTGAGTCCATGGGGGTTATCGTGGACTGATGAATGATCGTGTGCTCTTTTTGCAGGTGCTCAGAAGCCTGAAATTACATGCATGCAACTTTGATCAATGTTATTGTAGCTCTTGGTAACCATGGCCATTCCATGCAATATATGTGTACTTCTACACATGAACTCTAATGTGAAGCTATTGGAGAGCATTGTTGATTCCTTAGCAAGTAGTCGGATATTGGAGCTACTAGGAAATGATCTTTGATTTACCCAAGAGACTTATCTCTTGGATTCTATCCCATACTATGCAAATTCTGCTTCTTTTGCATGTTCTAATTTACCGCAAATTTGAAGGTGGTGCAAGAGTCAAAATGAAGAGTATGGGGATCCGCATGCCAATACACACCACGAAATCCCAGACATCCATCCTAGCCAATCAATCTCCACCACCCCAAGCTAACAAAACGGGAGGAGGGTATCTTACACACAAACAAATGCCATGATCCCAGGTCACAGTGGCACGAGTTATATGCGTCTAGATTTGGAGATAGTGCCTACAAGCCTACACACTATGACACACATACACACCCATGTAGTGTACTTTGAAAAAAGGGCCAACGTAGGTGATCGAGCGGCTATTGGAGTAACATACGTCAATGTGGTCTCCTTATACCAAAGCCCGAAAGTGGACAAGGAAGCCTTCTCCTCTTATTCAAGAAAAGAAATTCAAAGGCTAAAAAAATGCGCCTGGCGCCGCCATGGGGAGGAGATTAAGAGAGTGTACAAGAAGCCACGAGATTTGTGAAACACGTGACTGGACATGCTGATCCTCAGGACTAAATAACACATAGTATTAATGAGGGGGGGGTAAGGGGATCGAGGGCAGAGAAGTGTGCGCACGAAAATCGGAGAGGTTGCAGCCGTAGATGGGCACTTAAAAACTAAACCCGGCCACAGACTAAACCCGGCCATAGATTAAACCCGGGCAACGCCTATGTTTTAAATATAAAACCCCAAAAACCCGGGCCATGGGTACAACATGTGCGCGCGGGTGGGATGGTTACCCCATGTGTCACAATCTAGGCGACGAGGCCCTGGGTTCAAATCGAGTCGCCGCCCGGGTTCTTTTTCGCGTTGACCTGCTGTACGTTCGGGTTTAATCTGCCTCGGGCTCCCCGTATCCACTTCCGCGCCGTCGATCCCCTTAACCCCCCCTCTTTAATGCTATGTGTCACTTAGTGTCGTGGCATGCCGATGAGAGGCCTCGGGAAGCCACCAGCTCGCCAATTTTAGATGAACGTCGTCCACAAGTGAGAGGTGAGAGAGAGGGCGATGAGCTGCAGAGGGAGCATGGGATTGAGGGAGTGCCTAAGCAATCAAGGTGAGCAGCATGTAAGGCTATGATAGCGCCAAGAAGAGGAGGGTCTAATAAAGAAATAAGAAAAATCACGAGCTGAGGAGGTTCAGAGAGAGGGACGAGGAAAAGATGAAGGCGGATGTATGAAGAGGAAGGAGCACACACAGGAGCGGGGTGGTGATACCTGAGATGGCACAAAACGACAAGGGGATAGAGAGCATCAAGCTGCGGCAGCTATTTGTGGAGGTCGGATCCTGAGGCGAGCCTGAATGAAGCCCTGCTTGGTTAGGTCGAAGGCGGCCGTCAGCGCGCGGTAGCACATCAAGTCAGAGATGTAGAGAGGGGTGATTGTCATAGGGATGGAGGTAGTGGTGCACAGGGGATCCTCTGTCTCAATATACTCTCTCCCATGCACAAAACAAAATAGGGAGCTAGAGCCCCCGGATCGTCCGCGCACGCGCGACGATGGAGAAGCTCTATTACAAAGGAAAATTTACCAAAATATCCCTTTAATTTGTGGAGATTCTCAAAATACTCCTTAAATTTCCAAAATACCCTTTTATCCATTTTGGTTGAATTGGTCAAGATTTTCTAATTGTTATTCCTTTTTTACAATTGAGCTCCTTTTTGAGCGCTTAGCATTTAAATTGTCTCAAATTACCTCGCAGAAAAGGCAATTATGTCTAGAAATAATGAAGCAATTCATCTCCAAAGCCTACTTAACTTGTTTAACAGCTTGAATCGATAGACAATAGTATTCTTATGAAAAACTACAAACATTTTTACCTTTGGAGAAATTTAATCTCACAACTAGGGGTATTTTGGAAAATTTGAAGGTCATTTTGCCTAGTACAAATAAGGTGTCGCAAATTTTCAAAGTGAAGGGAGATTCCACCTCAAATGTGGAAAATTTTGAGAAAATGTGCTATATGCAAAAAATGAAGGGAGATTTCACCTCACGTTGGATGAAAGTCTTTGAAAAGCAACACTCGATGAGTGGATAGACTTAACACTATGTTTAATAAGAACAATCATTAATATAAGCAGACGGAAGATGAAGGAAAAACTAAATTATTACCGTTTCATTTTTTATGTGGAAGAGAGAGGAGACGCGGAGGGAGCTTCGCTGCCATGTTTAATCATATGAAAATAGGCAATATTGACAAAAAAAACCTTTTTTTATTAAAAAAAAGACTTGGAGCTCCCTTATCATCCTCGTCCACGGTGCGGATGATCGGGGGCTCTAGCCCCCTTTTTTAATATTGTGAAAAATGGTAAAAAATTATCAAATATGACAAATTACTTTGAAAAAGTAGGAGACTTGGAGCCCCCCCATCGTCCGCTTGCACGTGGATGATGGGGGAGCTCTAGACTTGTATTTCCAAAAATATTTGGTCATTTTTGTCCATTTTTATCATTTTTTTTCCCACTTCTATTGATCATGAGGTGATTTAAGGCGCATAGACAATTTGAGACGGCTGTAGCACCCCAATTTTCAAAAACTTTTCGAACATTTTTGCCTATTTTTTTCAAATATTTTGTCTGCTACTAGTGAAGAACATGAGATCATTCAAGGGGGATATCATCTAGAATGCTAATGATAACAATCTAAGAGGCTCTCTGAGAAGGCTCTTTAGAATGTTCTAAAATTGGTGGTGTTTTAGAATTGGTAGAATTGCACAGATAGAGGGAAGAAAGGAGGAGGCCTAGACAGATTAGATCAAGAAGGGCACGGCCCAAAGGTCAGCAGCCTCTTGGCAGCCACACCCCATACAAGAAGATCAAGAAAAGGATCCCCAAACTCAACATCAACCTCTAGATGACAATGCAAAGATGTACAACTACGCAAAGGATCCTTGGTATCAACATGGGATTTACAAGACCATTTAGACATCAAGCATATAAGGAACCTTGGAATCAACATGGGCTTTAGAAGACCATGTAGATGTCCAGAAGATGAAGATGTTTCTCCTACAAATTGAACAAAAAAGGGTGACCAGAACATGATCCATAAAGATTGGTTACACTCTATTTGTGGATATTTTGTCAAGTTGGGTTTAAAATTACATCCTATGAAGTGCAATTAGGCAATCTAGCAAATCAAGAAGCCACATCCTATAATGAAACTATTATTCAAGCTTGAAGGATATGATGACTTCAATTTTCTGGAGGGCTAACAAAGAAGATACTAGAAAGTATTGCATAGATAGAGGGAAGAAAGGAGGAGGACTAAACATATTGGATCAAGAAAGACACTACCCAAAGATTGGCAGCCTCCCAATAGCCACAACCCATATAGGAAGATCAAGCAGAGGATCCCAAATCTCAACATCAACTCCAAATGACAACGCAAAGATGTACCCACCTAAGCAAAGGAACATTGGCACCAACATGGGCCTAGAAGACCATCTAGACGTCAAAAGCAAATGAGGTTGTTATTGCTGCTACAAAACATGATCCATGAATGATGCTGCTACACTCTATTTGTGGATGTTTTGTCCAATTGAGTTTAAACCAATGTAACATTTAATGGGCTAGTAACTTGTGTGTAGCAGAAAATAGCATGAACATAGTGAGCATTTCATTAGAATAGATTCATAATGAGAATAACAAGTGTGCTTGGGTGGAGAGAGCAACAAAAAGCATAACACCTAGTTAGATAGCATGAACAATACTTCAAAAGAGAGAGAAATTAAGCTATTGACAACAGTTGAGGACCGGATTTTCATGGATCTGGTCCCCCTCCAAAAGGCTTTGTATTATAGGTTTCTCCCATCAAGAGAGACATTTTACAATACAATTCTTTGTGCTCCTTCAATACTAGCTAGTGCAATGAAGATGGGAGCGTCAAGCACTAAGAAAAAGACTTATAAAACACAAAATCAATTCCCTCACGGTCTCAGACCCAAGACCTCACACACCTTGGAAGATGGTGAGAGCTAGCGGGGTATGAGAGTATATCGAGAGGAAGAAGGAGTAGTCCTACAAGAAAGATGTACATCTCCTCACATAATCACTCATATTAGCATAGCATAGCTTAGTAAATAGCATGGTAGAGGAGATGAGCATGCATTGAAGCTTGGCTCTTGGTTGGATTTGCATCACAAAGCCAAGAGTTGTTGGTGTAGACCTCCCTTCTCACAAGCTTGGAGTAGGTGATAAGCTTTCTATTAAAGCTTGAGAAGGAGGGGGAGAGAGAGAGAGAGAGAGAGAGAGAGAGAGAGAGAGAGAGAGAGTCTTCTTGCTTCACACATGAGCTTCTGTGTGAGTGTGTGAGATAATGCCTTTTGAAAATTCAGCCCCATCTCCCCCTTGGTCGGCCCCTCTTGCTATTTGCTCATGCTACCCCCCCCATTGGACCTCTCCACGCTTAGCCAATAGGACTTAAGGAGCATAAGTGATAGACTTTTGACATGTGTCCCCCTTTCCCCTTTTGTGAGAGCTTTAGGTAATTAATTAATGCAACTAAACTCTCATTGAACCCCTTTGTCTCCTAGCAAATAGGAATCAAGCAAGCCATTGGGCTGTTGAATGCTCATTGGACCCCTTGGGAGACTGTCCAATAGTCTTCTAGAGAGCTTAATTCTTATTGGTTTATTTATTAAGTGTTTTTAAATTAATCAAACTAGATTTACTCTAGCCTAATTCTCATTGGTCCACCTCCATGGCCATCCAATAGGATTTGAGTACACCTTGTGGGCATCTGGGCTAGGGAAGTGACATGTGTCCCTCATTCCCTTTGTGTAAAGGAGGCTTGTGAGTGTGTGTGTGTGTGTGTGTGTGTGTGTGTGTGTGTGTGTGTGTGTGTGTGTGTGTGTGTGTGTGTGTGTGTGTGTGTGTGTGTGTGTGTGTGTGTGTGTGAGTGAGTTTCTCTCTCATTCCCTACTTGAAAGGCTCGCCCCCTCCTTTGTAGGATCCATGAAGACTTTTGTACACACACACACACACAAATCATCCAATTTTCCTAAGCTTAACCATTGGACACAACCTTTGATTTTTGGAGCCTTTATATTTTGGAAGTCTTAATGGGCTGAACCTTAGGGTCTTTAAAGCCCATTGTTGCACCTTGCTCTTTTGTAAACGCCCCCCCCCCCCCCCTAGATCCCTATTTTCCCTCCTTTGGATCCCTATTGTGGCCCCGAGAGATTCACCATGGAAAACGTACCGCACCACGTAAGTGCAAGAGAGGGGGGGTTAATTTTACAAATTACATAAGCATATAAGTTAGGGGCAGGCCCCCAATAATTTGTTTCCCAAGCTTAAAAATAAGGGAGGGGGTATCATATTTATTGTTTGGGGGGCGAGGGGGGGGGAGGAAAAATGAGAGGAAGTTTTTGTGTTTCAAAATCATGGCTTCCCAAAAGAGTCTTCCCTCAAACTTGTGAGTCAATAGCTACAAAGATACATGCAAAAACTAACACTGCTCTGTATCAATTGCTTGTTTTGTGATTATAGTTCATTTGTTGAGGGATGAAAGCTAAAAAGAGCTTGTATAGATGCAAATTTACACGGAGAACTTAACACAACTTTATAACCATGTTATTTGAGTAATTTAGATGGGGACGAGTAGCTAAAGTGCAGGCTAAACGGGCACTAGTTTGAAAGTCAAACAAAGACACATTGAGGGTACATCTAGTTATCAATAGAAGTGGTTCCTTTGTATGTTGCCAATCACTATGCTACATGCTTTTTGACTAGTTTTACTCAATTAGATCACGTGAGACCTAAATTTTATATGTAAGATAGGGGTATGATAGTTTTCTGCATTGATTATCATATAAGCATATCTAAAGGGGGGTCATATTTCCTAACACGAGTTGTATATAGGGGTTTTATCAAAGTTGTCCGCTCGCACGTGGCATCCCATTTTGTATATAGAGCGAATCCCTCGGGATTGTGGCCGATCTGCCAACTTAACCAATATTCTAGCTTTTTCTCCCATGGCACTTCCCCATATTAAATGATCAATTTAACATCATTTAGGAGAATTAGATATTAGTTATTATTACATTACCTCTCTCTTGAAATTATAGTTTTCCTCGACTATAGGGTAGAGAAGATAAAGCCTATTCATTGGTCCTTTTTCTAGTGGGTAGAGGATCCCTATGTTACCCTGCGACATCGTTCCAGAATAGATGAGTAGTCCATTTGGAGCTTAAGAGACTATTTGTCGCAATTTTGTCTCCACATTAGTCCTATCATGATCAATCTTCCATAATAGAGTGGCAAGCTCTATTTGGTGTTTGGGAGACGTTGTCTCCGCAAACTTGATCTAAGCATGCATACTACTTCACATTTGTGCACAATAAAGAAAAAGAGAGTCTTATAAGACAAAAAATTTGTTCATTTTAAACATTTGTACATTTGCTTAATGTAGGGAAGCATTGTAAGCATTGACAAGGTTTAGGTTATCCTTTAATTGTATGCCTTGCATCCATCTAGCATCTTCAGAAGGATAATTCTTAAACTTAATAAGATATCATCGGATAGTCCTACCGCCTCTTAATACCTTGTCTTCACGTCTGAGAAAAGATTCAGGTTGCAACACCTCTTCTTGGTCCTCGATCTTCGATTGGTCTTCAATGAGGTGGCTCTCCTTTGTACGGCTTTAGTAGGTTCACATGGAAATCATTGTGTATGAGCCAATGGCTGGGAAACTTGACTTGATAGGCCATCTCATTGATTGGCCTAAGGATCTGGAAGGGACCATAGTACCTTTTTGCTAACTTAGCATAGTACTTTTGGTGTCCCATAGGATTCTTGCCCGTCGTGTGCCTTAATCGAGCCTTGGGAAATTTAAGACCCAATCATTGTCTTTAAAGGCTTGGGCTCTTCTGTGCTTATTAACAACAACCTTTTTCCTTTGCTGTGAGATAGAGATAGCATCCTTTATCTTTGGGAAAGATTCTTGTAGGTCTCGGCTATACTCATATGCAGCGAAGGTCTTCCCTCAATTACCTCGAAAGGTGTTTTTCCTATGGAAGTATGTCCAGTGTTATTGTGGGCATACTCCACTAAGGGTAAGTACTTCTCCCATTGGGATCTTTGATCTACTTCCATTACATAGGCTTTTAGTATATCAAGAATTGTTAGGTTAGCTATTTCACTTTGGCCATCCGTTTGTAGGTTATAGGTCGCAGAGAAGTTTAGCCTTGTCCCTAAATTCTCAAAGAGACCCTTCCAAAAATTACTGGTCATTCTAGGATCTCTATTTGACACTATGGACATTGGAAAGCCACGGTAGTTGAAGATTTATGATATGAAGAGGGTTGCTATTTGATGGGCTTTGATAGTCTTTTTTATAGGTATAAAATGAGCTTGTTTACTGAACCTGTCTACTATCGCCCATCTTCTCGTATTCCCATGGATAGACTTAGGCAATCCAAAGATAAAATCCATGGATATGCTCTCCCATGGTGAATTAGGGATTGGCAAAGGTTGAAGCAATCCAGGTTGCTTCCCTCTATCAACTTCGTCTTTTGGCATACCACACATTTAGAAACATACTCTTGTATGTTTTCTTTCATGGTAGGCCAATAGAAATATGTTTCAATCCCTTTTATGGTAGAATGAATCCCTCTATGCCCTTCATAAAGAGGAGCATGGGATTCATACATTACTTTCTCACAGAGTGAGTTAGTAACGCATCGTCTATTTCCATAGAGAAGATAACCATCTTGTAAAGTAAATGGTTCCTCTTTCTTCCCTAGTGTGCAAGGGTTGAAATCACATCTCTAAAATCAGGATCAATAGCATACTCATCTATCATAGAAGATAGATCATTGTGAGTTTCTATGGAAACCGCATTCACTCTCAGCCGTCTTGAGAGTGCATCGGCTACTTGGTTATGCTTGCCAACAATGTGAGCAATATGAAAATGAAATTGCAAAAGAAAATTTCCCACCTCATTTTTTTGTTGGAGAGCGCGGTCTACATCATGAAGTACTTAAGACTTTGGTGATCCGCTTGCAAAATGAAAGGAGTCCCCAATAAATAGTGCTTTCATGAGTCTAAGGCATGTAGAACTGCTAGGAGTTCCTTTTCAGATATGCCTAGAGCTTGCTCAACAGGGTCAATCCTGCGAATTTGATAGGCTATGATGTGCCCTTCTTGGAGCAAAACAACTCCAAGGCAATCACCACAAGCGTCACATTGGACCTCAAATGGCTTTGAGAGATCCGTCAATGTAAGCACAGGCTAAGAGCTAAGCTTTTCTTTAAGATTTTTGAAAGCATTGTTCTCTTTGGTAGACCATGTATACCTAAAATTTTTCTTTTTTAGGTCATGTAATGGTCCTGCAATTTGTGAGAACTTTTCTATGAAGCGTCTATAGTATGCACACATACCTAAGCTTCTTAGTTCATGAAGATTCCTTGGTTTAGGCCATCATTTTATTACCTCTAACTTTGATGGATCCATTTGGATGCCATCTTGAGAGATAATGTGACCTAAATATTGAATCTCTTGTAAGAAAAATTCACTTTTCTTTCGATTAACATAAAGTTTCTCTCTCTTAGAACTTGAAATATTACCTGGAGGTGTTGCTTGTGTTCGTAATGAATTAGAGTAGATGATGATATCATCAAAGAACACTCCAGTAAAGGTTCGGTGAGGCTTGAATAGCTTCTCCATCAAGTGGTTGAATGTGGCTGGTGCATTGGTCAAGCCAAAAGGCATGACAATGTATTCGTAAAGACCAAACGTAATGCGAAATGCGGTCTTTACAATGTCTTGATCAACTATGCTTATTTGATGGTAGCCACTTTTTAGGTCAATCCTACTGAAGTAGGTCAATCCTTGTAGTTTATCAAATAGGTCTTATACCCGTGGAATGGGAAACCTATTCTTGATAGTGATCCTATTTAGTGCTCTATAGTCGACACACATATGATATGTGCCATCTTTCTTTTGCACTAGTAACACGGGTAAGAAAAATGGAGATGAGCTAGGCCTAACCATGCCCTTCTCATGCACTTGCCGCATAATCTCCTCTTGTTGAGCTTGAGAAACTCTATAAGGAGGTTTATCAAGCGGTGAACTTCCTGGAAGAAGTTCACTACATGGTCATCATTGCCTCGTTTAGGAGGTAGTTCACAAGGGATGTCATCAATAAAGTCAATTTGAAACCCCTTGAGAAAATTGGATAACTCTAATTCCTTGTGATTGTTTATATTTTCTTTTGCTAAAGCATTAGGTTCATTTTTAGAAGCTGGACACACCCCACTGCATCTAACTACGCGGAGGACTATTATTTTTGTAATTATTCATTCATTAAGGAAAACCCGATTTTTCACCTTGTAATTATTGGGACTTACAGAAGTTTCCAGATTGTATCCCAGTTTTGATAGTTAGATTGAGTAGATGGTTGATTTTGTAACTTTAGGGTTTGAGAAGTTGTAAGGTATATATACCACTTTTTGACCTTAATGAAAAACCTTTTGTCATTTTAAAAGAGGTTTTGAAGTCTGTGAGTGAACATACTGTGTACGAGAGACAGAGAGTGTGAGCTTCATCTTGACGCTACGTGTGCTCCGGTGGTCGGAATCAAGTGCGGAGAAGTGCAGTATGTTCCCCCGACTAGAGCTACGCACCAATACCAACATTACGCGCGTACGGTCCGGCTTTGCGAGCTCCTTCTACGAGCTTCATCGGTTGTTTGGGTGAGCATACGTTGTCCGATTTTGCATTGCAGCATATCCACGCATTCACATTGAGTAGAACTACACATTATGCACTTTAGATTTTGAAAACGAAGACCTACAGATTTCGGCCAGACATCCTACGTGTTTCTGCACCGGGTGTTTTGGGTCGGGATTTTGGTTCATATACCTTAGGGACAGTGACCTATTGGTATTAGTAGGGTCTCCTTCAAGTTCTAGGGTGTTTTGAGATTGTTTGATGGGTGTTCGGCTCTAGAAATCATTGTAGGAAGTTTCCTCTCTTGCCCTCTTGAAGGCTGTGACTTAGACAATTGGTAGAGACCTCTGTAGGAATTGGTTAGGAGTCGGTCGAGTGTAGGTTGACACCTTATGCTTGCTTCCACGCGCCTGCGGGTCGAGCTTCGTCCTTAGCTGACATTACATGTTAGGTGAGTTCTCGCTGTGCTGACGTCCGTCGCGGCGTATCCGTCCAACATTGGCGCCGCTGCCGGGGACGAAAACCTTAGGTAGGTGACCGAGACTAATCCTTGAGGATTGGGATTTTTGGCTTGCCAAGAGTCTCGCTTTACATTTAGATAGGATCAGAGGGTGGAGGACTCTCTAGGTCTTAGAAGGAGTCTAGGAAGCGTGTGTCTGGCCTAGATCCTTCAACTTAGGTAGACGAGGTTGACTTAGGTAGTTTTAGGTAGTAGTCGATTCCTAGAGTAGGAGTTGGAGTAGTAGAAGCGGTGAGAGGAGAGCTTGAGAGTCCTGAGAGGCCAAAAAGCAACCAAAAACGCCATTATCACCATTTCACACGATAGGTAGGAGTAGAGTAAGTAGGACATCATGATTCAGGATCTAGAGCATTTCGTGCATGTACACTTGCTTGGTAGAATCATTACAAGTTTGTAAAAGACGCAAAAAGAGGCAAAAGTGTGTTTGAAAGCCTAATTGAAGTCCAAAAGTTACTGTGAGTGTTTCTGATAGATCTACAGAGCATCAGGAGCATTCCTGTCAGAAAAAAACTTTAATTTTAAGAAGGAGATATCCTACGCGTAGGATGTCTATAGGCTAATCTGGGAGGAATTTTGGGATTTTTAATTGACCAGTGTGTTCAAAAGGTAGGGTTTACCGTAATTTCAACTGGAAAGTGGAAATTTGGACATATCTTGACAGGATAAGGCCAGATAGACTGAAATTGCCAGACATCCTACCCAAATAGTGCCAAAATATTATTTTGGGACCAAAACCATAAGATGGTTGCATGAGCATGTCTTGCATGATATATTGAGTGACTGATAGGGGTTTCACCTCATTTGGGTAAGAAAATTGGGTTCAAAGCAGACTTTAGCACTTTTGACTAAAAAAGCAAAAACAACTGAAATTTGGGACTTTTGACATCCAAAACAAAATCTAAGCATACCACTGGGTTACTGACATCAAGGGGAAGCTGTGGGACAAATCTGGGGTCAAACAGGCCAAAAAGGCATCCTATGCGTAGGATGTCTTTTGAGTGATTTGGGACTCCAAACTGAATTCTGAGTATGCCAAAGTGATCAGCAACTCAAGGGGAGCCTGGGCTTTGAGTTTGAAGCCATAATGATGAAAAAGACATCCGACGCGTAGGATGTCTAATACAAGAAAATGAAGCCAGACTTTGACTTTGAGCATAGTAAGGTGTTATATAGCCTAAGGAAAGCCTCTTAGTCAATTTTGGTCCAATTTGGATTTGATTAGACTGATCACTACCATCAACAGGCCGTTGAAACAAATTTCTGACTCATTGACTAGCTAATAGGTGTCCAAATCAAAAAGTAAAAGCAGTTGTAAGCTCAGCACAACAAGAGGGAACAACAGTGCAAAAATCTAGGCAAAACACAGCAGGAGACATCCTACGCGTAGGATGTCTATTGGGGCATACTGCAAAGAAAATTTGACCTGGCATAGACAATGAGGTCCCATTTGGCTTAAGGGTTCCATAAATTCTCTAAGAAGTGAATTTGGACCTTGTTTGCCCATTTGACGAAGCAAAAGACTGATTTCAGACTTTTTCGCGTAAATTGACCAACAATGGAGGATAGTACAGTTTCAGATTAGCAAACCTAATCCAGAACATCAGCAGTGTATAAAATACAGTAGTGGTTGAGATTAACTCTCCAGTTATACCAATCATTACTAAGATAACCTCTAACAGATAAATCTTTGATTCGATTGCCGAAATAAAATGCTTATGAACAGGTATATTCAGCAACAGAGCAAGAAGTTGTGCAGAAACTGACCCATTGCCATGTGAGTGGTTGAATTTGTGATAAATTGCATTGATAAGTTTGATGAATTTAAGATCGAGAAGATACATTGTTAGAGACCAGAAAGTGGCAGGTGACCAAGGTAGCTTAGTGTCCACAAAAGAGAGTGTAACTCGGGCAAGGCTAGATCCGCTAGCACCGATTATTGAGGAAGGTAGTGATACTGACACTTCGTCGGACAAATATTTCTTCATGATGGGTAGTCAACAGCTAGGAGGTTTCACCTATGATGGACCTATGCAAGGAGGAAGCACCTCCCAAAATCCTTTGAATGATTCCAGGCTCACGGAGATCTTCTTGGAGGGAACAAACTCGAGAGGAGCCCTAGTCTATTCATACTATCGAGGCCGCAAGTGCATTTGTATCGAAGAGAGGCTAGCTCAAAGATTGGAGATAATCCGAGTGTATGATGATGGAGATAGATTCCGAGACAAAAAGGGGGACCACTATTTAATAGTTAGTAACCCTGAAGATTACAACAGATATGGAGATAACATGGCTAAAGGGAAAATGGTTTCAGAAACTCAAGAACCGCCACCAAACATTGATCGGCCCGGAGCTATTTTTATGTATGATAAGAAAACAATCAGGGTTCCAACTTATAACGAGAATGTGGGAATCTACAAACATGAGAGCGAGGGTATAGTCTCTTACTTTCGCAGCAAAGAACCATACGTAAACGAATTAAGCAAAGACAAGGTTCTTTACTTACTCTTATGAAACTGCTACGGGGAAGGGCATAGTTTTTGTTGATAGATACGGGCGAGAATACCAACGTATTCTCCCAGAGGAAGTAGAGAGAGCAATAGGCCCAGGAGCATAAGCATATGCCCCTGAGGAAGTGCCAAGAGCCGCCCACACCCCAAGCAAGTCAACGAATCCTTTTTCAGATGAGTATGACACTACCTCACATTCCACCCGACCGCAAGCATTCAACAACCAAGACCAACCAGCAAACCAGCCATCATTGCAGGCATGGCTTCGATAGAGTGCAACAATGTAACCAGACCGAAACCGAGATGGTTATCAAGCCGCACGAGGGCTCAGGGATTTGCAAGAACCACCACTCTATTCAAGGTATGAGGCAGAGAGTAAGCCAAAGACTCAAGGGTCAACAGAGCTTGGAGGACCACCCATGGAACGAGTTCGAAGAGAAGAACAACCTCCAGCGAGAACCGTTAGAAATTATGGCTTAGTAGCACCATTGGGAGAGGAACCAGCCTATTACAGAAGGCCTGAGGAGGTGTATCGACTGGGACGGGGTGATCCAATGATGAGGTTTGTAGACCATCTAAGAATTAGACCATCTCAAGTGCAAAAATGGGTAAACAAGAAATACACAGGAAGCAGAGACCCAAGGGATCATGTAGCAGCCTTTGTGAGTGTAATTAGAGCCAAAGAGGTGTTAGATTTTCCCACCCAATTTGCAGGGTTTGGACTAACCCTAGAGGAAGATGATGCCACCTGGTTTGACTCTGTAGAGGGTAGAGACTTTGAGTCGATGGAGGAAGTGTTTGACGAGTTTATTGAGGAATTCTTTCAAAGGGGAATAGCTCATAATATCGTCTCACAAATCCATAAATTCAAACAGAAAGATGGAGAATCTGTACGAAAGGTAGCCCTAAGACTAAAAAGATATGTTAAGTTCTGTCCTGTTGAAGAACTACCAACTCAGTCCATACTTATGCTGATATTCATCCAAGGACTAAGGAATGCAGATCTCCAGAAAGACTTACATATGAAGAGGAGCACGACGTTGAATGAGTTGACCAAGGAGGCTCTTTACCTTGTGGACAATTGTGCGGTTTACAAGGAAGGGGAGTTCAAAGACCTTGATGACGATTCATCTTCACAGCAAAGTGGAAGCAAGTCTTCTAAGACAGTACCAAAAGGAAAAGTAGCGGTAAACCAGGAGCAGCTCGTGATGAAGTGCTAAAAAAGATCAACTTGTACACCAAAAAACCCCAGGCTAAACAACCCAAGTGGTGTGCTATTGAACAAAAATGGACAAACCATGGGACCGAGGAATGTTATTATAACAAGGGATATGTGAGAGAGAGACCTTACGCTCCCCAAGCTCCGGTAGCTTCCCCTCAAGTTCCACCGATTCCTAGATATCAAGTAGGCAACTTACCAGGACCTGTAGGTGTAGAAAGACCACAACCGGTGTTGGGACAACAACCACCCCTATCAGGATTACGACCAATTGGTATAAGATACACACCAACAGTAACTGAATCAGAAGAGAAGGCTTTGGTGCCTATGCATGCATATTATGAAGATCCCAATGGATATACGGCAAACCCTGTCTATTATCCAACAAAAGAACCCTCGACACCAAAACCATGGAGCATGATAGGGAATCAAGGACCACCAACTGCTGCACAGGCCGTGGGAGAAGGAAGATATAGCCTAGATGAACGAACACTGATGTTCATAGCCAATGGAGGCATGGCCGGACAGAGACATGCCTACCAACAAAGAGGAGCTCAAGGAGCACCTCAACAACCCAAGGGACCCTGCTACAAGTGTGGAGGAGACCATTGGTTGAGAGACTGCCCTCATGATGCAATCATTAGAGTCAATGCGTATTGCCCAGAATGCGGAATTACTCATTTGATTCCCGATTGCCCTAAAAACCCTAGCAAAGGAGCAAAAACCACCTTGAACATGTTAGAAACAGTACCTTCCAGTGGAGGATCGGAAAATGAAACAATCATACCTATTCAGGCAGTAACACGGGCCCAAGCCCAAAGAAGGACGAATGAACCCATAGTTGAAGAACAAAAAACCGATGCCCAAAGTTCAGAAACGAAAAATCAAAGAAGCACTTGGAAAGCTAGAAAGGCACGTAGGAAAGCCAGGAAAGAACGAGAGCAAACAGCCCTATCCGAGGAGTTGAAATATACCAAGGACAGATTGGAGCGGTTAGAGGATTTAGCTAGCTTAAGCTCACACACCACAGCAGTCGTAGCACCCAAGGAAATAGCAGAGCCCAAAAGTGCAAGATCAGGAGGATCTGTACTGGAAGACAAGGTAAACAAGCAGTTGGATGCGCTTCTAAAAGCTTATGAAGCTCGACTTAAAAAGAACCAAACCCAGGAGCAAAGGTGGATGACTTACCCATATGCAGAAATAGAAAAACAGAGGTTGGATATGTATAGAAAGATGATCGAGACGGCTCAATCATTGATGGAAGAACCGCTGGGTAAACCTGCAAATTGGCATGAGGCACCAGCTCCAACCCCTATCCAACCAACGCCAGAGAAACCTAAGGAAACAAAGGAAAGACTCACTAATGACTATGAGTCCAGAGGAGAGCCTATCATAGTGCCAAATACCATCGATGGGGCAAGTGACGAGTTCTAGCCTAAAATATTGGCAGAAATGGGTAAGGATTGTAACGGTCTAGATGAATTGTGGAAGAAAATCCGTGACTCCAACGAGGCTAATAGGATGAGTAACCACATGACTAGCACGAGAAAAGAAAAGAATGTGATCTTACCTCCTATTGAAGAATTTGAGGCAAGATCTCATATGAACTTTGAGATACATTCACAAGGGGGAGATCAAGGATCAATTAGTTCCAGGCACAGCCAACTAAACTCTTTGAGAACTTTACCCTCTTACGTGGGAGAGTACGAAGCTAAGTCGGAAGTGAGAGCAATCCCATCTCAAAGACTTTCTTCTAACAAGGTGATGGATTCGCAAGGATTGATTAAGTTGTTATCCACTCCGGTGGCATGCACAATCACGTTAGCAGAACTCCTAAGGTTAAGGCCAAACATGTGGACCACAGTAGGAAAATGCCTAGAAAAATTTGGAGTGAAAGACCCCACCTTGAAGCTACAAGAAGGGATCAGAGAGTTGGACAGGCCTCAACTAAACACTAGGCCAGTACCATTGAATAAGGTCGGAGAATATTGCGAGGGAGGACGAAAACACCACGCTACCGGTGGAATTCCAAGGAGTAGTTTCCAAGGCTATTCTTGACAGTGGAGCGGGGGTTCCAATCGCCACCAAGGAAATCTGGAAAAAATGGGGAAAACCAGCTTTGAGGGCTACCTGAACGAAACTGCAATTAGCAGATGGGTTCATGGAGAAGCCTTTATGACTCTTAGAAAAAGTGATTGTCACTTCGTGCGGAATCGAGTATAAGCATACATTTGCAATAGTCGATTTCGACAAAAAGAACAATTATGAGATCATCTTGGGACGACCATTCATGCGACAACTGAAGATGGTCCAAGATTGGGGTTATGACCACATATACCTCAGACATGGCGAGACAACAACTAAAATACACCTGAAATACCATAGTTACAAAGATGTGAACCAAACACCTGGGGAAGAGTTTGATTCAGCTACAGTAGCAGGATCAGAACTACCAGCATGGTTAGGGAAACCAAAAGAGCTATGGATGTGCGGAGCTTCACATTGTGGATGCTTAAGAAAAGAGGAATGCATCTTAGAAAGAGCAATTGAGGACAAGGAGTATATTCCAGAACCTTTCCTTGAAGATGCCTTGGAACCTCTAGAATGGGAACACATACTAGCAACATTGGATGTCTGTACCATTACCGACAGTCCAACAACAAAATTTTGTGATAAGGATGGCTATGATGTGTTACCCTATTACATGGTAAGCGTTATGCCAGAAAAGGAGACGGTAGAACCACCAGAACAAGAAGAGTTTTACAACTCCTCTGAACATTTGGAAGTAAATGATGATGCACATAATGAGTGTTCTGACACCTCAAGTGAGCGTGGAAGGGAAGCCGAGAATATCAAGTTTTATGATTTTTCTAACCAACACCCTAGACGCCAAGAACGCTATAGGAGGAAACGAGTAGGAAACAAATCGAGAGAGAACCTGATGCCCAGGATAAAAGGTAAAACTCACTATTTGATGCTTGTAAAAGCAGAGAATTGTGTAAAAGATCAAATATTCGGAAAATTCTCAAAAAATCGAATAGAACGAACGCGAGAGGAAATAAAACAGGTACGAAAAGCTAAAATCGAAACAAAATCACAAAAATCTGAAAAATCAAAAAGAGGAATAACAAAGGACCAAGAGTGGACCAAACTGGAGCGTAAATTGAAATACCAAGAACTGAAACGGTCTTTGAGAGAGATATGGACTACAGAAGAAGATAGTGATGGTAAAGGGGAGTCAGAGAAGGGGAACATGAATGTACCATCACACTATCGGAAGTTTCCTATCCAAGACAGAAAAATCATCATGACACCACCAGTCAGGGAAAGAACCAACCAAGAATCTTACGATGTGCCTGAAAGTGCAAAAAAGATAGACCTCGTAGAACCAGGTGAAAAGCCTCAACCGGTCTATATACTTAACGATTTAGAGCCTGAGGAGGAAGCATAGCTAACACAACTTCTCAAGAAGTATAAAGATGTGTTCGCTTGGTCCTATAAAGACCTCAAAGAAGTTGATCCATTGATATGCCAACACACAATTCCTTTGAAATCGGATGCAAAACCTAGCAAACAACGTCCTTATACATATAATGACACATTTGCTAAACGAATCAAAGAAGAGATTGATAAACTGATCGAAGCTGAATTCATCTATGAGATTGAACATACAGATTGGGTGTCACCAATTGTGGTAGTTCCCAAAAAGAATGGAAAACTGCGCGTGTGTGTAAACCTCAAGAAGGTGAATGCCGCAACCATAAGGGATAATTATCCCTTGCCAATTACAGAACATGTACTTGAGTGAGTGGCCGGAAAACGGGCTTATTCCTTTCTGGAGGGGTTTTCAGGATACAACCAACTGGCAATAGCAAGGGAGGATCAACACAAAATAGCGTTTGCCACAGAATGGGGGATTTATGCATATCGAGTTATGCCATTTGGCTTAGCTAATGCACCACCCACTTTCCAAAGGTTAATGACTCACGCATTCAAGGAATACCTAAATTCTTAGAAATTTACATGGATGACCTATGTACAGTCTCTTCTGCGAGAGGAACATATGGACCATTTGTAAAAGGTCTTTGAAAAGTGCAGGACATATCGAATCTGTCTTAACCCGGAAAAGTGTGTATTTATGGTTAATCAAGGACGAATCTTAGGACACATTGTTTCAAGAAATGGCATAACCACAGACCTAGACAAAGTCAAAGTCATTGTAGGCCTGCCCAAGCCTACCAATGCGAAACAAGTGCAATCCTTCATGGGACACTGCGGATATTATCGAAGATTCATATACATGTATGCGGTTATCGCACAACCTCTGTTTCGTTTGCTAGTCAATTTCGAGTGGACCGAGGAGTGTGAAACTTCATTCCAAAAGCTGAAGGAAAACCTTATATCAGCACCTGTACTAAAGGCACCAGATTGGGAAAAGATATTCCATGTGCACATTGATGCTTCAGCATATGCCATTGAAAGTATTCTAGCTCAACCTAGAGACGGAACAATGGATTTTCCAGTTTGCTATGCAAGCCGACAATTAAACAGTGCAGAAAAGAACTACACAACCACCGAGAGGGAAAGTTTAGGAATGATTTATGCTGTAAAGAAATTTCGGCATTATTTGCTTGCAAACAAATTTGTGTTCTTCACAGATCATCAAGCTCTTTTGTACCTAGTAAATAAACTTTGCAATACAGGGAGAATCGTACGCTGGTTTATTATATTACTAGAATTTGACTTCACAATGGTGGTCAAAAAGGATAAATCCCATCTACGAGCGGATCATCTTTCAAGGATACACAACGGGGAAGCTCCTGAAGGAGTAGATGATGACATACCAGATGCTT
The DNA here is from genome assembly GCF_014529385.1 of Adiantum capillus-veneris. Taxonomy (NCBI): domain Eukaryota; kingdom Viridiplantae; phylum Streptophyta; class Polypodiopsida; order Polypodiales; family Pteridaceae; genus Adiantum; species Adiantum capillus-veneris. The sequence goes on along the minus strand of NC_140939.1, from coordinate 127,758,713 downwards.
ATCTTTTCAACATTGAAATGGTACCCAAATGGTCTCAGGAAATTGTTAATATTCTTTCCTTCGGAAGTGAGTTTGATAATACGGAATGCAGATTCAAACAGCAAACAATTCGACAAACAAAAAACTTCCAGTTGATAGCAGGACGGCTGTATCATCTTGGATCTGACCTAATCCTACGATTATGTATAAATCCGGAAGAATTCGAGTGCTACCTTGAAGAGGCACATGTCCAGGGTTGTGCATTTGATTGTTCAACAGTGAAGAGACTCCAGAGACTGAAACAATTAGGGGTTTACTGGCCAATCATGTATGCGGATACACATTCTTATGTTACCAATTGTACGATATGTAGTGCCAAACGACCAGTGGATCACGCAACTTTGTTTCAGGTAAACATAACACCTTGATGGAGTCAATATATCATTGACTTCTTAACCACCAGGACGTTCCCTGAGAACATCACAAGAGCAAGGGAAAAATCTATAGAGCTGGAAGCTCGCGACTTTCAGTTAATTGAGAACCAACTCTATAAGTGGGGAAAGCACAATCAACTTAGAATCTGTGCAAGTGAAAGTGAATACCTGCTGATTCTAGAACATGCACATAGCGGAATAAGTGGAGGCCATTTTTCGGGCAATAAGACGGCAAAAACTGTCTTAACCGCAGGAATTTGGTGGCTTACATTGCACATGGATGCTGAAGAGCTTGTAAAGGGTTGTGATGCATGTCAACGCACCAAGATGCCAATAAAAAGCGATGAGATGCCATTACGGCCAATGATGGGAGCAAGAGCATTTGCAAAATGGGGCATTGATTTTGTGGGACCTATATCACCCCCTGCATATTGCACCCATACCCAATATATCATTGTGGCTATGGACTATCTCACAAAATGGGTCGAAGCCAGGGTCGAAGCGAAAGCAACACAAAAAGCTGATGCACGCACCACGGCACAATTTTTGTATGAGAATGTTTTTGTACGTTACGGGTTACCAATAGAAATTTTCAGTGACCGTAGAACACATTTTCTCAATGAAGTCATTGAATATCTACTAGAGGAATTCATGGTCATACATAGGAAATCCGCACCATACCATCCACAGGCCAATGGGCAAGCTGAGGCCACAAATAAAACACTATGCACGGTTCTCACTAAAATAGTGTCAGAATCAAGAACAGATTGGGATCAGCAGCTACACTCAACACTATGGGCATACAGGGTATCTTACAAAACATCAATCGGAACAACACCATACAACATGGTATTTGGCCTAAATGCTATACTACCCATAGAGTTTTTAATCCCAACTCTACGAGTAGCAAAAAGCTTGGAATGGACAGGGCATGAGCTCTCTTCAAGGATTGATGATCTTGAAAAGCTAGATGAACTCCGCTTATGAGCTGTCGCTTCAATCTATGCTGAAAAGAGAAGACAAAAGGAATTTTTTGACAAACATGTGCGTACCAAAGAGTTTAAAACAGGTGATTACGTACTTGTTTATACCTTGAAGCAACATGCCAAGAAACTTAAAAAGCAAGGGATGGGACCATTTGTGATTAGTGATCTATCACAAAGTGGAGCTGTCAAGCTTGCTACATTAGCAGGTGAAGAAATGCTAAACTAGATTAGTGGATGTCGACTGAGGAGGTATCATCTACCACTCACACAGGAGATGCTCCAACAAATTCATCAAGGAAAACAAAGAATGAAGGAAAAACAGCGAGTACGGGAGGAAGCTCAAGCCGAAGCACAAGAACGCATTGCAAAAAGACGGCTTCTGCGACAACAACAACAAAGTGGACCACCATTGAGAATAAATTCCATTCGACTGACGAAGTTGGAGGAGGAAACAGTGGAGCCAATAATTACGGTAAAAGTGGGCAGCAATCAAGTTGAATCAACAGCATTGCTTGATTCGGGTGCTCAAGAAAATTTAATCTCTTATGGATTATACCAACAGCTCAAAGTCACAGATCAACTTCATCCTACTCCTCAAGTACTGGAAAGTAGCACATCACACCCATTGAAAACATTGGGATGGACTATATTGCATGTACAGATACATCAATATATTTACCCACCAAATATTCTATGTGGTGACAGATGAAAGCACACAACACCAAATGATGTTGGGGCAACCTTGGCAAAAAGCATACAATGTGCAGATAGATTGGAAAGCAAAAGCGGTCAAAATTCAACATGAACATGAACAACAGGTGATAGCTTTTGCTCAGCAATACAAGCATGATCAACTGCAAGCCATGCAATCACTGGAAACAAAGCCCAAAGCACAAATGCCATTAAAGAACATGATACCCGCGACAAATAATCAAGTAAAAGCCAACCATGCTAATTACAGACATATGAAGTCACCGGCCGCAATGCAAAGATCTAGGCTACCAAAACCCGGGAAACAAGTATGGATGCGGAAAGATAGAAATGACATGGCAAACAAACAACAATGTAACAAAAGGATTCCAACAAAGCAGACGGTTAAACCACAAACCAAGGTCATAAAACAGATGTGGATCCCAAAGAAAATGCTTAGCCAAAACCCAAATGTCACTCACATTTGGATACCAAAGCAAAATCCAAAGGAATTACCTTCAATACAAGCAACAATGGAAAGCAGACAGCGGCATTTCAAAAAGAAAAACCGACATATATGGATGCCGATGAAAGACAAACCAGTGGCAAACAATAAAGAGCCAAACCATCTACAAAAATCGGCAACAACAAAATACCAATGGAAAGTCAAGGTCATAAGGTCCATAGCTATTACATCCCAACCAATTATATCCTTAGAAACAGCTATGACTCCATCAACAGTGTCGGCAAAGCAATTGCCTTTTGCAAAAAAGACAATTAAGCAGAGAGCAGCAGAGTTACAGTTGTTACTTGCAAAGAAAGCAGGAAACCTCGACGGTGAATGCCAATAAGCATCTTGCTTATTCCCTTCTCTTGCACAGCATTAATTTTTCCATGCATTGACAGAGTAGGGCCACATTAATCGGCCAGGCATTAGCACAAATTTTTTTAACCTATGCACGGCACATACTCTGAGGCGAAACCTTGTCGTCCGGGAGGACTCCGGCTAGGAGGGGGGGAGGCATTCTAGAGGCACTCTCAAATGCGGAACCAATGACAGAAACAACAAAAAAGGGCATGATTTTCGACTATTTTAAGGGTTGTTGTTTGATTGCGAAATTTTCTGGAGTAACCCAAGTACATATGCCCTTATACAGCATGAATCTACAGGTATATGGGGCCAAACGCCAAATCAAGCCCCTAGGTGTGGTGTATATAAATAGAAATAGCCATTTTTCAGGCAAAATATTGATAAAACGGAGAAATCCGGCCATAAAAATTGCATGTGAGTGTATATAATGTGTTGCGGTGATGTTTGTGATTTATTATGATTTTTGGGGATTTTCTGGGTTTGATTTGCTATTTTCCTTTTAATTTTTCTAATTTTCGGTAGAAGAACTTCAAAAATACAAAAAGCAAGTGAAAAACAGTCGTAATGAAAAACAAAAAATATGGTGATGATCGGTGACTATAGAACAACCTATGGTACACTGGGGGTGCAATTATGAGACTGGGGCGGAAAGCGTGTTTTGGCCAGGTTTTGACCAAAATGCCAAATTTCGGGTAAACAGAGCAAATGGAGTCCAAATCAGGAAATTTTTGAGCCTAAACCGCATCTTGCAAGAAGATAGGAGCACATGTCAAATTTCATGAAAAGTGGTTCGGGGACCTCCATTGTAAGAAATTTTCACCCCATTTTTAGCTCATTCTCACTATTGACTTTGTGGAGAGAGCTTCTGCCACCTAGAGCGGATCGACCTTTCAGCAGCTTCTACGACGCGCACGACTACCCGACGAGCTCCATACATGAGAGGTAGGCTCACCACCTTGAGCTTTTCGCGCATGTTTGTCATTATGTCGCGAATACTAGCGTAGGGGTCACACACAAAGCGAGCGGTAGAGACCTACAAGTAGAGACGACGGCCTAACGGCTAACCCGAAAGCAACAAGACTTCATCGGCAGCTTACCCTAGTCTAGGAGACCAGTCCTGGATGGCCAAAGGCAGTAGGAAACCATCGGGAAAAACCCTAATCCCCAGAAAACCGCAAGAGGCCACAAAAGGGGAAATCGGCGAAACGGCGACCAAATGCTACCAAAATTCATGGATAGGAGCATCTCGACATGCTTGACAAGTCTATATGACCCGCATGACCAAAAAGTGACCCGAAGAGGCACTAAACTTCAGAAACGGCATCAGATACACAAAGCGTCAAATTGCACTTGCGGCCAAACCACAAGTCCGTTTACCACCAAACTTCACGAGCGGCTTTCCTAAACCATCAACAACCAAATCCTATGGTAGTAGACCACCACAAATCATCAAAGGTATGTAAACGCAACCACGGGTGCTTCTAGAGCGACAAATTGCCAAATGGAGCTCCAGTGAAGCCAAAGTCGACGGAAACCATACGGCAAGGATCCCCAAGGGGTCGGGAAGCTATGGAGATCAACATCGAGAAATTTCATCGCCAAAAAGCACTCCAAAAGTCAGAAAACGACTCAGAGGCTCTGAAGTCCACACAGGGAGTTATACTCTATCCATTTGACTTTTTTGTTGAAATTAGGCTCAAAAGGGACTTAGGGGAGCAAAGGGCAAGCACTGGGAGCACTAGCACTGAAAAAATCACCAGGAGACATCCTACGCGTAGGATGTCTCAAGGGCACTTTTTGGCACAAACTCCAACATCTTTTATCATGCACATGTTCTGAATGACATTTACAAGCCATACACCAAGTTTCATCACATTTGGACCAAGTTTGACCTCATATGCATGGAAAAACGCAAAGTTATGGCATAGAGGCAATAATGGGCCAAAGACCTACCAAATCTTGTCCAAATCCCATGAAACTTGCACAACACATCAGCAAACAATCTGTGCAGTCAGGGAGAAAAAAATGATGAAATAGACATCCTACGCGTAGGATGTCTAATTGACCTTTTTGACATGCAAGGGATGTTTTATCATTCCAGATCCAATTACCTCATCATCAAGAGCCCATATGTCAAGTTTGAAGCCATTCTAATCACTTTTGACCCTCAACACCTTCAAGATATACTTCTTGAGCCCAAAAATACCTCACAGAGCCTTACAAGCATCAAATCTTGTCCAAATCAAATCCAAGAACATGGCCATGTTCCATAGGCCAAGGACAACCCACAGAACAAGTTTCGTGTCATTTTGATGAAAAAAGACATCCTACGCGTAGGATGTCTCAAGCATAAATTTAGCCTTCTATGCAAAGAATGACATCATGGGAGCCAATACCATGGTGCAATGAGCCCATATACCAATTTTTAACCCATTTGGACATCAATTGCTACCTATGATGGACATTCTACCCAAATTGTGACCTAAAGCCTGATTCAGCCCAAAAATCAACTTTTTTGATATCCAAATTCAAATCCAAGCCTATAGCCATGTTTCATGAGCCTTACACTACCTACATGTCAAGTATGAACCAATTTTGATGAAAAAGACATCCTACACGTAGGAGGTCTAGATGGAAATTTTTGACCAGATTTGCACTGTGAGCACATGCACAACTTCACAAGTTCCGTTTAAGATTTAATTTCAATTTTCAAGTCATTTGGATAAGTAAAACTCAGTTTCGCAGCTAATATGGAAAAAATGCTAACTTCGGACTACTGAGTGCAACAGGATCTATGGCAGCCTCGAAGTCACCGGCACAAAGAGGAAAAGAATGACCATCAAAGATTATCTAGACGAAGTGGAACCCTTTGTCATTCCAGAGGGAAAACTAAATCCCACCAACACCTGGATACAAGAAGATTTGTTAGAGTCAAATGACCTAAAGATCTACCAGGGAGTGTTCAAAGACAATGAAGGCAATGTAATAGAGCTACCAATCCTGCCAAGAGAACTCAATGAATTTGTACGAAGCAAAATGGCCGGCTACTTGGAGAAAATTGACCTCCACAACTACTTCGAAGCAATACCAACAGGAGTGGACATCAAAAGAGTATGGGAGTTTGTAACAAGCATCAAAGAGGATGGAGTGGCCAAGGTAACAGATTTACAAGGCAGACCAGATACAGAGATCATAATCACGGAGCGGGTGGTAGCCCATGCACTAGACCTCTCCAATGAGGGAGACAGTGTGACAAAAAGAAGGGATGAAGTCAAAGTGTACAAAGAGAAAAAGGCAAATTACACCTTTGAAGACATTGCCAACCTAAAGGTGGCAATTATGAGCCAGTTGTACAACCAGTACTTCCACATGTGCACTAAGAGGCCACAGATGTACAGGATGCCACCAGGTGCAATTGCCACAACGTTTACTTGGGCAATGACGAAGGGCACCCCAAAGATAATCAATTATGCGACATACATACATGACAGCTTAGTAAAGATGGGCCCAACATACATAGTGCCAGGAGAACTGATCACCAAGGTGGTTTATGGGGCACTACACGCTAAAGGAAGGTGGCCTGACCCCCCATCTCAGAATGATTGGCTGAGAATCAAAGAAGACAAGGAAGATGAGCCACAAAGGGCACCAAGGGTGGCTACGAGATTGAAGAGACGGCTGGAGCCATTTGAAGAGGAGCAACCCGAGCAGAAGAAGGGAAAGAAGGAGTTTGCTCAAGTTCCGGCCAAAGAAACCAGGTCTCAGAAAGCGGCAAGACTCGAGAGGCTGATGGAGAGTTTTCGAGCAGAAAGAGCCCTCAAGGGTGATTTAAACGAACTCTGGAAGCCATCTCTCGAGTCTATGTCCGAATCTTCCAGAAGAGTGCAAAGGGACCACTTTGAAGATTATATCAAGAATTTTGAGATTCTTGATGCTGCAACGGAAAACATTCCCCATGTCCCTTTCACCAAGGAGGAAGTGGAGCAGATAAGGCAGACACTGCTAGATGAACAAGAAAGACAATAAAGAGAAAGAAAAACAAAAGCAGATAGGGACTTAAAGGGCAAACCGGTAGCTTTACCAGATAGCCCTAAACCCAGCCCACAGCCATCTCCACCGCCCTCACCACCTCCCAACAGCCCTCCACCAGAAGATAAGGAGGCTGAGCATAAACAAGATGAAAGGCAAGCTGAGGAGCAAGAGCAAAGGCAGGAACCTGAGCCAAAGGAAGAGGCCAAGCCTGAGTCTGAGCAAAAAGGATTAGATGAGGTCTATTACGCATTTTTGGACCTGCTAGCTGCAGGCTATACAAAGGAAGAAGCCGCCACATTTGCATTCGACTTGGCGAGGACAAGGCATAAAGAACAGATGCAAGGCATCCGGCCAGTGGAGCTAAAAGAAATTGCTACGGACACGTAGACCTGCACCTGCCCTCCAATGACTGGGACGTGGTGATGACAAAGCTAGCTGGATTGCGAGCACAATCCATGGCTTAAGAGAAAGAAATGACAACTCTCAAGGCCATTGAAGAACAGATCAAAAAGGAGGTAGATTCTCTGCAAACACAAAGCCAAAGGCAAAAAGAGAGAGAAGATGACCTGCAGGCCAGCTTGGCAACGGCTCTACAAAACTGCCAAGCAATGGAAGAAGCAAATGAGGCAGCAGCAAAAAGAATACAAGCAACTGAAGAAGAGTGTCTGCAGCTCAGCAAGTCATTGCGAGATGCCGAAAGAGAAATGGATAATCTGACACTACAGTTGGCCGAAGAATCGAAAGAAGTAGAGGCCATGAGAAATGCCAAAGAAAAAGCAGAGATAGAATAAGAAGCAAGCCTGGATGAGGTCCTTGAGCTCAAGGACCAACTAAAAGTCAAAGATCAAACCATCCAGAGGCTACGAGCATCACCTGCTAGAGTCAGAGCTACGAGCTCGACTCAAATCATTTCCGAGAGTCAACTATATGAAGAGCAAATGCAAGAACTTTAGAAGGAGCTGACTCTCGAGAAAAAGCAGAGGTTAATGATGGCTGAAGGTTCTATCGTAATGCAAACAAGAATGGAGGAGGGCCAAAAAGCCCTGCAAGAAGAAGTGGAAAACATAAAGAAAAAGCTCGAGGAGGCGGAAAGAGTAAACGCTGAACTTAATGACCTCCTCGTGAATATGGGCGGAGAAGTTGAAGCGGAAAAGCAAACACTCCTCAGGAAAATTGAGGAGTTGAAAGGCCAGCAAGGAGGAGAAGCAGAAAGCTCAGGGCCAGCCTCCAATGAGGGCATTGACCTCGAAAATGTGGCAGATCCTGTGGACACACACATGCAAGAGGAAAGCATAGCAGGATCCTCTCAAGAGCCACATGATCTAACACAAGAAGAGGATGAAAAATTGTGTAAGGCAATAGAGGAAGATCTAAGAGAAAGCACGAAGGAAGCCTTGGAATGGGAGCAGAGGGTCTTCAAATCTATGACAATTCAGAAGATCGACGCCAGCAATCTCAGGCGCGAGTGGCTTCAACCCTCTCTCCCATACCCATTGCTGAAATATGAGGCAGCAACAATAAACAAGCGGATCAGAGAAGAGCCAACGGAACCTCTCTACAATGCAAACACCTCAAAGCCAGAAGGAGTTAAGCTTATAGTGGATTCTCAGCCAAATTGGAGGAAGGCTTGGCTTACCAAGTACCCACAATGCCTAATCCACCTGGTAGAGGCACCTAAAGATATCAGAGACAATCTCAGCTTTTGTCCCCTACCAAGGGTTAGGACGTGGAAGGCACAGCAAGTTTTGCAAAGAAGCCAACCCACTTGGCTGAATTACCCAAAGCTGTCAGGCGTGAAGGCAGGTGAGAGAATAAGTGTCCAATACATGGTGAAAACCCTAATGGGCACCATAAAGTTGTTCACTGGCTCACCTGACCTTACATGCATTATGATGAGGAAGATTTGTAGAACCATCTTAGCAGTGTTCGAGACCTTCAAGCCAGGCCAGGTGACCGACAGCATATTCTTCTTCCAAGATACATACAGATGTGCTTATGATCTGTCAGGTCAGCCTTCCAAGGAGGTGATACAAGCGCTGTATCAAAGAATCATGTTTCTATCATCCTATCACCTCCAACCTTTTGAAGACGCATTCTATACGGGGTTCTTCACCATGAATACACATATCTTTGGCCCAACAATGCTGAACCTACATGCCAGGTACGAATCACTGCTAAAGATGCGGGAAACGATCAGATGAAGCAGCAGATCAAGGCCATGTCGGGGACGACATGAGCAAGGAGGGGGGGAGTGTTAGAAGCTGGACACACCCCACGGCATCTAACTACTCGGAGGACTATTATTTTTGTAATTATTCATTCATTAAGGAAAACCCGATTTTTCACTTTGTAATTATTGGGACTTACAGAAGTTTCCAGATTGTATCCCAGTTTTGATAGTTAGATTGAGTAGATGGTTGATTTTGTAACTTTAGGGTTTGAGAAGTTGTAAGGTATATATACCACTTTTTGACCTTAATGAAAAACCTTTTGTCATTTTAAAAGAGGTTTTGAAGTCTGTGAGTGAACGTAATGTGTACGAGAGAGAGAGAGTGTGTGAGATTCATCTTGACTCTACGTATGCTCCGGTGGTCGGAATCGAGTGTGGAGAAGTGCAGCGTGTTGCCCCCGACTAGAGCTACGCGCCAATACCAACATTGCGCACGTACAGTCTAGCTTTGCGAGCTCCTTCTACGAGCTTCATCGGTTGTTTGGGTGAGCATACGTTGTCCGATTTTGCATTGCAGCATATCCACGCATTCACATTGAGTAGAACTACACATAAGGCACTTTAGATTTCGAAAACGAAGACCTGCAGATTTCGGCCATACATCCTACGTGTTTCTGCACCGTGTGTTTTGGGTCGGGATTTTGGTTCATAGACCTTAGGGAGAGTGACCTATTGGTATTAGTAGGGTCTCCTTCAAGTTCTATGGTGTTTCAAGATTGTTTGATGGGTGTTCGTCTCTAGAAAGCATTGTAGGAAGTTTCCTCTCTTGCACTCTTGAAGGCTGTGACTTAGACAATTGGTAGAGACCTCTGTAGGAATTGGTTAGGAGTCGGTCGAGTGTAGGTTGACACCTTATGCTTGCTTCCACGCGCCTGTGTGTCGAGCTTTGTCCTTAGCTGACATTACATGTTTGGTGAGTTCTCGCTGTACTGACGTCCGTTGCGGCGTATCCGTCCAACATTCATTTTGAGAATCTTTAACAAAAATCATGTACACAGAAATAGAGCTCTTTATTTAATTATTGAAAGCTTGCGTATGTACAATGGGTATGGTGTTACCCATTTCCTTAGCATCTATGTACATATCTTTTTCCCTGAGCCTAAAGTAGATTCTCCTTTTAGGAAGTTTAACATTGGCAGCCATGCGATCAAACCATGGTGCCCCTATAAATTACATCCTCGTGCTTGAGAGGAGAGATAAAGAAGTCCTCTTTGTCCACATAGCTTTGGACATGGAGCCTCAATTTCTCGATTAAGGGAGTGACTAAAGCTTCTTGCCCCTTGAAAGCACCATCTGTGGGTAGGAAATCTCCCATCTCATAAGCTTGTATGCCTAGCTTGGTGGCCAAATCTGTGGATATGAAATTATGAGTAGAACCAGGGTCAAAGAGAATAAAAGCATCATTTTGTCTTACCTTTCTCCAAGCATGGCATAGAGGATATCCTTTGTGGTGAGCTTCCTCTTCTTGGATTTTGACCAAGGTAGCTCTAGGAGGCTCATGGCGGGTGTTCTTTTGGGGACAAGCGTGGTACGTATGCCCTTGCTCTCCGCACTTGAAATAGTGATTATCCTTGCAATGATGCTCAAGATCTTCAAGAGAGAGTTTGTTTTTGCCTTTGTAAACTCCCTTGTCCTTAGCTTTGTTGGAGTTGCCCTTAGGAGACATTTGGATATTGTCCTTCCCCTTAGGCTCATTTGAACCCTTGTTTTCCGTGGGCTTAGACTTTCTCTCAGCCCCTGTTTGGAAATTGATTTGAGAAGCCACCATAGCATGGTGTATAACCACACTTATGGTGCGTGGCCTTTGGGAGTTGACATACTCCACCATTTCTTCAGTTAAGCTCGCACAAAATTGATGCTTTTGCTCTCCAAAATCCATCTTTTTGAAGACAGTGGCTTTGAGATGTAGGTCCCAAAATGTGTCTACATATTTGTGAATGGATTCTAGGGAGAGAGCTTCAAGCTTCACCATTTTGTGAGTACTTTGTCTTTGGCATCGGTGGCCAAAAACTACTTCATAATGGAAGCTTTGAAAGCTTTCCATGTTTGTGGAGCTTCACTATTGGCCAGTAGGCTAGACCACCATTGCCTGGCAGACTTTTGAAAGTGCATAGATACATGGTGTAGCTTAGAGGACTTTGTGAGGCCCTCATCTTCAAACGCCACATCGAATTGTTGGATAAAGGCCAAGACTTTGTCCGTAGCACCAAAGGTGCCATCATGCAAGGCTAAAAAATCCCTATTCTGCTTACTCATTTGCAATTAATAATAACAACCATTTACAGCTAGCTTGAGGACCTCCCTTCTTGAGCAAGAAAAGAGAAACCTTGTGCTTTGATACCAATGTAACATTTAATGGGCTAGTAACTTGTGTGTAGCAGAAAATAGCATGAACATAGTGAGCATTTCATTAGAATAGATTCATAATGAGAATAACAAGTGTGCTTGGGTGGAGAGAGCAACAAAAAGCATAACACCTAGTTAGATAGCATGAACAATACTTCAAAAGAGATAGAAATTAAGCTATTGACAACAGTTGAGGATCGGATTTTCATGGAGCTGGTCCCCCTCCAAAAGGCTTTGTATTATAGGTTTCTCCCATCAAGAGAGACATTTTACAATACAATTCTTTGTGCTCCTTCAATACTAGCTAGTGCAATGAAGATGGGAGCTTCAAGCACTAAGAAAAAGACTTATAAAACACAAAATCAATTCCCTCCCGGTCTCAGACTCAAGACCTCACACACCTTGGAAGATGGTGAGAGCTAGCGGGGTATGAGAGTATATCGAGAGGAAGAAGGAGTAGTCCTACAAGAAAGATTTACATCTCCTCACATAATCAATCATATTAGCATAGAATAGCTTAGTAAATAGCATGGTAGAGGAGATGAGCATGCATTGAAGCTTGGCTCTTGGTTGGATTTGCATCACAAAGCCAAGAGTTGTTGGTGTAGACCTCCCTTCTCACAAGCTTGGAGTAGGTGATAAGCTTTCCATTAAAGCTTGAGAAGGAGAGACAGATTCTTCTTGCTTCACACATGAGATTTAGTGTGAGTGTGTGAGATACTTCCTTTTGAAGATTCAGCCCCCTCTTCCCCTTGGTGGACCCCTCTTGCTATTTGCTCATGCTACCACCATTGGACCTCTCCAAGCTTAGCCAATAGGAATTAAGGAGCATAAGTGATAGCCTTCTGACATGTGTCCCCCTTTCCCCTTTTGTGAGAGATTTAGGTAATTTATTAATGCAACTAAACTCTCATTGGAACTCTTTGTCTCCTGGCCAATAGGAATCAGACAAGCCATTGGGCTGCTGAATGCTGATTGGACCCCTCGAGAAACTGACCAATAGTCTTCTAGAGAGCTTAATTCCTATTGGTTCTTTTATTAAGTGTTTTTAATTAAAATATATTTACTCTAGCCTAATTCTCATTGGTCCACCTCCATGGCCATCCAATAGGGTTTGAGTACAACTTGTGGACATCTGGCTTAGGGAGTTGACACGTGTCCCTCATTCCCTTTGTGTAAAGGAGTCTTGTGAGTGTGTGTGTGTGTGTGTGTGTGTGTGTGTGTGTGTGTGTGTGTGTGTGTGTGTGTGTGTGTGTGTGTGTGTGTGTGTGTGTGTGTGTGTGTGTGTGTGTGTGTGTGTGTGTGTGTGTGTGTGTGAGTTTCTCTCTTGTCCCCTACTTGCAAGGCTCGCCCCCTCCTTTGTCGGATCCATGAAGACTTTTGTACACACACACAAAGCATCCAATTTTCCTAAGCTTAACCATTGGACACAACCTTTGATTTTTGGAGCCTTTATATTTCAGAAATCTTAATGGATTGAACCTTAGGGTCTTTAAATCCCATTGTTGCACCTTGATCTTTTGTAGACGCCCCCCCTTTAGATCCCTATCTTCCCTCCTTTGGATCCCTATTGTTGCCAGTCTGCCAGTTTAACCAATATTCTAGCTTTTTCTCCCCTGGCACTTCCACATATTAAATGATCAGTTTAACATGAGAAAATCATTAAGGAGAATTATCTATTAGTTATTATGACAAAATACACCCTATGAAGGGCAATTAGTCAATCTAGCAAATCAAGTAGCCTTTGCATTTGAAACGTCGACCTATAGGAATTGTGATCAACATCAAATTGATACTAATAGCTACTAGTTCTCGATCACTGAGCTGATTTGAGTTGTTTACATTGCCATGAATATACTTTGTTTTTTGTTATGTTATTGCATGCGGGTAAGAAAAACACCCACCTTTATACTCTATTCAGTACCTTAAGCTTCAAAGGTTTCCATATTTGATTCCTTATTAGAAATGACCTCATGCACACATGGAAACCTCCCCCGAAGACCCACCATTTCTACTGATTTATATAGCTAGATTCTACTTCTTTTTATCAATGAAAATACCATGGTGCCATTTGAAAGGACAAACATATGGATGAAGGAGGTGAGAATATTTTGAATCTAAGTGTATAGCTAACGAAGTAAAGAAACCTAGTGTTTGGAAATGCCTTGGATGACTTGTAGGCCAAATGTGGTATACATTAGAAAGCACAAAAAGTGCTTGAGGAGGTTCATCTCTGGATGCAATCTCTTGACACACACATACTGTAGAATATTTGTTTTGTGTTGACAAGAAGCTATGGGCTACTTCCAATGGATGCAAAGCAAGGGCATCTCTCCAAACACAATCACCTATGACAGCATCTTGACGGCATGTGGGATTAGGCGAGATGTTGATATGGGAGTAAGATTTTAGGATGACATACCTAGGTAGGGGACTTTGGAAAGAAACCTAGTGCTTGGCAATGTCATTTATAGACATACATTGATTGCAAGATATGACTAACAAAGGTACAACCAGGAAGCTATGGGCTACTTTCAATGGATTGAAAGAGATGGCATCTCTCCAGTTGTAGTCACCTATGCCATCATCTTGAAGGCATGTTAGACTACACAAGAAATTGATTTAGACAAAAGAATTTAGGATGTTTTTGTTAGTGAGGGGTCATTAGGATATACATATCATATTGCTACTTGGAATCTAGTTTGGTTTTGTTGTTTCTTGAGTTGATTTTCTCACTTACTTTGGGACTGTGGTAGGTATGTTGTTGGGTATTCTACAAAATACGATGTTAAGTCAAAATTTAGTAGAAACAACTCTTTTTTTAAAGTTACATTTTAGGCTAATAAGAGATGTCCATGAGCATACACTCCCCCAAGAAAAGACACACATACATTTTAGGCTAGTAAGATGTGCATGAGCATACACTCCACCGAGAAAAGACACGCATACATGTCACATTTGATTGTTTGGGGATTGAAGGAATACACAATCTACTGTAGACTTTTGACATGCTACGCTAATATTTGAAGATACTGGTAATGTAGCACGAGCTTTAAAAAGCTAAAAAATAATGTTTCAATTGCAAAAGCTTGAAAATGAAAGCTCGCAAATATAAAATCCCCAAGATCATCCACCCTTTTCAATGATTGTAGAAGTACCTTCTCCACCTTCCCTTATAGAAACAAAGCCTGAAGAAATAGCACAAGAGGAACCAAGAGAAGATATCAAAGTCGATCCAATGACAACAAACACAGGCACCTCGGAAGCACAAGAAGAAGACACACAGATGGAGACACAAGAGGATTTAAAGATAGATGAAGCCACCCAAGAGCCTGCACCACCAGAGAAAACCCTCAAAGAGATCGAAGCGAGCCTCCTAGAGACGAGTCACCTGATGTAGAGGAAAAGGTGGAGCATGCTACAACAAAGAAACAGAAATAAGAGCTGGCAAGCACTTCACAACCGACAACATCTCAGTCACACCTAGCTTTCAAGACATTGAAGACTATGCTCAATTCACCCACCACATAGCCTAGAAAAAATGAAGATAGAGGTATATTCCAAGGAAGAAAAGGTCAAGCAGATTGTGGTCACCAATGCACATCTCCTCGCAAGAAGTGATGTGGCTGATGCATTTGTAGAGGAGTATAGAACTCTACATAAGCAATACCAGGCCAAAATTTCTAGCTTGAATAATACCAACACCAACAGTTAGTTGAACCAAAAATTATGATTGTAATAGTGGAGCAACTTACAACCGCCAGTGAAGCACAAGAGCACAAGCTCCAAGGGGTGAATGCTACTCTACTAGACAAAAATGCACATGCCCAGTGGTTGCAAACCCAACTAGAGGTATCCAAACTCCAAACAGCCCAAGCCAAAGCTAAATTAAAATATCAAAAGGAGTTGCTAGATAAGCTGAAGCCAATTTACAAGTGCTCACACTACAAGGCTTCAACCTAGCCTACCAAACACTAGAGAAGAGGACTAAATACCTAGAGATAGATATAAAGCTTGAATAGATGCAGTGGAGAGAGATATCACTCTCCTTTATGATGAAAGAAGATAATTATCAAAAGCAAGTCACTATTCTACAAGCAACATTGGCAGCGGCTTAGGAGCAACTACAAAGGAAAGACAATCAACCAAGTGTAATCCACCACCAGTCATCCGTATACCAAAGGTCAAGAAAACACAAGTAATCAAATACAAATAGGTATGGGAACCTAAGAATCTGGTTAGCACTCAGAAATCAACACACCGACTATGCATTCCAAAACAGCAAAGGAAAGACGAGCAACCAAATGTAATCCACCACCAGTCATCTGTATTCCAAAGGTCAAGAAAACACAAGTAGTCAAATACAAACATGTATGGGAACCTAAGAAGCTAGTTACCACTCAAAAATCAACACACTGCCTATGGATTCCAAAACAATAAATTCATATTCATCTTATGGCGACCACAATCCCTAAAAGTGCTTCAAAGATACCACAAAACTTGCCAAAGTCAAAACACACTATAATGGTGTGGGTCCTAAACTTCCCACAAAAATTCAAGCCAAGAAATGGTTTCAACCTTCATCAATTCAACCAAACGTTACTTACTTACAACACTCTTTACATGGTACATGCTCATTAATATAGGCCCAAGTCAACCTTATTGTCGAAAGCCCTTAAGCAATCAACTTAAGATCCACCTCTCACACATCATTAGTTTTTCCATGCATTGATTGAGTATGCATACATAAGGCCACATTACAAGGCCTTGCATAAGGCATTGCTTTGAGGTCCATGCACATCACAACCCTGATGGCTCATTTTTGTTCAAGAGAACTCCAACTAGGTGGGGGGGAGGCATTCTAAATGCGGACCCTATTGATCAAGTGAGAAAAGGGCATTGTTTTATCAATTTTGGTGTTGTAATTGTGTTCGAATTTGTTTTATCAGAAATTTTTGATTTTATGCCTTCAGAAGATGAGGATAAGGGACAAATGTTAGATTTGAGCCCTTAGGTGTGAGTACTTATGTACATATTTTTTTTTTAAACCACTTATTTTTGCTATTTTTCTCTATTTTCTATTGTCTTTTTTGACTTTCTATAATTAAAAAAATAGGGAAAATTGCAAGAAAAGTAGAAACACGCACAAAGAGTCTATGAAGTGACAAGAACTTCCAAAAGCCTAATTGAAGGTCATTTGGTCAAGATTCAAAATGAGCATAACTGGGTCAAACAAGGACCAAACTCAACTTACAAAGTAAGGGCATCAAAGCTACCAAATTTTGTGAAGGAGTCTCACCAAAAACTCTACATGCAAAGTGATGCAAGTCAAGAGGCTCTTGGACGTCAAAAGCATCAAAGTTGCTAAAGGTCATCCAAATGACATCGGAATGGCACCACACTTTAGTACACAGCTTTTACATGGCTATTGCATCATGTCCTACATTATACAAATTGCCAGGATTTAGTCTATAGTCCATGACAATAGTCAAAGCTTCATTCACAAGACAAAAGGCTAATAAAAGCAGTAATGGCTTCCACTAGATGGAGTGACACATCATTTGTGTCTCAAGGGAGTATATCATCATGTGGGAATAGTCACATAACTGAAAATTTTTATATTTGTGCTAGGTAGGAGAAGATCACGATTTTTTCTCTTTCTTATTCATGTTGAACAACAATCAAATCTTGTTTTAGCCAACACTTTACCCTAACTTAAAAAATCACGCCTATGAAGTCCTAAATGTATTGGAATTACCCAATGCTAATAACTAGCTTGTTCCTTTGCCAAAAGTCCAAAAGTGGTAAAAATCTTCCATGGGAGGCCACATTTATGGTATAGATGGTTCATCATCCTTAATACATCATGGGAAACCTGCCCACAAAGCTGGAAGTCAATCAAACCTGAGATCTCCAATATGAGGAAAAACTTACGATTTTTTTCCACAAAGGTTGATCACACACCCAACAAAATTTTCAACCTAACACTCACTTTGGCAAGAGCCTATAAGCCCCGTTTGTGAAGTCAAAACCCAAAAGAGGCTTAGGACTTGTGTATAAAGCTTAAAAGATATGCAGTTAATGATGAAAACCCTGGTTCAGGCCAAACCACTCAGCCAAATTTCACCATTTTTGTACCAAAGCCTATTCTTACAATGTACATCAAGCCCATGAGGTTCAAATCCAAAAAAGGTTTCTATCCATCATATCTAGAAAAAAATCACAATTTTTTCTTTATCTTGCATGAATGAAACTTTTTCCAAGTTTTTTTTACATTTTACATGAATCATAGAGTCATCTTAAAAACTCAGAGAATCAACAAGCTAAATGGATGCATAGAGGCATGGAAAATGCAAGAATATATTTGATAGTTGATAAAAATTCTTTTGTGATGTGATGCTTATACAAGAGCTATGAAAAACCAACATGAAAGGAATGCCCAACAAGTGGAGCCACAAGAAAATGCTAGAACAACTGCCAACATTCACTTTCCTCATGGTGGAGACAAAGAGATCTTGATTGTAGATTCAGACCTTGACTCATGTCCGGGACACCATGAAGTAGAAGGGGGGGAGTGTTGGTATATTTCAACAATAGTTGCCTACTTAAGAGAAGGAGATGCTCGAGAGATCTTTTGAACCCTTGTAAACAAAAATTTATTGCAAATTTCCAATAAAAAAACCATTATATCTTTGTTTACTTTTTATTCAAGCAAAACTTGGGGCCTTGAAATTGAATTTCCAATTTGTATCAACAAATAGACATTTCTCTAGACCAGTTACTCATTAGTTGGATTAGAAATAGCCCTTATACATAAGACCCTTAGCCAGAGTATAAAAGGAAACTCTGTAAGGTTTTGAAGGGGAAAATTCTATTATTGTTAATAACAACTAAGGTTTCTCTATACATTGTGAGCACTCTCTTCAAGATTTCATCTCTTTGCACCACACCGCATGGTTACCATATCAACAAGCCGAGAGCATCAACACGTTAGCCTTGAGGATCTCTACATTTTGATATCTACATTGCAAGTGTTTTGCAAGGTCCAAGCGTCGACTCCCATGACCTTCCAAGGGACATATCTCACTATCCAAGCAAAGTTTTGAGATTCAATCAGCTGCATTAGATTCCTAGTGCTTAGAGGCACCTAGTACGTGTGTGTGGCAATTAGGTTTGATGACTTGTAATTTTGCTGCAAGAGAAAAACGTGATTTGTTTTAGTGTACATGTTTGAGGTTTGCTAGTTTAGAAATTTTTCGGACCTAGTAAGGAATGTGCCTGCCAAGTTTGGTGTTGATTGGAGTTAATTTACTATTGGTTTTGCATGTGGATGTGTGATTGGATCAAAGAGGTAGAGGTCAGGTTTTTTGCAGTTAGAGAGTTCACAGATTGTTTCCATGTAGTGTGTTGTGTTCAAACAAGAGATTGAAAACCTCTTGACATGCCTCCATGCCCTAGTAGAGACACTTTCTCCGTCGATTGACATTTTAGTCTTGGGACTATGTCTTTGTGAGATGTGATAGATGCTGTAAAAAGTCCACTTAGACAGGCTCCTAATTATCACATGATTGTTTATAAATTATCTTCAAAAATCAAAAAATTACAGGGGCTTAGGGCTAGATATGTGTAGGTTGATCAAAAAATGAAAGATCACATCATAGGTTGGATACATATAAGCTCCAATGTTAGCTATGTGCTAACATTTCTCCCCCTCCTAGATTGGGTCATCCATGACACAATTGTAGGGGATTGGGTGTAGTGATCTGGCTTTCAGGCTTTTCTTTGCTTCTTCAATTCATCCAAAGCAGCATACTACTTGATGCACAACTTCTTGTCATCGATTGGAATGTTGAGCTCCATTGCACTATAGCTAACAAAATATGGCATGAAGGTTTCATCACGCAGCCAAAGATTTTGTAGTTGAAAGTAAATAAGAACCTCATGTAGAATGCCTCTTCAACTGTTTGCATGTAGCAAGAGGGTAGGAACATAATTCTAACATAAAATCCATAGAGGATCTCATTGTGTGGTTGATCTGACAAGTCAAAGTAAAGCCCCTGGTTGCCCTCAAGGAAAGCCATCCATGGAGCATCTATCTAATCTTCCTAGTGGAAGTTCTGTGTGAGTGTGTGTGTGCACAGATGCGTGCATGCATGCACGGTGCGGTGTGTGCAAGGAAGTGGAGAATCAACAAGACCTTGTGTGTGGGTGGAGCAGCCTCAAGAAGTAGTAGTGAGGAGCTCCTTATTCTCATGTATATGAAGAATAAGGGCATGTATACATGTGGGCGGGAAGCCAAACACCCGACGTTCGGCCTGAGAAAAAGGCGTAGCGCCTTTACCCCAACAATCTCCCACTTAAAGGTGATGCGCCAAAAAGTGAGACGTACTAGCTAAACTAATGGTATGTACAAAAAAACAGGTGAGAGACTCTCTCAACCTATGCCCACTCAATCACTTTGTCGATCTACACACAGTCGTATCGCCTCTGGTGGTAGAGGAGTGTGCGTACCCACGCTAGAGCTTGCATGTAAATCCCACAGACTACTGTGTATGGTTTGCAAAACTCCACTATGCATCATGCTAGTGTTAGCCATCACAAAACCGAAAACCCCTGCTGCAAATGCTCCCACTGCAGATGCTAAATCGGGCCTCAATACTAACAAGTCAAACATGAGACGCTCGACGAAATCTATGCAAACCTAGTTGTACTTGCCTTCCCTATGCTATCTACAATCACTACATCATCAAGACTAGCCATCACGTATGGATGTGTCAACACCGACATTGGAAAACCTACGGCCCTATCACCCATACGTAAAATTTTGCATCCTAGCACCAATTCATCAGCCTCTAATGTGAGGTCCCCTCCCCGTCTCACCTTGATTGAAGTGGAGGACACTTGACGGTCACTAGATCGTATGCAGAAGCAAAAAAAAATTGTCTAAGAAGAAAACCAGTGGATGGTCTCTCATCACTTAGTGAGTTGAGTCCAAGCCACCAGTGAAAGGAATCTAACTCCGTCCCATAGGGGAAGCATAATTACATACATTCGGTCCTAATATCATCTTCTAGGAGGACAAGAAACCTTGGTGCCTTTTTCCCTGTAGCTTTCAGAGGCACATACACCGAGATCCTGACACTCTGGCGTAATAAGATATCTGATTTTGTACTCTATCACACAGGGTAGAGAGTTCCTGACCGATTGGGACCACCCGTCTCGTAGGCTTTGGCACACCGAGCCAAGCCCCCACTTTCCACCCTGCACTCACACAGAATCTTTGTCTGGCCTAATTACTAACACATTGTTGTTCAACACTTATGATTCCTTCTTTATATTTCCTCGACAAAAGTTCCTTAAGACAATCCCTTCAATCAAGATCAATTAGCACCAAAACATATCATTCCTAGGAAAAAGTACTCAACAATACAATATTTCATTAAAAATTCCAATTTCCTAGAGCCGTGAGGACCTCCAGCGAGTGTTAACCCCACCAATTGTCAAATGGCTGCCCATACAACTAGTCCATGATCCACCCAATTCCTGGAGTAACTCTCCAGGTAAATTCATGTATCCACCACATCAAAAGCAATCCATGGACATATCCACCGCATAAAAAGCAAGTCGTTGATTTAGCTCCTGTGATAACTTCGCAAGCTACCACCTTGTGATCAATAGGGGGTTCAGACTAAGTCGACAATGGAATAATGAATGAAATTTGGTTGAGATAGTTTTTCCTAATAACCATTCTTTATTACCTCAAAGCAGTCTTTTCATAAAGCATTTCTTTCCTATTTATATTTAACTTTAAATTTAGATAGAATTATTAAAGTACTTATGCCGTTGTCTTAGTCGGATTTCCAACATATTTCGGGGAAGTTTCAACATTCCTAAAATTATCATAATGCAATGCTTATGTAAGGTACAAAATAAAATCCATCCTAGCTCATGAATTTCCTCCTCATCGCTTCGTGAGATGGCCGGATCTCCCTCTCTCATTGGCACTTTACCATTGGTCACCATGTTGCTAGTTCCTGCCTCGTGCTCGTTAGCACCACCAAACCGAGTTCTTAGGAGCCATTTCTCACTACTAGGATTAGTTCTTTCGGAAAAACAAAGAGACTATGTGTGGTACAAAAATTCCCACAACAACCAATGAGAAAACTTGACAAGGATAGCCTTAATGTTACACATAATACTAGGCTAATTTACAAAGCTTTCACAACTATAAGTGTGCAAGGTAACTCAAGAATACAGCGATATAATTATGCCCTAATTACTCATAAACTCATCCTAAGATTATCATAACCAAAACTTCTCCTATACGTAATATGAGGTCAAGATTAATGCACTAACTAGATGCATCAATATAGCACACAATGATAGACTATAACCATGCAAATACCAATTGTAATAGATGATTAACTTCCGCACAAGCATACATAGATTATGCATAATTTGCTAGTGCAAAACAAGACCCTAACTATGCATCTTTTAGTATACAAGAAGTCTCATAATTATGCCCTAATTTCATGGGCAAATCAAGGGTTTAATCACCTTAATTTATACTTAAATTTGGGTACATAACAAAGAGGGAAAAAAAAGATTCACCATAACTTAGAGAATCATAGGTAAAAGAGCTTTACAACATAATTATGCACAACATGCTTAACTAGCAATGATAATTATGTGCTTAAACTTATGCTCAATTAAAGAAAAAATAGATATCCTTAAGAGCAAGGTGCTCCTTAATCCAACAATGGAAATACAATCAACGGATGAAAACCTTTGACAATACCTCACATGGATTATAATAGGGAATAGATTGCTTAATGTTGTGGCCAGCTAGCATAATTAGGCTCAACATAGGAATCCTCTAACCTTAGGTTAAATAGACTTATACTAACCCAAATTCAATTTTGAAACTTGTTAGCTCAAGACAGATCTACAGTTAATAGATACAACTACCTACCATAAATAGCAATCGTCGACGTCTGCACCCTATTTTTAAGGAGACCTGAGTCGGTGCACAATTTGACGAGCCGGGCGATCCTAGACCATACGGTGGTCAAAAACTTTCTATTTATATAAAAATTTTACAAAACATGACTTTGATCGAAAGTAAAAGTTCGACAAGTATTTTAATACGAAAACGATATTTGATCACTAGAAATTGCTAAAAATAGAAACTTTTACCATTCAAAAACTTGGATCCAAAACTTTACAGAGGGATTCCTTTTGCAAGAAAGATGGAAACCTTACATTCTACCCAACGTGAAAGAATTGAGATGCCCTCATCTCAAGGGTAAGTCTGGGTAATCCCTCTAAAGTGTTAGTTGATCTTCCCAGGTTGCGTCTTCTTCTGAAAAATCCTTCCACTTGACTAGATGTTCGATGATGTTCCTATTCCTTATTTTTCTTTCCCACGTCTCAAGGATGTAATCAAGTTGTAGCTCGAGAACTCCTTGAGTAGGAATAACGACTTGTTCTGCATCTACAAGATGATCGGGATTGGGAATATATGGTTTAAGAAAACTCATGTGAAAAACGTCATGAACTTTAAGGTTTGAGGGTAATTGCAACTTGTAAGCTTGGTCACTTACAACCTTTACAATCTCATAAGGTCCACACTATCTTGGAATAAGCTTCTGGAATTTTCCCAAGGATAGATTACTTCACTTGGGTTTAACCCTGAGAAATAACTTATTCCCTAACTTAAAAGTTCTTTCAGATCTCTACTTGTCTGCATAATGCTTCTGTCTGTCCTAAGCTACTTGACTATCCTTGTGAATTGCTTTAGTCTGCGCTTCCATGTCTTCTAACATTTTCTTTGAGACCTCCACTTTAATAGCTCGATCAGAAAAGTTCAGTGGAGCTATACACTCTTGTCCATAGAGTGCCTTGAATGGTGACATTCCTATGCTTCTATGATCGAAAGAATTATAAGCATACTCTACTAAAGGAAGATGTTGAATCCATTTCCTTGGCTCTTGTGAACAGTAAGCTCTAAGAATATCCTCAATTACTTGGTTTACCCTTTCAGTCTGCGAGTCGATCTGAGGATGATATGTTGTATTGAAGCATAACTGAGTTCCAGTTGCTTGAAAAACAGAAGTCCAAAACTTTGAAGTAAACTTCACATCTCTATCACTAATGATTCTTATTGGTAGCCCATGAAGTCTAAATATTTCCTTGATGAAAAACCTAATGATGTCAAAAGCACTGTAGGTTGTCTTTGAAAGGTATCAAGCGAGCCACCTTGGTGAGCATATCGACCAACCACAAATACAAAATTGTAGCCTCCAACAGAAGGTAATCTGGTGACAAAATCCATACTGATACACTCCCATTTCATTTGAGGTATATCAAGAGGTTTGAGTTGCCCGGGAAGCTCGATTCGTTCGGCTTTAATTCGCTGACAAGATAAACACTGCTTTACGTAATGAAGAACATCACCTTCCATTGTTGGCCAAAAACAACTTCTTCTGACTGCGTTCAAGGTCTTTGCATACCCTGGATCTCCAGAAGTCGAGGGGCTATAATGAGCCTCAAATAAAATTGCTTTCTTTAATGTTGGATCCTTAGGTGCATAAAGTCTTTGACCAAGATAAAGAAATTCCCCTTGAAGAGAATAGTCTTTAGCTGGTCTAGAAGTTACTTTAGATCCTTCGCCTTGTTGAATCTGTGCTAATAGTCGTTGATATTCTGGGTCATTTGAAGAAGCTTCTCTAATCCTTTCCAAAATAGGATTATTGGGTATAGAGATAGCACTGAGGAAAGACTTACGACTAAGTCCATCTGCAACTACATTGTCCTTCCCAGGTCGGTACTTGATATCAAAATTGTACTCTTGAAGAAGTTCAATCCACCTCCTCTGTCACATGTTGAGGTTGGGTTGCGTAAAGATCCACTTTAAGCTCTTGTGGTCGGTAACTAGCTGAAATTTGCGGCTCAAAAGATAATGTCTCCATAGCTTCAATGCATGGATGATAGCGAGAAGTTCTAGGTCGTGAGTCGTATAATTCTTCTCATGATCTCTGAGCTTGTGAGAGGTAAAAGCTACAGGTCTCCCTTCTTGATTAAGAACTCCTCCTAAGGCAAGACTGCTGGCATCGGTCACAACTTCAAAATCCTTACTAAAATTTGGAAGCTTTAAAACATGAGAAGACAATAAATATCTCTTTAACTCTGCCAAACCTAGCTTTGTGCTGTGCTTTTCAATTGATTTGCATTCCTTTCTTTAGAAGTCCTGCCAAAGGTGCTACAATAAGAGCATAATCTCTGACAAAAAAACTATACCACCCTGTAATTCCAAGAAATCCTATCACTACTGATAGAAGAAGGATAAGGCCAATCCACTCTATCCTTGATCTTCTCGGGATCAACTGAAATTCCATCGGCGGATATAATGAAACCTAAATAACTAAATTGGGGAGTACAAAAATTACGCTTGCTTTCCTTAGCATAAAGCTGATGCTAACGTAGAATTTCTAACACTTTTTGGACATGTTCTCCATGCTCTGCTTCATCCTTAGATTAAATCAAAATATCATTAAAAAATACTAGGACAAAGTCATCCAAGTAAGGTCTAAAGATATCCTGCATTAATCGATTGAAGCTTGCAGGTGCATTTGTAAGACCAAAGGACATGACTGTGAATTCATAATGCCCATACCTAGTGTTAAAATCTGTCTTTGGTATGTCTGATTCTTTGATTCTGATCTGATGATATCCTGATCAAAGGTCAATCTTTGAAAAGATCTTGGATCCATGGACTCTATCCAACAATTCATCAATTCTTAAAATTGGATACTTATTCTTGGCAGTCACTTGGTTAAGTCTATGATAATCTATGCATAGCCGCAAAGATCCATCCTTCTTCTTTTGAAAAAGAAATGGTGCACCCCAAGGAGAAGTACTAGGCCTACTGAACCCTTGCTCGATCAGTTGCCTGAGCTGTTCTTTAAGTTCTATAGCTTCTCGTAACGACATCTTGTATGGTCTCTTAGAAACAAGCTCACACCCTAGTATTGTTTCTATCTCATGGTCTACCTCACGATACGGTGGCAGATTGGTCAAATCTTTTGGGAAAACATCGGCATATTCTTTTAACCATTCTAGGTGAAAGTTTGAATCTAATTGGTCCACCTTGTTAAGCTTCATAGCGTAAATCTGTTGTCCCTTCTTAAGTCCCTTTAGAAGTCTACTGGCTTTAACTGAATGAGCCTTGGGTATCCCATTTTTCCCTTGAACAAGACCCAAGGTTTTCAATGGACGTAAAGTTTTCCTGAGCACAATGAATATGGGCTTGGTTCTTTTTCAACCAGTCCATTCCTAAAATTCTGTCATAAATTCCTAAAGATAAAGTACGGAACTGCGCAAAAGTAGCATAACCCCCTAATTCAAATCTATCAAGCCTGGAGAATGTTGAGATAACACTTCCTTCCCATTAGCTAGTTCTACTACTAGTCTACTTGCAGGATACTAGATTAGCTTTAACTTTCTCATGCATCTAGGAGATAGAAATGAATGCGTACTTCCACAGTCTATGAGGAATTCAACTTTATCACCTTGACGCGTTCCAGGAGCTTGAATTACGGTTGTTTGGTGGATACAGGTGCATACAGGAATATGCACACTAAACCTTGTGGACACTCTACTTTTTCGAGAAAACCCCTGTAATTCAGCCTAAGATGAGTTGTAATCATGATGAGATTAGACCATACCCTTTTTATTTCTCTGAGTCTACACCCTTGTAAGAGGTTGGATGGCCATGGGAAAGCCCCCTAACTTTTAAAGTCAAAACCCTTAGTTTTGAGGAAAAAAGTATCATTAGCAGAAGAAAAGAAACGTGCACTGTGGAGGCTTCTTGTGACTACAACTTGTAATCCTCTTTTCTCCTGAGCTGGTAATGAGAATTCTATTCCGAATAGCACATTGCGTTCCTTGTCTCTTGTTTTACAATCTAAGTCTAATCATTTCCAATTCTGTTGTGGTTCGCGACGTATTGTTTGTGAGCTAAATGTATTGATTTGAGAGTTAAAATGATTGTTTTTTGATATTTTGACCATGGATAAGTGTTTCTATGCTTAAGGTAGATCTTTCCAAGAACTTCTGTTTCAGTTTTCTGCACATTTTTTGTGATGGATCGTGATTTATGTACCTTCCCAAATGGTGACAGAACTTGGTAGGATTGAGCCCATAAGTGTTGTGATACCTCTCCTTAGGTTTTGTGGCATTTCGGATTTTTTTGGATACCAAAAAGGCGTGATGACGTTAAGTGTTGAGGACGCATATTGATTGTCTGACTAGGAAGTGGTTGATTTTCTTTTGTCATAGAACAAGTAGCCCTTGAGTTCACTTTGGTGAGATTGACACTCTCATTAAGTATCCGTGCCCCATCCCGAGTCGCTTCCTTGCATATTGACATTATGTTAGTGCAAAAGAGCTATGTTGCAGACGTCCGTCGCGGCGACCCGCTAACATTGGCGCCGCTACCGAGGAAACTGATCCTTAGGTGGTGAGTGACTCAGTGTACAAAAAAATAAAAAATCTCCCTTCAAGCTTTTGATAACCGTTCCACTTACCCATAGACAGTGAAACAGCTAGACGTAAGTTTAGTGCTTAATAGAGACTGGAGTCCAAGACTAGCCAGTGCTATTCCTTAAGAGCAAAGAAAGTTGTGAGTGAAGTACAAGATAGTATTTCATTCTTTGATTTTTCACATGCTTGGAAAGGGATGTTCCACCACACACATTGTTGTCTTCATTTCAGTTATAGGAGTAGGTTAGGAAACAAATTACACCATCATTTGTGGCCAAAAGGATCAAGGGAAAAACTGTCAAAAACCTTATTTTGGTGTTGAAAACCATAACTCGGAAAAATTGAAGAAGTGATGGTCAGAGCTTAAAAAACTGGACCAAACCCAGTAAAACTTTCAAGAAGGGGATAAAAACACTTGTTGGAAAAGACTGTGCAACAAACTGCCAGAAATCTTGCCAAACATGGATCGCGATCCATGTACCTTTTTGGAAATTATGTGCTGAAATTATTTCCTTTGCTTAGAACAGGCTCGCGGGCATCAGAACCTTGAGTTTGGTGAGAAAAAGAGGGATAGAAGATCATAAAAATTAAAAGATTGGGGTGAGCAGACCAAAACCTTGGAAAAAAGGGAAAACAAGGGAAAACAAGGAAAAACAAAACTTTTATTTGCTCAAATCCAAAAAGGGATGAGAATTGGGACCAACTAGAAGCAAGGAATCCACAGAACCAAATTTCATGCCCAGGTGCTTCCCAACATGGATCGCGATCCATGTTCCAGGTAGACATCTGACATTAAGATTTGACCAGTGTACTCCTGATTACTAGTTGAACAACTTTTCCAAAAGGAGCCATAGACAAAAAGTGAAAAAACCTGGTCAAAATACCAAAAAAGGAGTGGTTTGCAAAAAACTGCAAAACAGACACAAAACCCTGCTTCTCACCTGGAAAAAATTGACCAAATCCAAAAAGACTTGGGGAATAGCAATCTTCCCAAACATGGAGCTTGTCTTTTAGCAGGGAAGTGATAACAATTGGAGCACTTTATCCTAAAGGACCCTTATCAGAAAATTTTAAAAAGAGGGCAAAAGGTGGAAAAAATTAGATCAAGGGGAAAAGCACTTACATAAACGCTAAAGCTGACTTTTGTCTGTCCCAAAAAGATTTAAGGCATTCAAAAACCATATAGTCAGCATCACTAGGCCAAAGACTAGCTGTGGGACAAAATTCAGTGTATTTTGACACAAAGGAACATGGATCGCGATCCAGGTTCCCTTGACACAAATTGACACCAAACTAGTACCATAGCTAGAGGGCATCACAGAGAGTCTAGTGGTTCTTCCAGAGTTGAAATTGGATGCAAGAAACCATTCCAATAGCTCAAAACTGACAGAAGCTCAGGCAAGTGACAAAATCAACTCAGCCTCCAATCCTTAGATTCACTTCAAAAAAGAATTGGTACTGGAAGACCTCTTAATCATGTTAAAACTGATGATAGCAACAAAAGTACAATTGGCTTCTCAACATGGATCGCGATCCATGTACCTTTGAGCCTGAACAAAGATAGAAACTTACCATACAAGGAGCTAGGCCATAGCAACCTAGTGCTTCTTTCAAAATTGAAATTGGATCAAAATTGTTGAGGTTGTGTAGGGAATTGTGTGCTAAGTTTTGTCAAACAAAAGCAAGAACTAACAAGAACAGTTGTAAGCTTACAGCTATCAAGCACATTCTTGACAGGTTGCAGGTACTAGAAGATACTACCCAGCAAGCAAGAACAAACGGGAGATTCAAACTATTTAATGAGGTAACTCGGTTTGGATTTTTCTTGTTACCAATTTTTCATGAATCTGCGATCAAGAAAATTGTACCAGAATAGAAACCACAACATCTTTGATCAAGGGAGTAATCACTCAACAGAAGAAATTGTGAATCAGGGACCACTGCCGCCTTTGGAACACATTTTAGAGGAGAGTTTCTCTGACACTTCGTCTGAGAGATCATACGGCCTCATGACTGAAAAACTTGTATGTTTATACATACACGGAGGGCAGAAGTATTCAGGTGGTCATAATGGACAAGTATGGCCGAAAGTACTCTCCAATGGATCGGAAGGAGTTAGAGAGATATACATATTTTGGAGGACCACTCCACCAATACTATGTAAATCCGGAAGAGGTAAAAACCACGATTATTCACATCATACCTGAAACTGTACTTGAGAGCCCCTTGAGAACTAGAGTGGAGGATTCTTATGGACATGAACGAGTTCCAAAAACAGAACCTTTAGAATCGACGGCGACTAGGGCTTCCATGAACACACATAGGGGCAATAATGTTCCTAAATTCACTTACACCACTGGAATCCCTCCGACTATTACACGAGATCAACTTGATGAACGTATGGAAGATAGGATACCACTGTAAATACCAAGAGGAGATTACGAACCAACAGAAGCCACCCCAGGGGGACCAGGAGTTGCTAGAATGGTTGTAGAGGCCAGGCATATGCGACCATCTCAGGTGGCAAAATGCTTACCCAAAAAGTATAATGGATATGGCGATTCGTATGCCAATGTTTCAATCTTCAAACAAGTATTGAGAGCAGAACAGGTAACTTATTTCCATAGTCAATATGAAGGATTTGGGTTGACATTGGAAGGTACTGCCCTGACTTGGTTTCAACCATTAAACAGCTTGGAATTCCCAATTATTGAGTAGCTTCTCCGAGAATGCGCTGAGGAATTCTCAAAAAGAAAGATTAAGCATAACATTGTCTCCCAGATCTATGCATTTAGGCAAAAGGAAAAAGAAAAAGTGAAGGAAGCATCCCTTCATTTCAAGCAGTACATAGAAAGATGCCCTGCTTGAGAACTACCTTAGGATGAAAGACTATCAATCCTCTTCATAAAGGGATTGCGAAATGACACACTCAAAACGGACTTGCACCTGAAAGCATGTGTAACCTTTGAAAAAGTCACGAAAGAGGCGTTGTATCTTGTAGATAACTACAAAGCATATGGGGAGGTGATTGAAGACACAGATCAAGGGACTAGTAGCACCTCTCAACCACGAGTGAGTCCACGACAAAATTGGGAGGGCAAAACCCAACTGTGTCGGACGTTCATCGAATGATCGAGGAAGTGATCAGCAGGATAAACCAAGGAAACAGGACGAACCCAAACACACGACAACCGCCCACCCAAAAATGCGATACTTGTGGAGGTGACCATCCAACCCACTGGTGCAACCTTCAACAAAGACCAGGTGCGAACACACAGCAAATATTGAAATGGTGTGCTACAGAACGAAAATGGATAAACCACGAAACTCACGAATGTTTCTATAATCGGAACTATGTTAGAGAGAGACAATACGGACCACATGGGGGACAACAACTTCCCCCCCTTCCAAGGTACCAAGTGGGGCCAAATAACGTAATCTTGGGTCAGGAAAAAGCTCAACCGGTGCTAGGACATCAACCTCCTTTACCCCAGGAAAATAGGGCTATGGTAAGGATTTCTCAACCCATAGAACCACCTGCTGATCAGAGTATGATCCAGGTAGTCTCATACCGAGAAGATTCAGACAATACTTATGAAAGGGAAATTGATAGGAATGCATATGCTCCAGAGGGACATAATCCATGGATAATTCCGAAAGAAATGCCCGACCCCTCATACATAGCACAACCAACCAAAAATCAGTACTTGGTCGATGAGAATATCCTTATGTTTATGGCAAATCAGGGCTACAAACCTAGAGGCTACCCTCCTAGAACAGGACAACCGATGGGAGCTCCACAGCTTCTCCACCACCTGTAGGACCATGCTATGAATGTGGCGGTGATCACTGGGCTAAAGTTTGTCCAAACAAAGGAGAGTGGGTGAAATTTTTTGGATTCTGTGACGGATGCACGATCGACCATCTTATTCCACACTGCCCAAAAAACCCCGAAAACAAAGGAAAAGCAACCATGAACCAAATAGGGATTGTGCCAAGCTCAAGTGGATCAGAAACAAAACTGAACATTCCAATAAAGACGGTCACTAGAGCTCAAGCACATGAGGTAGCAAGGAATGTCCCGGCCAGCCAAACAGAGATAGACAACTTGTATGTCCGAACCCCTAGAAAATTCTAGAAAGCAAAACAAAACAAGATGAAAGCCAAAAGAGAAAAGAAAAAAATGGCATTGGAAACCAAATTGCGGAAAACAGAGGAACAACTTCATAGGGAAAGAGACCCTAAGGGAAACAACGAGATAAAGAAACCGTCGGAACTGCCATCAAGAGGGTCAGTCTTAGTAGACAAGGAGTTCAAACCTTTGGACGCAATTCTAAAAGCTTACAAGGCAAGGCTAAAGCCTAACCAAACCCAAGAGGATAGGAGGTTAACGTACCCTCATCCAGGCTGTGAGAAAGAGAGTCTAAAGATGTGCAAAGAGCTCATTCAAGCCTCTCAAGAGCTTATGGAACCATCATTTCCTACGACTCCAAAAGCCGAGGTACTCATACGAGGAAAGATTCAGGAGTTAGAGGAGAGGAGAATTTAAGAGAAAAACCTATCCAATCTTGTAGACAAAACACCTTTGGATACGAGGGTGGTAGCCAATACAACAGATGGAACGCATTCTCAAGTACCACTGCCAATTTCGGAGGTAGAAGAACAATGGCCTCAAGAGCTATGGGAATAGACTAGGAATAGAAAAGATAGAAGTGCCACACTTGTGTCAACTCCTATCCCAGACATCCACCTGGAGCATGAGCTCTACCCAAATGACATCCGATCATTGTATGGCGATGCAGGCACATCGATATCGGAAGACAGTAAACCACAGTCGTTGAAGACTTTACCTTCATTTATTGGTAACCCTGAAACTCGATCTGAGGTAAGGAAAGTTCCATCTCAATGGAAAGCCAATCCTAAGATGATGTACACTAAAACTCTTCACGAGCTGATGTCATCCCTTATCCATTGTACACTGACTCTGTCAGAGTTGCTGAATATTAGACCGCATCTTTGGGAAGAGATTGCAAAACACCGTCAAAATAAAAACAAAAAAAAGAGAAAAATACCAAAAAACCGTTTAAGTTGTCCAAGATGGAGCGCAAAGTCAAATACAATGATTTGCAATGAGCTTTGAAGGAAGTTTGGACAACAGAAATGGAAACGATGAGGAATCAAATGATGATAAATTTGATGCACCATCCCACTATAAGAAGTATACCATTCAGGATAGGAAGATAGTGGTGCAAAAACCCAAACGAGATCCCAAAGAACCAGGAACTTCATATGATGGGCCTGAAAACACAAAAAGCATCAACTTAGCAGAACCAAGTGAGGAACCTAAACCGGCATATATTGCCACGGACCTTACTGAAGAGGAAGAGCAACTTCTAGTCGATACGATCAGGCAATATAAAGATGTCTTTGCATGGTCATACAAAGATCTAAAGGGGATATATCCTGAGATATGTCAGCACACGATTCCCCTTAACAGTGATGCCATACCACACAGACAACGTCCTTACACGTACAATGAAACTTTTGCAAATAAAATCAAGGAGGAAATAGACAAACAGAAGGACGCTGAGTTTATCTATGAGATTGAGCACACCGAGTGGGTGTTCCCGATTGTGGTGGTACCCAAAAGAATGGCAAAATGCGTGTTTGTATAAACCTCAAACAAGTAAATGCAACCACCATCAGGGATAACTACCCACTGCCAATAACCGATCATGGTATTGAGAGGGTAGCCTGGGAAAGAGGCCTATAGTTTCTTGGATGGGTTCTCAGGCTACAACTTGACAATTAAAGCAGAAGATCAGCATAAGACAGCTTTTGCGACAGAGTGGGATATATTTGCATACAGGGGAATGCCTTTTGGCTTGACCAATGCCCTGGCCACATTTCAAAGACTAATGACCCACGTATTCAAAGAATATCTCAGAAAATTTCTGGAGATCTACATGAATGATCTTTGTGTTCATTACCATCGACGAAGTGACCACATCACTCATCTGGGAAAAGTCTTTGAAAAATGCAGAACGTATCGTATTTGCTTAAACCTAGAAAAATGCGTCTTCATGGTAAGACAAGGTAGAATTTTGGGTCACATAGTGTCCAAAAACGGCATCTCAACTGATCAAGAAAAGGTGCAGACAATTGCTGCACTACCGAGACCAACGAAGATAAAAGAAGTGCAAGCAAATATGGGGCATTATGGATACTACAAGCGTTTCATATATATGTATGTTGTAATAGCTCATCCATTGTACACCCTTATAGCTAAGTTCGAATGGACGAAAGAATGTGAGCAGGCTTTCCAAAAATTAAAGCAACATTTAATTTTAGCTCCAATTTTGCAAGCCCCTGACTGGAGCAAAATCTTCCATGTCCATGTGGATGCATCAGCCTATGCCATCGGGTGCATATTAGCCCATCCAAGAGAGAAGAAAATGGATTTTTCCATTTACTACTCTAATCGGCAACTAAACAACGCAGAGAGAAATTATACCACTATGAAAAGAGAAGGTCTGGTAATGATCTATGCTGCCAAGAAATTTAGACACTACCTTCTAGAAAACAAGTTTGTCTTCTTCGTGGATCATTAAGCACTGCTGTATCTAGTAAACAAACCTTGCAACACTGGAATAATTGTTCGCTGGTTTATACTATTGCTTGAGTTTGGCTTCACGGTGGTTGTAAAAAAGGGGACCACACACCAAAGAGCATGTCATCTTTCACGACTATTTCATGGGGAAGCACTTGAGGGTGTTGATGATGACCTTCATGATTCATATCTGTTTAATATAGAAATGGTGCCGAGATGGAGCGAAGAGGTCATTCCTCTACTCACAAAATCGGCTCTTTGCAGATAGAAAGACAACCATCAATTATCCATCAAACACGGAATCTCATCCTTTTAGCAAGACGACTGTACAAAACGGTAAGGATGGGATACTGAGACTATGTTTACAGCCTGAAGATACCACCTACAACCTCAAACAAGCTCATATACAAAATACGGGGTTTCACAGTGGTGAAACACAGACAGGCCAATGGTTACAAAGATTGGGCATCTACTGGCCAAACATGGAATACAGTGTTCATAAATATGTAAAATCCTGTGATAGTTATATAATACAGCCCCCAGTGGAACATGCCACAATGTTTCGTGTAGTACAAGCACCTAAATGGAGTTCTCACATAGTTGAGAATTAAAAAAACTAAACCTTTCCAGCGGAATGGGGCAAAGCAAGAATGAAAACTATCGAGGAAGAGGCCAAACACTATCTGATCATTGCCAACCAACTGTATAGGTGGGGAAAGGAGAAAAAATTACAGTTGTGTGCTACGGAAATTGAATAGTACGTCATCCTAGATCAAGCACACTCGGGACACTTTGGGACACTTCTCCGTCGAGATAAAACGGCAAAGTAGTGCTACACTCAGGCATATGGTGGCCAACCCTGTTCATGGATGCAACGACATATGTCAAATGATGTGATGAATGTCAACGAACAAAACCACCCTAGAGGAGAGGTGAAATGCCACTGAGGCCAATGATGGGTGTACATGCTTTTTCCAAATGGGGCATTGACTTCATTGATCCCATCAACCCTCCAGGATACAAAACACATGCATAATACATCATCGTAGCAACAGACTACATGACAAAATGGGCGAAAGCCAATGCAACCCAAAAAAATGATGCAAGGACTACAGCTCAGTTCTTTTTCAAAAATGTCTTTACGCGGTATGGACTACCAATTGAAATAGTAAGCGATAGAGGAACACACTTTGTGAATGACGTCATTGAGAGCCTCCTTGACGAATTCATGGTGGTCCATCACAAGTCAGCACCCTATCATCCGCAAGCCAACGGACAAGCAAAGAGTACCAACAAAATCCTATGCACAGTGCTCACCAAGATAGTCAGTGACTCAAGAAATGATTGGGATCAAAAGCTACACACCGCCTTATGGGCTTACCGTGTAGCTTTTAAAACTTTTATTGGAACGACTCCCTTTAACCTGGTGAGGCGGTCCGGGGCGGGCAACAAGAGAGGCGACCTCTAAACACCCCTCAAGGCTCCCGTGCTGCTCAATTGGGGCTGGGGCAACCACAAGCACAACACAACAACAAACCCACAGCCAAACCAAAACAAGATAGGGGCACCACCTAGTTATGGTATGCGAACTAGGACGCAAGAGAGATTTTGGCACAATCAAGAAGATGCACCACACAACACACACAAACAACCTCACACCAAGACACACATGAAATGGACCAGAGAGAGCTACAGCAAAGGGAAGAGAGAGAGGAAAGGATCTTGCGTAATACCTTATTTGTGACTTGCAAATGGAGATGGTTCGTTATGATGCTATCGTAGAACCTGTACAAAACTCACTCAATGCTTAGTGATTGCTAATCATTGCCAAAACACACACACACTGTCTTAAGGTGTGGGAGACCTCTCACCACAATACCCTCTTACAATGGACACAAAACTGGCAATGAAAAACACACTAAAACACTTTCTAAAATCAAGATCAACCGATAAAAACTCAAATACACAAGTCACCTTGAATTCACCAAACCGTATTGCACAAATGGAAGGACGAAGATTTGAACGTCGAATCACGCCTTTGATGCACCAAACCTCAATTTATTGATGATGAAGGAGCATATACAATAGTGGTTTTGAGATTTGTGGAACTCACGCTCTCTCACTTGCAATGTGTAGCTTCAAGGCTTCTCTCACACCAAGAGTGAAGCTCACAAGTGGTTGCTACACCTAAGTCTCTCCTCACGCATAGAGTGTTGGGGTGCTATGTGAGATATTGGAGGTTGTTTTACAAGAAGGAGAGGGGCCTATTTATAGGTTGGAGACCCCTCATTAAGATTATTGGAAATCCTAATTTACAAGCTAACAAATCAGGATTATGATTTTTTTGAATATCAAAACATTGCGGGCCTTCTTTGTCTGCTTGAGTCATGGGTGTGGGCTCAAAAGAGAGCATTATTGATGGTAGATAAGGTGAAAGTAAGTTTTAAGGAAGGGGAGAGAGAGAGAGAGAGAGAGAGAGAGAGAGAGAGAGAGAGAGAGTTACTATACATGTCTTTGAGGTGAGGTGTGTTTTATGGTTAGGTCAATGCTATTTTGTGTTAGTATGTTAGTCGTTAGTAATCACTAGAAAGTTAATGTTACATTTACAATGGGTAGAGTGAGTTGATTTGATGAAGGAAGAGGGGTGAATTAAAAGAGAATCATTGAGATGGTGAAGCTTTGAAGAAGCTTGAACTCACCCTTGTGTAGATTGTGGAAAAAATAACCGCTGGTCTTCTTCTTCTTCTTCGCTTCTTTACGCCGCCGCCACGGTTGACCACCACGATGAAAAGAGGATTTGTTGATGAAAAATCCTCAATTTGCAGAAGTTATCATGGTTAAGATGCTGAATTTTAGATATTTTAGGAGAGGTAAATGAAATTGTAACATAGAAGCAATAGAGAGAGACATGGAGAGGGTGTATGTGTGTAGAGGTTCATAAAAGAACTATAGGGATGAGAGAGAAGGGTAATGGTGAAGAGGGTGGGAGAAGCCATGGAAATTGCAGGTTTGAGTGAGGGAAGGAGAGGGAGGGATGTGTAAGAGTGAGTAGGTGTGTGGAAGGGTGAGAGAAGACTAAGGGCTACTTGTGAGAAAGTGGGCAGACTGGGGTCCACTCAGAAAATCATACCTCACCGGTGGTAGCTCCAAAAATCATGAAAAAATTTGAGGTGATTATTCAGAGCGTGGGCTACATTTTCTCTTTTGACCACCGCTCCAAATTCGGAGTGGAGATAGGTGCCAAAATTCTCACCAAAAAGCCTGTTTTTTATGCTTGCAAAAGTCTTTATGTGGCCCCCTCCTTTGTTGAATTTGTACAATGCATCCAAGAGTGAGCCCCTCCTTTGTCATATTATAATACAAAGCATTCAAGTTGCCCTTGACCCATGCATGGAGGAGGATTATTGGTGAAATAAGAAATATATACATGGTGGGACTAGTGTATGGACTATTCATGGACTTTAGCTCAATGAGCACATGGTGTTAGAATAATGAGTAAAAATAATAATAAAAATATGGAGGAGTTATGGATATGGAAAGATATTGGAATCATATGATATGGTCCCTCCTTGAATTATTTTGGGTGAAAGAGGAAAAGGTATGCAAGTAAATAATATAATAAACGTAACTAATGAGTAGAAATCAATTTTTTGTTTTCACGAGGGTGAGGGTGAAAATGTGGGAGTGATTTGTATAAAGGAAAAAAATGAGGTTAGAATATGTACATATTGGCAAAAAATATACTTATGGTGTAAGAGGATGAAAGAAGGTGTACATAGGTTTAATAAAACACACACCTAAGTAGAAATATTTAAATAAAATACCAAAATAATTATAAAAAATCCCTATATTTAGGCCATATATACAATGAAATATTTACACACAAAGAGGCCATAATATACTTTTTTTTTTTTTTTTTTTTTTGGCTCACCTAGCCCAGTGACTAGCTAGCTGAGGGTTTTTTAAGAAGAAATGGGAAAAGCCCCCTAACTCACACACGCCTATGTACAGTGAAATGGTAGGGATAGCCATAGCGTTTGGGTGAATTTAGTAGGGTGGAGTAATCTAGTATGGCAATTATGGAGAGCCGAAAAACGGCTATCATTAGCCCTTCCCCTAGGATGATGGTATATTCATGTACCATCATAGAGCATCTTTTCCAAAGAGAGTGCTTCAGAGTCCTTGACGAGATCTTCATTGTTTGGCCCCTTAGAATTTTGGTTGGAGTTACACTCATGCTTCATGTAACAATACTTACATGAGAGAGCGGCCTTTGGACAGATCTTTGGTAGATCCTTTGGTAGAAGGCGACTCAAATAGGGCTTCAAGCGATACCCGTTTACCTTCCTGGAGTGCTCTTTACCATTCAAGTCCATAAGCTGATAGTAACTAGAATTGAAAGCCTTCTTGACTATGTATGGCCCTTGCCATCTAGTTTCAAACTTGGCATCAAAACAATTGTCAAGTCGATTGTCATACCTTAGCACAAGCTCTCCTTCCTTGATGCCTTTGTCCTTCA
The DNA here is from genome assembly GCF_014529385.1 of Adiantum capillus-veneris. Taxonomy (NCBI): domain Eukaryota; kingdom Viridiplantae; phylum Streptophyta; class Polypodiopsida; order Polypodiales; family Pteridaceae; genus Adiantum; species Adiantum capillus-veneris. Next base: position 127,720,473 of record NC_140939.1, on the reverse strand, counting down.
GTTTCTTGTCATGCGTTTCTTTCGCTTGTGTGGCTTTCCTCTTGTAGCACTCGTATGCTGCTTCTCTTTTCCACTCAAGCTCCACTAACGTAAGAAGTCGATCCATCCATACCTCTTGATCATCTTGTGCTCCTTTGCCATGAAGTCGCATTGTTGGAATGTTGAGCTCGATAGGCTGCAAAGCCTCTTGACCATAGACCAAGTGAAATGGTGTGAACTCCGTGGCTTCCCTATATGTGGTTCGATATGCCCACAAAGCACCATCCAAGAAGTCATCCCATAATTTTGTCTTGTTTTGCACCATCTTTCTAATGATTCCTGCAATGACACCATTAGCCTTCTCCACCAAACCATTTGACTGTGGGTAGTATGGTGTGCTATGACGATGTAGAATGTGAAGCTCTTCACAAACTTCTGTGCGCAAGCCCTTCCTAAACCCTGGACCATTATCAGAAACAATCTCCAAAGGTGTGCCAAATCTGCAACAAATGTGAGTGTACACAAACTTGCTAACTGTCCTCTCATTCACTCTTGCCACACTTTGAGCTTCCACCCACCTAGTCATATAGTCTACAGCCACTAGAATGTAGAGTTTACCATTTTTTGTCCTAGGCAGAGGACCCATAGCATCAATGCCCCACTTTTCAAAGGGTCCATTTGCAAGCACTATTTGCCTCGGGCCATGCACCAACCTTCTATTTCCATTTATCTGACAATTGTGACAGCTTTTACACCAATGTTGAACATCCACATGCAAGCTTGGCCAAACATACCCCGCAAGCAAAATCTTCTTCACAGTCGATTCTTGGGAAAAATGACCACCACATGCCTCTTCATGCAAACCTTTTAGAATGGCTGGAATTTCCTCGATAGTTGGTACTCTTCTGCACACTTGATCCTTCCGTTTTTGATAGAGGGAGCCTTCTAGGAAGAGATAGAAACTTGCCTTCTTCATGAGTCTCCTCTTCTGAGCCTTCGTGAAGTCTTGTGGAAACTCACCCTCCAAAATGTAGCCGATAATGGGAGCCAATGACTCCAATCCCTAGTATCTCGGTTGCTTGACAGCTGCTGCCACCATGATGACCTGCACTTCTCTCTCAACACATGTAACTGCTTGTTGTGCAAGTAAATCGGCATCTTCATTTTGTTTCCTCGGAATATGATATAGTTGCACTTCTTCAAACTGATTAAACATCTTACGAATGGCATGAACTTTTGTCCTTAAGCTTTCATTCTTGCATGCCCAAATGCCTAAAATCTGTTTAACAATGAGAAGTGCATCTCCCTTTACCATGAGACGTTTTATCCCTTGGCCAATGCACATCTTCAAACCATGAAGTAGTGTGTCGTATTCTGCTTCATTGTTGCTAGTTGAACCTGGTAAATTGACCTTCTCTTTCATGACCACCTCTCCACTTGGGTTGAGCAACACTAGCCCTCCCCCTGCTTTTCCTGTGGCTCGTCGAAAAGCTCCATCAAAGAACAAGGTAAAAGCATTGGGAATACTTTTTGGTGGTGGCAATGGTAGGGTCTTTACTTGAGGCACCTTAATTTCCTTCTCATGTACCCTATAAGTGAGAATCCCTGCCAATTGTGCACGCACACTATCTTCTACCTTGAAAGAGTATTGGAACTCTTGCAACTCCATAATCCACTTTGAGATCCTAGTACTAAGATTCATTTGAGATGACACCCAAGGGAAAAAATTTTCTGCAGTGAGAATTACAAAAGGTTTTGGTAGTAAGTAGGATCTAAACTTTCTCACCGCAAACATGAGAGAAAGCATCATGAGTTCTGCTTCTGTGTAGTCTCTCTCCAAAGCATTCATGACCCTACTAGCAAAGTAGATGGGTCGCATCCTTGTACTGTGGGGATCTTGTTGTAGCAACACAGCACCAATTGTTTCCCTTCCAACACTAGAGCTAACAAAGAATGTGTACTCCCAACAAGGAGGCATGAGTGTTGGTAGCTCTGACAAAATGACTTTAATGTTACAAAAATACTCTTCAAGCTCATCAGACCATGCAAATTCTACTTGTTGTGTCAACTTTTGCAAAGGATGAAGCAACTCCGAGGCTAAGTGAATGAAGCGTGACATATACTTCACCTTCTGAATGAAAGAGATGACCTCCTTAAGACTCTTCGGTGATGGGAGCTCAATAAGAGTCTTTGCCTTTGAAGGATCCACCTCAATGCCTTTATAGGAAACCTTGTGACCGAGCAAGATCACTTCATCCTCACCTATGTGGCACTTGTCGGGGTTGAGTTGACCTCCCATGTCGTAGAGCTTCTTTAAACCTTCTTCTACCCTTTGTAGATGAAATGATTCTGAGCTATAAATGCAAAAATCATCAATGAACACCCTAATTGACTTTCCAAAGAATGCTTGAAACACCATGTTCATGAAACGTTGGAATGTTGCAGGAGCATTTGTCAGACCAAATGGCATGACTCTAAAAGCATAACAACCCCAAGGAGTGATAAAGGTTGTTTTCAATTGATCCTCCAGTGCAATCCCTATTTGAAAGTAACCTGAGTAACCATCGCACACAGTGTACTTCTCATGACCAGCTACTTCATTTAGTATCTCATCCTGGAATGGGAGGGGAAAGTGATCTCTCTTTGTTGCCTCATTGAGGGGACGGTAATCCACACACACCCTCCACTTGCCGTTCTTCTTAGGAGTGACAACAACAGGAGAGACCCACTCCGAATTCTCCACTGGATAAATGAACCCTGCTGCTAGAAGCTTTCTTACCTCCTTGAGTAGAGCCTGCTCCTTAATGACTCCTAGCCTTCGTAGCTTTTGAGCCTTAGGTGTGGCCTCTGGCTTCAACTCAATCTTGTGTTGAACAACATCTACTCCACGCACATCGGTGTAGTCTTTAGCAAAAAGCCTCGGAAATTTCCTTAGCACACATTTGAACTCCTCTCTTTCATCCTTTGTAAGTGTTGTAGACAACATACCTTCTAACATTCCTTCATCTTCCACCTTTTGGTTCTCTTGAGGACCTACCTCCTCCAAGCCTTGACAAGAGGTCTCTTGGTTGCTTGGCTTAAACCTTACCCCCATGACCTCGATGGAAGACTCCTCTTCAGTAATGCTGTCGCTACTTTCTTCTTCTGAAGTGCTATCGGTCCAACCTTCTTCCGTCTCACTTTGAGATGATTCTTCATGGAGCTCCTCTTGGCGTTGCTCCTTCATGTCAAAGACAACCTTCTTACGATTGTCATTCCTGCAAATTAATTTCCCACTCTCCCAATCCTGCAAAGCTCGCATTTTCATTAGCCATGGTCTTCCTAGGATAAATGGATAACCACTTCCCTTGGTCGACATAACATAAAAATCCACCGCTTTCTTAATGCCAAAGGCCTCTACAAAGACATTTTTACAAATGCCTACACACCTAGCCTTGCTATTGTTTGCCATTTTCACTTTGATTTCAGGTGTCTCATGGATGTGCATGCCTAGTCTTTGCATGAGTCCCTCTGTCATGATGCAAATTTGTGCACCCCCATCCACTAGACCTTTCCTAACCAATCTCCCTTTGATGTAACAGTCTAGCACCGGTGTAATGTCCTCATTCATTTCAGCTTGTGCAATTTTTACAACACGCACACTCTCTTTTACCTTTCTCCTAGTGCTAACTGCCCTTGTTAAATCCCTCCTAACTTGTGGACATAATGCAAGAAATTGAGGCCATGAAATATCAGGACCCTTACCTCTCATGTCTTCCAACAAGTTGTACGGAGCCATACCATGTCCAAGAGGGAAGTCTTGGAGGTTGATACGACGTCGAGCCCTCTTGGTTTCCTTGGTTTCCTTTGCCTTCTTGCCTTGTCCATGGTCACTCTGTGATGTGACTCCTTCTTTCTCTTTACCTTTTCGTCGGCCACGCTTAATGCCATTGGCTTCCATGTCAACCTCATTTGAATTTGTCACCTCTACCACATGCACATTTGGATCTGGCAAAGGTGGAACTCCTTCTACCCCTTGTGGAGGTGGTCTTGGTCCATTTGGCCTTTGTAGAAGCCTTGGTTGTTGACCAGCTCCTTCTCCTGCATTCATCACTGGGTAATTCAAGTTAGGTCTCCCTGGCTCTCCACGGGGCCAAGGACAATTATACATCCCATGTCCAGACTCTCCGCAATTCCAACATTGCAAGACTCTCCTAGGTCGTGGGTCTCGCTCTTCAGACTTCTTTGCTTGTCCCTTTGGACCTATGGCTTGTGCAAGGTGAATTGACAGGCTGCTTAAGGATTCATTTAACTTCTCAATCACTTCAACCGTTACCTCAGGAAGCTCCTTAGATGTTGATGCTTGTGACTTACCTTTGGGTCTAAGACCTTCTATTGGAACCTCCCCCCTTAAGCACTTGAGTTTCCTATATTTCTCAGCAGCCCTAGTTTCAGCTGCATCAAAGGTAGCAGGTGCACCCGCCTCAACTTTTACCTTAAGGTCAGGAAAGAGTCCGGCTATGAACCTCTCCTTCTTTAGAAATTCTGCACCATCACCAGGGTTAGCAACATTTCGTATCCATAGAGCCCAAAGACGTAGGAACTCTTGCTTGTACAAGTAGTAGTCATCTAAGTCTTTTTGCTTATGAGAAACAATGTCTTGCCATAGCTTTCGAGTGTTTTGGGGATCAAAGAAGTATCTCTTGAAATGATTTAAAACTTCTGTGTAATTCCCCTTAACTTCCTCAGGCAAAGAGTCAAACCAAGTACTAGCATCTTTCCTAAGTACCACCTCAAACATTTCTACACGTTCTTGATCGATTACTATCCTCTTGATACGGCAAGACATCTTGAAATTTGCTAAAAATAATTCTGCATCCTCTCCAGGCTCTCCAAAGAAAAGAGGATATCCAGACATTTGGCGTTGGCTCTCCATTGAATTGATTTCAAAGTGACGCGTTTTTGTTTTTTCTTTCTTTAAAAGATTTACACAATAATATTTTCTAAATTGCAATCTATTCTACAACAAAATAAAAATATTCACATCAAATGACCTATGATAATCAATAAGAGGTAGAATGACAGGGTTTGGTGATGCGAGAATTTCTCCTACTCTTTGGGCACCAAACATGAATACCATACGTTGTTGAAAATGGATTTTTCTACTAATTGCAATGTTTATTCTAATGTGTGGAGTGAAATGAAAGGGGAAAACCTCTATTCTTGGGCCATTATCCATTGTCTATGCATGACCTTATGCTTAAAACAAAACAAAAATATAGACGTCCAAACTAAGGTCGTACCTAATGAGAGGCAAAATAAAAGGATTTACTGATGCGTTTATCTCTGCCAACCTAAGAGGACCTAAAATTCTACGAATTACACGTTGAAATTGCAACTTAGTACTAACAATTATGTGTACCTTTTGCCTTGCAATGGGAATGAAGGGATCATACAAATTCTCGTGATTCATGCAAGCTACTTGATTATGCTAAAGGTTGAGCCTACACAAAACATACACAAGTCTGTCCTCAGTGGGGGCACCAAAATTGAGGCGGTCCGGGGCGGGCAACAAGAGAGGCGACCTCTAAACACCCCTCAAGGCTCCCGTGCTGCTCAATTGGGGCTGGGGCAACCACAAGCACAACACAACAACAAACCCACAGCCAAACCAAAACAAGATAGGGGCACCACCTAGTTATGGTATGCGAACTAGGACGCAAGAGAGATTTTGGCACAATCAAGAAGATGCACCACACAACACACACAAACAACCTCACACCAAGACACACATGAAATGGACCAGAGAGAGCTACAGCAAAGGGAAGAGAGAGAGGAAAGGATCTTGCGTAATACCTTATTTGTGACTTGCAAATGGAGATGGTTCGTTATGATGCTATCGTAGAACCTGTACAAAACTCACTCAATGCTTAGTGATTGCTAATCATTGCCAAAACACACACACACTGTCTTAAGGTGTGGGAGACCTCTCACCACAATACCCTCTTACAATGGACACAAAACTGGCAATGAAAAACACACTAAAACACTTTCTAAAATCAAGATCAACCGATAAAAACTCAAATACACAAGTCACCTTGAATTCACCAAACCGTATTGCACAAATGGAAGGACGAAGATTTGAACGTCGAATCACGCCTTTGATGCACCAAACCTCAATTTATTGATGATGAAGGAGCATATACAATAGTGGTTTTGAGATTTGTGGAACTCACGCTCTCTCACTTGCAATGTGTAGCTTCAAGGCTTCTCTCACACCAAGAGTGAAGCTCACAAGTGGTTGCTACACCTAAGTCTCTCCTCACGCATAGAGTGTTGGGGTGCTATGTGAGATATTGGAGGTTGTTTTACAAGAAGGAGAGGGGCCTATTTATAGGTTGGAGACCCCTCATTAAGATTATTGGAAATCCTAATTTACAAGCTAACAAATCAGGATTATGATTTTTTTGAATATCAAAACATTGCGGGCCTTCTTTGTCTGCTTGAGTCATGGGTGTGGGCTCAAAAGAGAGCATTATTGATGGTAGATAAGGTGAAAGTAAGTTTTAAGGAAGGGGAGAGAGAGAGAGAGAGAGAGAGAGAGAGAGAGAGAGAGAGAGAGAGAGTTACTATACATGTCTTTGAGGTGAGGTGTGTTTTATGGTTAGGTCAATGCTATTTTGTGTTAGTATGTTAGTCGTTAGTAATCACTAGAAAGTTAATGTTACATTTACAATGGGTAGAGTGAGTTGATTTGATGAAGGAAGAGGGGTGAATTAAAAGAGAATCATTGAGATGGTGAAGCTTTGAAGAAGCTTGAACTCACCCTTGTGTAGATTGTGGAAAAAATAACCGCTGGTCTTCTTCTTCTTCTTCGCTTCTTTACGCCGCCGCCACGGTTGACCACCACGATGAAAAGAGGATTTGTTGATGAAAAATCCTCAATTTGCAGAAGTTATCATGGTTAAGATGCTGAATTTTAGATATTTTAGGAGAGGTAAATGAAATTGTAACATAGAAGCAATAGAGAGAGACATGGAGAGGGTGTATGTATGTAGAGGTTCATAAAAGAACTATAGGGATGAGAGAGAAGGGTAATGGTGAAGAGGGTGGGAGAAGCCATGGAAATTGCAGGTTTGAGTGAGGGAAGGAGAGGGAGGGATGTGTAAGAGTGAGTAGGTGTGTGGAAGGGTGAGAGAAGACTAAGGGCTACTTGTGAGAAAGTGGGCAGACTGGGGTCCACTCAGAAAATCATACCTCATCGGTGGTAGCTCCAAAAATCATGAAAAAATTTGAGGTGATTATTCAGAGCGTGGGCTACATTTTCTCTTTTGACCACCGCTCCAAATTCGGAGTGGAGATAGGTGCCAAAATTCTCACCAAAAAGCCTGTTTTTTATGCTTGCAAAAGTCTTTATGTGGCCCCCTCCTTTGTTGAATTTGTACAATGCATCCAAGAGTGAGCCCCTCCTTTGTCATATTATAATACAAAGCATTCAAGTTGCCCTTGACCCATGCATGGAGGAGGATTATTGGTGAAATAAGAAATATATACATGGTGGGACTAGTGTATGGACTATTCATGGACTTTAGCTCAATGAGCACATGGTGTTAGAATAATGAGTAAAAATAATAATAAAAATATGGAGGAGTTATGGATATGGAAAGATATTGGAATCATATGATATGGTCCCTCCTTGAATTATTTTGGGTGAAAGAGGAAAAGGTATGCAAGTAAATAATATAATAAACGTAACTAATGAGTAGAAATCAATTTTTTGTTTTCACGAGGGTGAGGGTGAAAATGTGGGAGTGATTTGTATAAAGGAAAAAAATGAGGTTAGAATATGTACATATTGGCAAAAAATATACTTATGGTGTAAGAGGATGAAAGAAGGTGTACATAGGTTTAATAAAACACACACCTAAGTAGAAATATTTAAATAAAATACCAAAATAATTATAAAAAATCCCTATATTTAGGCCATATATACAATGAAATATTTACACACAAAGAGGCCATAATATACTTTTTTTTTTTTTTTTTTTTTTGGCTCACCTAGCCCAGTGACTAGCTAGCTGAGGGTTTTTTAAGAAGATATGGGAAAAGCCCCCTAACTCACACACGCCTATGTACAGTGAAATGGTAGGGATAGCCATAGCGTTTGGGTGAATTTGGTAGGGTGGAGTAATCTAGTATGGAAATTATGGAGAGCCGAAAAACGGCTATCACTGGTATTCGGGATTAATGCGATACTACCATTGGAATTCCTAATCAAATCCCTCAGAGTGGAAACACATATTTAAATGTAGGGAACAAGCACATTTCCAAAGGAAAGAACGACAGGACGTGGCTATTAAGAATGCTCCAATAGTATCCATACAAACGACGACTACATGGTTAGGAGGAATGGATCTACGCATTCAGTTACAACTTGCCGACGGCACCACCGAAAGAGCGTTAGTGGACACAGGTGCTAGAGCTAATGTGGTTAACTACTCCACTTTCAAAAAAATCACACAGGAACCTCTAATGCCCAACACTATGGGGTTCAAGGTCGCAAACAAAGGTACTATGGACAGTCTAGGCCACATAAAGTTGCCAATCAACATTGATGGGACAGTTTATCCACATCAATTTCATGTGGTCAAAGATCATCATCTGAACAAAGGAGTTATTATGGGAGTGTCGTGGATGCGCACTTATCAAGCCACACCAAACTGGTAGGACAACACTTTACTCATCGAACACGAGGGCCAATCTTTAGCCACGCCATTCGTACAAACGGACCATGAATGGGAACCTCTATCATCGCCACATGCAGCAGCTCAGCGATCATCCACCACCATGGTATGGGTTAAGAAATCAATCATGGAAACCAAGCCTAGGCAATTGTGGATACCTAAACGACAAATCAATACACATAAACCTGCATTGCCTACACAGAAATTAAACCACCACAAATTGCCCACCGATGTTGTCAAATGACCTAACCCGATGGATCACTCTCTTCGACATCCAGCCACACTCAAATGGGTATGGCAATCAAAACAACCTCGCCTTCACAATGCCTCTTTAAGTGGATCCATACCTAAGCAATTTCGATGGCAACCCAAACAATGCCGAAAACTGACCCCACCAACAGCATCAAAACTTTTGCAGGTCACAGTCAAACACAGAGCGCACCTTCTACAATTACTATTGTTCGGACCATGCAGCTTCCAAGGAACCTTGCCACCAACAGCCACTAAACATATTGTTCAGCACCTATCTCTTGCACATCATTTTGTTTTCCCATGCATATCCTCCATTGGCATCATAGAGCCACACTATACGGCTATGCATAGACACGCGCTTTATTCCCACGCACTCTGACACATGTTCCTCGTAGACGACTCACTCTAGGAAGGGGGCAAATGCGGCTGGATTATCATTTGTATATACTATTATTATCATCTTACTTCTTTTCTTTTCTTTTCGTTTCCTTTCCTTTCCTTTTCTTTAAAAAACACAAGTTTTTCAGAGCCTGGCAAACTCGTAGTTGGCATAATCATGAGCCATACCGTCACCATCTAATACCAGAATAAGAGTATGTATATAAGGGAGGCGACGCTAATTTTGTCTAATTTTTGGCCGACTAATAATCATTGTAATTAATTTTCTTTTACAAAAAAGCAAAAAATGACAGGTAATCAACAAAAAATTGTTAAGTTGAGCTAGGAAAGTCAGAATCGACTTTTGAAAGAAAACGCCGAAACTTCAAAGCGAGGACTTCAAACATGGCAAATATGGAAAGATTCAACACAAGATAAATTTTGAGCCAACTCCTGAAGGATCAAAACTGTAGATCAAACGTCGTTTGTAAACCGAGTGTCAGAATGACAAACGGTTCGAACCGCAGGTGATGTGCCCAACAAGATATGAGCAATGAAGGTAAGTATAAATGGGGCATTCAGGGTAGATTGGGATCATATAGTCAAAAGGGGCAGTAGAAGCTCATTTGCATTTCAAAGAGAGAGAGAGAGAGAGAGAGAGAGAGAGAGAGAGAGAGAGAGAGAGAGAGAGAGAGAGAGAGAGAGAGAGAGAGAGAGAGAGAGCCACAGGAGCATAGAGTTTTCGGAGTTGCTTCTGCCTGCCGCGACCACCTCGGTGGATCTCACTACACCAGATTTGGCAAGTATGGTCATTAACCTTGCAAGAGTATGTGTGTGTGACCCATATTGCATCAACAGTACCAAAACAATAAATCAAAGTAGTACAAGGTCACAAAATCAGCAAACTAACAGGGCCAATGAGGAAGTCCAAAACCCATCAAAAACAAGAAAAAGTTCATCACTAGACCCCAACTAACTCACAGAATCAGCCAAGCTAAAAACAGTAGAAAAAGGTGTTGGAACATGGATCGCGATCCATGTTCCCAAAACCCTAAAATCAGGGAAACTTCTACAGGAGCAACAATAGAGGCTCAAGAACAAAACCCCATGATTGGTTTTGGAAAAAGTATCCCAACATGGATCGCAATCCATGTTCCTTTTTGTCAAAATCAGGATAAAAGTGGCTCACTAGCTAGAAAATGTAACAATAGTACTGGTGTTGCAAAATGATCACAAAAAGTGCTCTACAGATCATCAAACCCACCTCGATTGCTACTTTCAACTTGTAAATGGTCTTTTTGTCAAAATTACTGCTAAAGTAATTTGGGAAACTTAACACTCTCCTCGAAGCCTATCAGCAAGCAAAATGTAACCTAAGAATGGATCAAAACCAAGCAAAAGTTTACTTGCAAAATGGTGAAACTTGCAGGATTCAGTTTGCCTTCTCAAAAGAATTCAATGTCTAGGGGAAATTGCCAAGTAACCAAGCAAAGCTATGAACTACAAACCTCAATCATCAGAAATCAAAGCAAGGAGAGATTTCAGACAAAACATGACTCCAAAAGTGGTTGCCAGAAACAGATTTGGTCAAAAGGGAAAAAATATGGCCATAAACTAAAAAATGGGGCAAACTATGGAAAAACATGTCCAAAGTTGAAAAACTTTCACCAGTGTACTAGGAAAACCTATAGGAACCAATGTGCACAAGAACTGTATCAAAATTCTTCCCAACATGGATCGCGATCCATGTACCTTTTTGGCCAAAATAAGCAAACCCCATGCCATGTGATTCAATATGATCAAGAAAGCCAAGCCAGAAGTTTCAAGCCATTTGAATCCCAAAATCCACTTCAAAAAGCCAAAATCTCCAAATCTGTACATGATTTTTAAAATTCAGCCCAAGTGTCAAACCATTGATCCAAATCCCAAAAATTTTGGACCGAGTCATAATCAAGATGAACCCTACCAAATGGTATCATCAAATTTCCAAAATATTGCCCAACATGGATCCCGATCCATGTACCTTCAGCCCTAAATCTAGAGAAAATTGCTCAGTAACATCCCCTTATGCCCAAGAGCAACTTCCCAAAGTTAGAATTTTCAAATGCTTCCCAACATGGATCGCGATCCATGTTCCTTTTTGCCAAAATCCATATGTTACATTACAGTCTTGTGCCTATAGTAATCCTACTTGCACTGGTGAAATTTGGACTAGTTTTGACAAAGTTAAGCTCACTTTTTCATTTTATGGTCAAGTTTACACTTTCCGACAATTTTGATCAATGGCTAAAACCTGATTTCACTTGCAAATTGGCAATAGGATGCCTCGAAGGAAATCACAGAGGGAGTGGAATGCGGCAGCCTATGAGACAACCGATATCTCATCAAATGAGAAAGCTCACCTCACCAAACAAGTACTTGAAGCAATTCCAGCAAACATTTTCATCGAAAGGTTCCAAGCAGCAGACGAAGAAATTGTAAAGACCACCATATTTCCATAGGAAATGTGGACTTTTCACCAAAAACCAGGAGTGCAAGCAGGAGTCAGGTGCCTACAGCTCGACAACTTCTTACAACTGCCTCCTTGGGGAACAGATTTCAGACAAGCTCACGAGCTCATAAGTTCAATTCAATACAATGGGAAAGCGACTCTAACACACAAGGATGGGGCAATTGTGAAGGTAAAAATTACAGCTGAAATCATCAATGAAGCCCTCCACCTGCCGTCGCAAGGGACGCACAATCTATTGCAAAAAACGAAGGCAATAGACAATGATAAAGCCTTTTTGAAGCAACGAGGCCACAAGCTGACATATGAAGACCTGATCTACTTAGAAACAGAACTGCCATTGCGTCTTATATCACAACATTTCAAGGTGCAAAAGCCGCCTAGATATACCAAACCCTTGTTGCATATGGCAGTGGTAATGGCGATGGGCTTGGCTGAAGGAAGGGTGGTCAGTTGCGACTTTAGCAACTATCTTCTTGACACGATTGTGGAAGCAAACCCGAAGGGCGGTCAAAGAAGTAAAGCTTACATGAACGAAGGACCAATGCTCACACGGATAGCCTATCAAGCATTCGGCATGCTCGACGATCTACCACCTGCCGAAGCGCAGATAGATCTAATCCACAGGTCCAAAAGAGCTGTGAGACCAATGGACCTTCTACAAGGCCGAATCCTGGAGTCAAACAAACAAGGCAAAGTGCACCTCTAAGGGATTCTAACAGTGAGAAAACCGAGTCAGATGCTCGGAGTAGCCAGAAAGAGGGGTCCCACCCAAGAGATACTCCTTTTGAGTACCAATCTTCAGAGGAAGAGCAGGATAGTCCATACACCCTGGGATATACCCGGTTAAAGAAAAAGGTTGCACATTTGGCAGACGATATCTCCATCACTTATGCCAGGAGGACAATGGAAGAGGCTCAATCATTGAGGAAAAATCTCCGCCAACAAAAGAAAGATCGGCCTCAAACCCAAGAAATAGAAGCGGATGACGAGAAAGAAGACGATGAAGTCGAGAATGCTCCGTTGATACGAAGGCAAATAGAGGCCTTGGAAAGGATCAAGCAACAAAAGAGGAAGGAAGCTGAAGAAAAATGGGTGTTAACCCTCATGGCACACGGACACCCTATGATCTATAAACGTTGTATTATTTAGAGTCAGGTATCGGGCTTGTCGGACCAATAGGAAAAGGGTAAGACTGATCGCTGATGAGAGGCGCACTCTAACTGGGACATTCAAGGGATTAGTTGGCTAAGCATGGGCGCCCAAGTGTGAATGGGGTGAGCTCATATAAAAGCCAACTAAACCTAATTTTTACTCATTCTCTCATTTGTGCAATAGAAGAGTGCTCTTGCTCCATCTCCATCTTCTTCTTCTTCACCTCCTTGTGTGTGTGTGTGTGTGTGTGAGAGAGAGAGAGAGAGGGAGAGTGTGTGTGCGATCGAGCATTACGAAGGCACGGCCGCGGCGAGGCGGTTGAGCGCGGCACGACTGCAGCTTCTTCTTCATCGCGGCGAGGAATCCACCACCAAGGCGAGCGTAGAGCGGTGAGTGACACACCCTTTGCTCTCTTGAGCTTGCTAGTTTAGGCTTGTTGTGTGCTTGGAGCCGTTTGTGGCTCGCACACGGTGTATCGGCAAGTCCCTTGCTTCGACAGTGCGGCAAGGAGCGCACATTTTTGGCGCCGCTGCCGGGGATATGCCCTACACTAAGCTCGGTTAGCACTTTACGCTTTTTTGTGGTGCAATTTCTATCATAGGAAAGGCAGGGAATGAGGGTGTGTAGTTGTGTGGAGATTTCTGTTTTTTGCATTTTCTACGTTTTCTGGTTTGCACTGCACAGTTAGCATTTCTTGCGTTTTTGCATTTTCTGCATTTTCTGTCAAGTTTCAATTTCTGCAATTTTCTGCGTTTTCTGTGTTAAATTTTCTGTCAAGTTCCAATTTCTGCTATTTTCTGCATTTTCTGTGCTTTTTCAATATTCTGCGTTTCTTGGATTTTTTCAATTTCTGCAATTTCTGCATTTTCAGGTTCTGCGTTTTCAATTTCTGTATTTTCTGCATTAAATATATATATATATATTAAATTTTTTTTCAAGAAAAAAAAATTTTCTGGGAAAAAAAATTATTTTAAAAAAAAACGGAAAATAAAAACGCGAGTGAGCGGGCGGTGAAATTTTTCGAAAATAAAAAACGTGACTCTTAAAACGGACGGGTTGGTTTGTATAAAAGATAGATCGGGATCGGGATCATTTCCCCAAGCCCAGGCCCAGGCCCCAGGCCTCAGTCCTATGATATATACTAGACTCACTCTTATATATATACCCTACTCCCTCAAGAGAGAATGAGAGCATGTGGGACAAGTCCTCCACTCTCCTCCTTTCTCTTCCCACTTGCACCCTTAGACTTTCTAGTTTGGGCCTAGTTCCCTACTGGAAATTGACAGTTTTAGGGATTCCGAGGGCATAGAGTGACCAAACGGAGGGCTGTAAAGCACGGCACGACCCTCTGACCGATACGCTCGTTTCGAGCTATCACACGGCCCATTCCACGACACGCTCTAAAAAATCTAGCAAAAAAACAAACAAAAAACACGCTAAAAACTAGTCACAAGGCCTCCTAGAGCAGCTTTTTGACACCTTAGGGTATCAAAAGCACATGCACTTACGCTCTGGGCGGGTGCTAGAACACGAGCATATTGAGGGTGCGCCTCTGTTCATACGGACACCCATTACCCATCCACGATAAGCTCTAGACCCTCAGCGGGGACACAAGGTAGCACCACCCAAGACCCTAAAATAGCCGCTAGTGATTCCTCCTCCGACTCAGAAATCATGGAAGCATACCCTACCCAAAACACTGAGAGAGAAGGCCATGCACCTCCCGAAGCTCCACAGCCTAGTACTAGTATGTTTAGCCGTTTCATGGAAACATTAGGTAGAGCTACTCGTTCGGAACCTGATGCAAATGAAGCACACGAAGGGGGTGGGGAAGTGGACTCTCCTTTCACATCGCACGTGGACCCCACACCCCTAAAGAGTGTCCATGTGGATATCCTACCAACTTCTTACCAAGAAGGCCCTGTTGAGCTGCCTCCTTCAGAAGTTCCCTCTAGAGTACCGTTGGTGACAAGTAAAACCACGGGGAGCAACATTGCTTCTACCTCACAAGAAACCGTTAACACGTCGACTCTAGAAGGATTGTTCATTAATGATCATTGGACATACGACCTCCACACTGAGGTGTTGACGGATCTACACTCTGGCCACGCCTACCATGTAGGATGGATAGAGATTGTACAATCCACCTCTAGTGCCACGAGCATCGAAGATCAACAGAAAATGATCTGTAATGTTATCCATGGCATTATTCAATCAGAAAGGCAAAACCGAGGGGTAAATATACTCTCAACTGGCCCCATGAGATTTCTGGATACGAGCAAGGCTCAACAGCCTACTCTATCACAAATGGAGACTCCTCTAATGAGCCCCATGCACCCATCTTACGCCATTTCACCTGGGGTCTCTATGCAATCTGAGCCTCCGAGCGACGACTTTAGCTTCCCTAACTTGGCTCAACCCTCTATTAAGGAAAACACAGTGCTCACTCCAGGGATAAGCCTGACAGAGAATGTACCGATGACATCTACGGTTAGCGCAGTGCCACTACCCAGTGTCGTAGTACCTAATATGGGGCCTCGACCATATGTGCCTCTAGCCCCTTATGCACACATGGCCCCCACACCTCCAATTGTACCACTTGCTTATGCTCCTCGAGTGCCGCTCCCTAGCCCTTATCCGAGTGGACCTATGCCCGGTTATGTTCCATATCCTGCATCATCCACACATATGCCAAGACCGGTACCCGTCCCTCTCCCACATATGATTCCAAGAGTACCTCCACCGGCCCTGCCTCCTCACATAGGTGACTTGGCAGCGTTTTCTCAAACCATAGGTCGATCTATCGCGGAAAATATGCGTCATGCATCTGATAGAGAGCCTAGAAGTAAGGCAGTACAAATTGC
Organism: Adiantum capillus-veneris; assembly: GCF_014529385.1. Lineage (NCBI taxonomy): Eukaryota > Viridiplantae > Streptophyta > Polypodiopsida > Polypodiales > Pteridaceae > Adiantum > Adiantum capillus-veneris. Next base: position 127,704,613 of record NC_140939.1, on the reverse strand, counting down.
CAAACTCACGCAAAAATTCAATGGGGACGAAGATGCTAGAAAACACATTGAAGTGTTTGAACAAGTATGTGATTCCTTAGGGGAACGCAACGAACTACATAAGTGCAATGCCTTAAGCTTGACATTAAGTGGGAAGGCTGGAGATTGGTATAGGACCCTAAGGGTGGACGAGAAAACAATCTACCCTACCCTTCGAAGGTTGTTTCTAAAGGAGTACATACGAGAAGGTGTGCTTTGGGGTGTAGCATCTCAGCTACAGAAGGCCGAACGTAAGGAAGGAGAGTCAGTAAGGGACTTCATTAGTCGTCTAAAGCACTTAAACTCTCGTTGCCCTGTAAATGAGCGCTTCAACAATAACCTGCTGCTTGATCGATTCATTCGAGGGTTGAGGAATGAAGGAATCTATAATGGACTAGTGATTAGAGGTATCACAACTTGGGAAGATGTCACTGCCAATGCAATCCAATTAGAGGACAACTTGATGATAGCAGGCATGAGGGTGTCTACTGACACGAGATCCACTAGCTCACAAGCCATTGAGTATGAACCCATGACTGCAAAGCCCATTGCCAATGAGCCAAAGGTATTTGAGACATTCTTGACAGACCTCACCAAGGCAATCCAAGAGTCTCTTAAGGATAATCGACCCCCTCAAAATAGTCACATGTATCCAAGAAGGGAGCAACAATGGTGTTCCATTTGCTTAGGTCCACATAGCACTAGTGAGTGCCCTACGTTTAGAGTAAAATTTAATGGAACTTGCAACGCATGTGGTAGGTATGGTCACCAAGCTAAGGATTGTTTAATGATCAAACGTATGATGGAAAATAGACCACCTGTAGCCTGGACGGATGCACCTCGAGCTCTTGTATTGATGCCTGCTCCACCTGTTGAGCAACTACCGCAACACATGGTCCCTAGATCTCAAAATGTTATACAAGCTACACCGTTATCACCTCCTGTGCTAGGACCGCAGCCCCCACATCCAAGAGTCGCCCCTATGAACCAAGTGGGTTGCGAGCCATCAAATGCTTATGCAGATGGCTGTGAGGAGGAAATAGACACTAGTATTGCCTACGGACTTGATACATTGGAAGAGTGTCCTATATACTACATGGAAGATTGTTGGGGGCAAGTCAAGCCGGTTTATCAAGCTGCTGCTCTCGCATCCAGAGGTCAAAATATCAATACCCAGGCTAGGAGGCCACCTCTTCAATGCTACGAGTGTGGTGGACCACATCGGGCAGCGGAGTGCCCTATTAGGCTGCAAAAGAATGCTGCTCAGATGCAAATGAATCAAGGGAGCACGTCTGCAATGCCAATACTCACATGTAATCGTTGTGGCATAGATCACTTGATTGCCCAATGTCCCTATAACCCAAATGCGCCTAAAATCACACCCCTAAATTTGGTCGAAATTGCTAATGTGGCATCGCCAATACCACCCGTCGCACCCGCTTATGCGATTACACGGTCCATGCTTCAAGGGCCAGGCCATATCCTCGAAGAGAGAGATACCGCGTCAATTATCCAAGCAAAGAAAAAGAAGACACGAAGGAAGAAGTCGCAGAATACGGAAAATTCAAAGCCAAGTTCCAAAACAAACATAGGAACAGGAGATGACCCCGTGTATATGAATGACCTCGAGGATGATTTAGATTCAATCGAGACAATGGAGACTAGAACCAATACCACAAAGAGAAAGACCGACAAAGAAAACCGTAACATGGAACCAAATGAAAACCGAATAAGAGAAAATCATAAAGAGCCTCTGAAAACACCACAAGTGTTTCCAAATCCAATCCAAGACCCCCAAGATAAATCGCAGGGGCAAAAAGGGAAGAATCGTAAAAAGAAGATTGGGACGTACCCAAACCCAGTAGACGAGATTGAGCAGGTGAAACATCTAAGAGGTTTAGTGGAGGAGACTCAAAGGAAACTAGAACCAGAACCCATGCAGGTCAAAATTCATGACACAGTGTTTCCCACGCAAGTTCATCCACCCCACATGAACCATAGACCGTTAGCCATATCTAGTATCATCCAAGAAGGGAGTGAGGACGGGACATCAGAAAGTGAGCATACACCTTTCTTGTTGGAAAGGATGTTTAACGAAGGAATACCTGATCCCATTGAGGAATATGAGATTCCATCCTCACCAGTTCCTAGTCAAGGACCTACACCCTGCAAAATGCCAATGAATGTTGCCAAACTAGTGGACTTCATGTCTTCTGAGGTCCGAACCACGATCATAGCAAAGCTGTATGGAGATCCTGAGTTATTCCTTGCACTTCGAGCATTCCTTAACGGAGAGCTACGAACGGGATTACCGCAGTTTGCGCAACCAAATAGGCCTGACTCGATTATGATTGATGAGGAAAATCATGTGCAATCACTTGACTTAGATGGACACGATTCTGTGATCGAGGTACCCATTAACGAATTAGGGCAGTATTTTGAAGGCGACGAGTCTAATGCGACCCTACCCATCACTACCAAGGGATTAACTATAAAGGGAATTCTTGATGGTGGTGCGGGAGTTAGCATCGTTACAAAAGATTGTTGGGAATCCATGGGAAAGCCCCGCCTCAGTGTTACTAACATTGTGGTAAAGATGGCAAATGGTACCATAGCCAAACCTATGGGGATGCTCAAGGATCTTAAGATCAAAGTTCTAGGACACAAGGTACGACATACGTTCATTGTAATGGATTTCTCTAAACACCTTATGTCATATGAAATGATTTTAGGACGACCATTCATGAGGGAAGCACAAATGGTTCATGATTGGTCTAAAAATCATGTCTATTTGCAATTCCAAGACTCTGTCCTTAGAGTGGATTTGGTGACTGGTAAGGTACACCCCTTAGGGAGTAAAACCATTATTGATCATCGCTCTGACACCACAGTTCACTCGGCCCCACTACAATATTGTTACACTTGTAAGAAGGATACAGACATTGGCCAAGATTCTCCTTATATGGATATCCTACCTAGGATGACTGAGTCGGACAATGTGGATTGGGTCCACCTAGCATCAACCATAGACACTTGGGGAAATAGGGGGACGACCTGGGTAACACCTGAGGGGGATGAAATGCATGTACCCTTAAATATGCTACAAGCAATGCATATCGCTTCCGACAATACTCATCCTAATGTAACGAAGAAAACATACAAGTGGGTCCCTAAAGCTTCTTTAGTGACCATAGCTAGTGCTAAAAAACAGAAGCCTTGTAAGAAACGTACCACTCGCTCCAAGAAAAGTAAGAAAATGTTGCGATGGATCCCTAAACGACTATTGGAAGCCCAAGGCTACTATCAAGGAAATGATCAAATCTGGGTGCCAAAACGTAGATTGTGCTCTTACCTATCACCTGACCCAAGTGAGCCCAATCCCGTAGCTCCAAAACGAATCAATGATCGTGGAAAGAAAAAAATCACAGAATGCTACACACCCGCTCCCGAGCTAGTTTGGGTACCAAAGAAAGAACGATTTGTTCCACCTAGCTCAGGAAGGGGGGAGTCCCATGAAGCTTCTAGCTCCTCATGTAATACATCCATAGAGGTAAAAGCTTCTACACAGCCTCCATCTATAGTAGTGGACCTCCATGAAGCTACCAAAGAATCCACACCTCCTAGTGTTCAAGAATCACCTGATGAACCACTTCAAGTTCGATCCTGGGAGAGTACCTTACCACCCTTGCAACTTGACGAGGCACCTAGGGTAATAGAAAACTACTGGCAAAAATCCTCACCTATTACCAACTGGAACAATTGGTTTCAAAGGGTGACAAGCTCATTTCAAATGGTATGATCTACCCAAGGAAGGGGGGAGTGTTTGCTGACATCCATTATTCACTTGCTTCCCTCTCAACCTTTTTCCCTGACCTCTCAATCTCCGATCTTAGGGAATGTACATATAAAGCTTTATACTCACAAAAATAAAAATAAAAATAAATAAGGAGCAAGAGCAATTAGCAAACGAGTATGCACATTAAAAGTCAAAACATTGACTCAGACCTACACATGTCACATCTGGTACAGTGAAACAGAAACCTATGCCATAAAACACCTTTGATCCTCATCACTTGAGTGATGGAGGGTAGGTAAGATTAGTACGATAGGAGTGTTTCTATTTTAGAGTTGAGAGATTAGCAAAGTTCTCTTTTCCCACTAATGTGCCTCCTGGAGGTATTCCTTTTGTTTCCTAGTGTGTACAGGAGCGTGTTGCTATTGATAGGATTTGGACCTTCATGGAACCTTTCTCTCGTTCACACTTCAAATCAAGCGCGACCATCGACACAAACAGGTGTTTTATGTCCATTAGCATTGCCCTTATCTTTTTGCATCCATGTTTTGTCTGCTTTGATTGTGATTGGTAGCATAATATTCAACGCATTTTCTTAGTATCAAACATTTAATTCAATGTAATGTTTTGTCATAATCACTTGTCTAGGTTTAAAAATCAAGCAGTCCGACTAAGTTAGTTTGACCAAGCTAGGTATTAGAAATCTTCTCTTAATACCATGGGGAATGCCTTCCTAATACGCAATGGTTACTTAGGTTCTTAATCCGATTTAGGCAGCATTGTGTGAAATGTACTAGGGCTTTCTAGTGGGCTTAACCCTAGTGACCTTTAGCTTAAGTATTATAAAGGGAGTTTACTAATGTGATGAGCCTGGGGAGGGTAACAATGTTATATGACCCCCCAAAGTTACAAAATTAAAATGCTGAAAATGAACAAACAAAAAATCAAAGTGCCACAATGTAAAATTTTAAGCTGGAAGAGAAATCCCTGCTTAAATTGGTACTTCACTCACATGTATTGCCTATGGTACTTGAGCCCTAGAGGTTCCCATTGTGGGCGCTTTTCCTTGAGAAGCAAAAAACCCAAGGCATACAAAATAAGCACACACATCATAATTGAATCAATGTGCAAAGACTTTGGGGGGTCAAAGAAAAAGTAATCAGTCAGGCGATGATTTCATGAGAAATTCCTTTTATGGTAGCTTAACTACAAGGTCTTCTAGATATAGCCTCTAGTCAGCCCTCGAACATGAGTACTTGGCTCTCGCGATTAAACAACTTAATTGACCACAGATAATTAAGAAGCTTACCCATGGTATTAATATTCGATCTCTAGTGCTTTTCGACCGTCAAATTAGCGACCCCAGACTTGTTTAATTTTCTACCTGTACATCTGTTTTTGCATTTGATTACATTGCAATTTAATGTTCATTGCTACCAAATTGTTTGAAATTCTTTTACCAATCAATTTGTCTACCTAAAACTACATATGCTTTTTAAGAGAATGCAATTACTGTGCAAATGTTGTTTGATTTTGCAGTGATTGAAGAAGGCTAAGGACATTCATCTCAAATGCTCTTCCACCTCGACGAACCAACTTCAACTCAATAGCTTCCGAGGACGGAATCTACATCAGGAAGGGGGGCATGTTAACCCTCACGGCACACGGACACCCTATGATCTATAAACGTTGTATTATTTAGAGTCAGGTACCGGGCTTGTCGAACCAATAGGAAAAGGGTAAGAGTGATCGCTGATGAGAGGCGCACTCTAACTGGGACATTCAAGGGATTAGTTGGCTAAGCATGGGCGCCCAAGTGTGAATGGGGTGAGCTCATATAAAAGCCAACTAAACCTAATTTTTACTCATTCTCTCATTTGTGCAATAGAAGAGTGCTCTTGCTCCATCTCCATCTTCTTCTTCTTCACCTCCTTGTGTGTGTGTGTGTGAGAGAGAGAGAGAGAGGGAGAGTGTGTGTGCGATCGAGCATTACGAAGGCACGGCGGCGGCGAGGCGGTTGAGCGCGGCACGACTACAGCTTCTTCTTCATCGCGGCGAGGAATCCACCACCAAGGCGAGCGTAGAGCGGTGAGTGACACACCCTTTGCTCTCTTGAGCTTGCTAGTTTAGGCTTGTTGTGTGCTTGGAGCCGTTTGTGGCTCGCACACGGTGTATCGGTAAGTCCCTTGCTTCGACAGTGCGGCAAGGAGCGCACAATGGGAAATTGCCAGCGCCATGGGGCAATGAATTCACAATGAGCTCAAGCGAAAGATGGAGCAGAGGCAACAAGAATAATCAAAGAAGCAACGTGTCGATGATTTAGAATCATCTGACAAATCTGGTAAGAGTAAAAAAGAGGAAAGTCACTCGCAAGGAAAGGGACAACACGACACACAGGACCAACAAGGTCAAGACCTTAGTTCTCCCAAGGATGCTGAGACACTTTCAGAGATGTCAGAACCCGGGGGATTCACTCTATATACAAAATGGGATGCCACCTGCGAGCGGAAAACTTTGATAAAACCCCTATATACGACTCATATTAGGGAATATGACCCCCCTTTCTACGCTTATAAGACAATCGATGAAGAAAACTATCATACCCCTATCTTACATATAAATTTTAGGTCTCACATGATCTAACTGAATAAAAATAGTCAAAGAGTGTGTAGCATAGTGACTGGCAGCGTACTAAGGAACCACTTTTGTTGATGTGTCTTAGTTTGTCTTTCAAACTATGTGTTCGATCAACTTGCACTCTGGCTACTGGTCCAATTTTGACCCAACCAAGCTAGTGTAAATCAACCCTTGACCTGCTCCAAATTCGCCCTTATCTATGACCGGCTTGATGCAAAGTGTGACCTTTTTTTTTAATCCCCCAAATTCATCCGGGTCGTAGTGCACACCGATGACCAATTATTACAAGTAATCAACGCGGGTTAGTTCCCCCCCTCCCCCCCCCCACCCACCCTAAATATGGTACCCCCCTCCCTTATTTTTAATCTTGGAAGATAAATTATTGGGGGCCTGCTCCTAACTTATACGCTTATGTAACTTATAAGAAAAAAACCCTCTCCTGCACTTACGTGGTGCGATATTTTTTTCATGGTGAATCCCCCGGGTGTCAGAAAAAGATAAAGGAGAAAGTGCAAGATGGTTGGAGCAAGGGGTCGACAAAAAGCAAACGGAACAGCAGACGGATCAAAAAACTAAATCACAAACAAAGCCTGCCACAACCTTGATGTATTAGAGGATTTGAAACAAAAGGAGAAGCAAGCTGACGTGGCTGAGCAATTGGATCAGGTCAAAAGGACCAGCATGGGCCAAGAACGCCACGCACACAGGCGGCCATAAAAGGAGCTGAGATATTTAGGTCATTTGACATTGACAATCACTTAGAGCAGATCAAACTGCAGTTCCAATGTCAAAGAGCTCTTTACAACCTCAAGGAGCTAGAGTTAGAAGACAACAAAAAGGAGGCATCTAGAGCAGCAGGGCATAATCCTGGCAATTAAAGCAACAAATTGAAGCACTAAAGAACGCACAAGTTCATATGCAATCGGAGTTGCAGAGCGAACGAGAAAATGCAACATACTATTACAAAAAAGTTCAACAATTCAACGAGGCAAACTCCGCATTGCAGATCGAATAGCAACGCCTCGAGGAGGAGCTAGCCAGAGAAAAGGAACAAAATGAGAAGCTACAAGGCTCGTATGCAGTGGTTAGCAGGTCTCTCACTCAGCTTCTGGCCATACAGAAGACACCCTCCTATTCAATGATGACTGCATGATCTACTTCCTTTAGCCAAGAAATCAAAGAGTTGAAAGATGCCCTAAAACAAGAGAAATATGACAGACAGATCATGACGGCAGGTCATAGGGCCCTACAACACGCCAAGGATGAGGAAATTGATGACTTAAAGAGGCAACTGGCTGAGGCAAGAGGGGAAGTAGAAGCTCTGAAATCCAATCAAACAAGTAGCAGGACCAATGAGAATTTGAGCAGGGAGAAGGATTCGAACAATCAGCGTTCGAAACTCATCAAACAGAGATTCCCACTACGAGCACTGAAAAAGGCACACAAGAATCTGCAAATCCAGCCATGACATCCACCTTGGAGTAGGCAAAAGATGAAATTCAGCGTTGGATCTCAGAAGTAAAGGACCCTTCACACAAGGCGTATATGCAATATGAAACTAAAAGTGCTGGAATCGGCTGACCTCCTCATGATCACTTCAGATGAGGTAGCAAAAAATCATGGGCACGAGATGATCGCACTACCATTGATGTGGCAAGAAGTTTGATTATGGCAACAAAAGATGCTCCCAAAAATTGAACCAAACAGCAGAGGGGACTATAGAGAGGTTCCGATTACGGCCCTTTAGATTGAAACCATCCTCGACAATCAACCACTCTGGAGAAAAAAATGGATCAACGACCAACTGACGAAACATATTACAAGAACGCCCCCCAGCATCTCAGGATCAACCCCACTTATTGTCCCATCAACAAACAGCAATCCTGGGATAGTTTTTATAGTTGGCAAAGCAAAAGACTGGCAGTGTTGAACTACCCTGTAATCACAAAACCCCTTAATAACAACCCCCCATCAGAGCATTACATGGTGCAAACTCTAAAAGTAGTAATTATTATGATGAAAGACATTCCAGATATCACTTTTTAGATGCTGGTAAAGATTTCCAAAATGCTCATCACGTGCATTACAACTTTGAGAGACATTGAACCAGTAGAGTATCCATGGCAAGTTTTTATCGAGGGTATGCGGGGTATTTGCTGGAATATGGAGACAGAAATCCCCAGCAGAAATTTTATCATGGGATTATATGCAAGAGTCATGTTTTTGCCCTCTCATTACATGCAAACCTTCAAAGAAGCTTTCATGACAGGTTTCTTCGAAGTGGACTCTTCCATATTCAATCCAATGACAAAGATCTGTCAGCCTACCACATCGCCTACCAAAGTACCATCAGCAATAATCCCTTCAGAGAGCTGGCAACCAAAGTCGAGATGAAGCAAGAGCTAAGAAGTTCAGAAATCTCACTGCAACGCTCAAAGAAGACAGTAAAGTAAACTTCCTCAGAGACAGCTTGCACGAGGATGTGCAATGAATAGGAAGGGGGGAATGTTGGGTGGATACAGGCGCATACAGGCGTATGCACACCAAATCCTGTGGACACTCTATTTTTTTGGAAAAAACCCTGTAATTCAGCATAAGATGAGTTGTAATCATGATGATATTAGACCATACCCTTTTTATTTCTCTGAGTCTACACCCTTGTAAGAGGCTGGATGGCCATGGGAAAGCCCCCTAACTTTTAAAGTCAAAACCCTTAGTTTTGAGGAAAAAAGTATCATTAGCTGAAAAAAAGAAACCTGCACTGTGGAGGCTTCTTGTGACTACAACTTGTAATCCTCTTTTCTCTCGAGCTGGTAATCAGAATTCTATTCCGAATAGCACATTGCGTTCCTTGTCTCTTGCTCTACAATCTAAGTGTAATCATTTCCAATTCTGATGTGGTTCGCAACGTATTGTTTGTGAGCTAAATCCATTGATTTGGGAGTTAAAATGGTTGTTTTTTGAGGTTTTGACCATGGATAAGTGTTTCTATGCTTAAGGTAGATCTTTCCAAGTACTTCTATTTCAGTTTTATCACACGACTAAGACTTAAATTTAACTTCAGAATAGACACAAGATCAAGACACTCAATTCAAAAGACTTGATTCTTTATTCATAAAGTGAATATTTACAAGGATAGCCTTACAAAAGAGGCTTAGGATATCCCATCCTAACTTATTATAAATTTCTACGGCACCTAAAGAATCCGCATAGCCAGCTGTCTTGGGATATGGTGATACAAACGATGGGTGTTTGTAGTCACATTTCTACAATCCTCTAACTGGTTGGTATAGTATTTCCTATACTCATTGGAGATCGGGAAGTAAATTACAAGATCCATATTCCTAGGGGTACACTGAGGAATAGAAAAAGTTTTGAGCCTTTGATATGAAATTATCTCCACCACTTTCTCCCATATCCATTCGTTCAATGGTTTCTCCGTGCCTCTTGGATAAGTGGGAACAGTGATAGTCGAGTTTGTACCCAAGAAGTAGTACAATTGAACTACTCTCAGCTTCGGCTGCCCAACGTAGTTTCTTTAAGTCCGTGGTAAGACATCCCAGCTTCCAAGCATTGATGTAATAAATCCCACCTTCATTGCTCCAGTCGAGCTCCTAGCCTTTATCTATCCGAGACAAATGAGGAGTGTGAGCCTTCATCAACAGCTCCATCACGCTCTGTCCAAAAAGATAGTCTGGAGAATGACAGGCACTCTCATAAATAAGCTCGAAGACTTGGAACTTGTGATATTCAACCGCAGGATCTTCCTGAAATATCAACGAATAAGCCTTGAATTAGCTATCCAATTTTTCTTGTTTTTTACATTTTCAAAAAGTACGAACTTTTCCAAACTAACCTAGGCTCTGAATCCTAAGCTCTGATACCAATTGTGAGGTCCCCTCCTCGTCTCACCTTGATGGAACTGGAGGACACGTGACGGTCACTAGATCCTATGCGGAAGCAAAAAAAAATTGGCTAGGAAGAAAATTAGTGGATGGTCTTTCATCACTTAGTGAGTTGAGTCCAAGCCACCAGTGAAAGAAATCTAGCTCCGTCCCACAAAGTAAGCATAATTACGTACTATCGGTCCTAATCTCATCTTTCAAGAGGATAAGAAACCTCGATGCCTTTTTCCCTGTAGCTTTCAGAGGCACGTACACCGAGTTCCTACCACTCTGGCGTAATAAGATATCTAATTTCATACTCTATCACACAGGGTAGAGAGTTCCCGACTGATCGAGACCACCCGTCTCGTAGGCTTTGGCACACCGAGCCAAGCCCCCACTTTCCACCCCGCACTCACACAGAACCTTTGTGTGGCCTAATTACTAACACATTGTTGTTCAACATTTATGACTCCTTCTTTATATTTCCTCGACAAAAGTTCCTAAAGACAATCCCTTCAATCAAGAAAAATTGGCACCAAAACATATCATTCCTAGGGAAAAGTACTCAACAATACAATATTTCATTAAAAATTCCAATGTCCTAGAGTCGTGAAGACCTCCAGTGAGTGTTAACTCCACCCATTGTCAATTGGCCACCCATACAACTAGTCCATGATCCACCCAATTCTTGGAGTAACTCTTCGCGTAAAATCATGTATCCACCGCATCAAAAGCAAGCCATGGACATATCCACCCCATAAAAAGCAAGTCGTGGATTTAGCTCCTGCAATAATTTTGTGAGCTACCACGCTGTGATCAATAGGGGGTTCAGACTAATATGACATTGGAATAATGAATGAAATTTGGTTGAGATAGTTTTTTCTAACAACCATTCTTTCCTACCTCAAAGCAGTCTTTTCATAAAGAATTTCTTTCCTATTTATATTTTAATTTAAATTTAGATAAAACCATTAAAGTACTTATGCCGTTGTCTTAGTTGGATTTCCAACCTATTTCAGGGAAGTTTAGACATTCCTAAAGTTATCATAATGCAATGCTTATGTAAGGTAAAAAATAAAATCCATCCTACCGAGTCATGAATTTCCTCCTGATCGCTTCGTGAGATGGACATATTTCCCTCTCTCATTGGTGCTTTACCATTGGTCACCATGTTGCTAGTTCCCGCCTTGCAATCATTAGCACCACCAAACCGAGTTCTTTTAGGAGCCATTTCTCAATACTAGGATTAGTTCTTTCGAAAAAACGAAGAGACTATGTGTGATACAAAAATTCCCACACCAAGCAATGAGAAAACTTGACAAGGATAGCCTTAATGTTACACATAATACTAGGCTAATTTACAAAGCTTTCCCAACTATAAGCGTGCAAGCTAACTCAATAATACAACGAGATGATTATGCCCTAATTACTCATAAACTCATCCTAAGGTTATCATAACCAAAACTTCTCCTATACGCAATATGAGATCAAAATTAATGCACTAACTAGATGCATCAATATAACATACAATGATAGACTTTAACCATACAAATACCAATTGTAATAGATGATTAACTTCCACACAATCATACACAGATTATGCATAATTTGCTATTGCAAAACAAGACCCTAACTATGCACCTTTTAGTATACAAGAAGTCTCATAATTATGCCCTAATTTCATGGGCAAATCAAGGGTTTAATCACCTTAATTATACTTCAATTTGGGTACATAATAAAGAGGGAAAAAAATATTCACCATAACTTAGAGAATCATAGGTGAAAGAGCTTTACAACACAATTATGCACAATGTTGACCGGCATATTAGTATGTTAGTTTAGTAGTTGGTCAGGTCTGTTTTGTTAGTCAGTCGAATATGCTTCATCAGATATGTAGTAAGTCGGATTGTATTCAGTCGGATGTTGATCAATCGGATATTTTACAGTTATAATGTATCAAGACTTAGGTTGTTATAACTTCTTGGAAAAGTCTATATAAGTCGGTTATGTACGCTGTGAAGGGCGGATTGTACTAAGATATCTGTAGTTTGTTCTTGATAAATGAAGCACTCTTACTCTCTATTCTGAGTTACTTCTTCTCTCGTTCCTTATACTATGTCTCATGTTACTATTTCTGAATGTTAAATCTGAGTTATGAGAGGATAAGAGTATTATGATGAACCAGTTTTTCTCTATGTTGATGAACCACAACACATTTGGCGATCCTGCGGGTTATGTTCTCTTTGCTGAGGACGTATGTAGTTATCAGGTATTCCATTTCTGTTTATGAAGGTATTTTCTGGAATAATGCATGTTCGAGAGGGGTAGGAGACACTCTCACACAAGGGCACATGCCAGGGCAAGCAATATAGATCCTTTCCATTATGATGATATACGTGAAGATAACGGGACTGTGATCAATCGCTTGAAGAACCACTGGTAACTTCTGGTGAGGAGGGTCTGGAGCAGCAGTGGGAAGGGCAGTGAGGAGATTTGTTGGAGTGTTACTCTTGACAGGAGGCCCTTCAAGAAGTAGAAGGCAACTCCACTTTGAACCACTAAGGGTTTCTAATAGGCAAATACCTGCAAGACTCCCGATTCCTATCCCCATGGCTCAACAACCTCCTAACCCACAGATTAAATCAGCCAAGTTCAGAGGGAAGTCAAATGAGGATGCAGATTGTAATGTAGCCGAATTTGAAACAAGGTGGCAAGCAAGTGGATATCAGGTTATGTACCCTGATCCTATCAAACTTCAGCAATTTGCAGCCACATTGGAAGGAAAGGCCATGAGTTGGTTCAGCCAATATGGTATAGCTCACTTTCCTACTTACAATGCACTTAGTCTAGCTTTTTTACAAAGATTCAGAAAGGAGAAAAATCCTACTGATATTTTAAGAAAGCTACGTCGTATCAAACAGGGTACAATGCTAGTAGAAGATTTTGCTCAAAAATTTAGAATCTTTGTTGAAAGATTGCAGGGAAATGAGCGACCGACTGATGAAATGTTGGCAGGTTATTTCTTGAAGGGTGTAAGAAGTGGGATTAAAAATGCAGTAGCTAGCATTGACATTGCAGGAGGATTTAATAACCTTGTACAAGCTGCATCTAGAGTTGAGAAGAGGCTTGGCATGGACAAGTCTAGCAAAAGAGGAGCCAAGAATTTTGAATCGGGTTCTGAGTCAGATACATCTTCTTCTGCTGACTCGGATTCAGAGAGTTCCTCTGATGAAGAGGATACAAAGAAGAAAAAGAATCCTGCTAAGAAAAAGAAGGACAAGACAGGTGATGAGGTTGATCTGATCCAGCAATTGAAGAGTATTGGATATTCATTTATAGTCCCTAAGGATAAGAGGTTTTGTGAAATATGTGAGAAGGATGGGTATACCACTGCTCAGTGCTGGTACAATCCTAAACAGAGGAAAAAACCATCTTCAGGTACTGGTCGGAGTAATGCTTTAGCAGAGGAAAATCAGGTGGCTCCATTCCGAGGAAGACCACCAAAATAGGGGAATCAGAGAGGACCTGGTAGAAATCAGGATAATAATCAGAGAAGACCCCAAGGGGTAATGCCTTGTGTCTATTGTGGTGACCCTAATCATTGGGTAGGTCTCAGATGTGCATTGTGGGTAAAGCATAGAGATGAAAGGGGTATTCCGATAGTGCCTTTAATCAGGATCACCAGCAAGCAGGTCCTCCACAACCTCCTCAAAATCAACCACAGGCACAAGCTAATGTCATCATTATAATTCCAATCTATATTCAAGGGCCAAATACTGGAGCAGCAACAACAGAACATCTTGAGGAATATGACAATGTGGAAATTGATTGCAACCATCCAGAGCATCTGGAGCCAGGGATTGATGTATTGTCTATCACAAGGTCTAAGGCCAAAGGTCCAATTGACTGGGAGCATCAAAGAGGAGTAAGAGATCAGGTGAATAAACATGTTCAGAAGGAGCAGCAGCATCAGGTTTTGGAGGAGAATTTCGATTTCGATCAAGCATTACAACAACAAAAGAAGGTGGAGGTATTTGAACCTGATTGGTTTGAGGTACTTATTAACTCTCCCTTGAACTTATCTTTGGATCAAATGCTTTCCATAGTACGAGCATTTAAGGAAAGGTTATTGCACAAGTTGTTGGGGAAGCACTATGGAATTTCGCCTCAGCAGAAAGGGCAACCAGGTGTGAATACCATTCATCCTTTTGATATGGATTTCATGGTCCCAGTTATTAAGGTGACTTTGCAAGACAGGATATTTGAAGAGGTATTGTTGGATGGAGGATCTGGAGTCAATATTTTACTGAGTCAGTTTATCTCACAATGGGCTTAGGAAAGTTGGAACCAACACCTTTCCAGGTTAAAATGGTTGATCATAGGAGGGTCCAGCCTATAGGGATTTTAAGGAATTCTTCCATTCAGATTGTAGGTATGCACTTTCAAGTAAATTTTTTTGTACTCAGAATGAAGGAAGGAGATGCTTCCTATGAGATGTTGTTGGGTAGACCTTGGTTCAGATTGGCTAAGCTGAAACAGGATTGGGGTGAGAATCAAGTGGTTCTTACCAAGGGGAAACAGGTAATCACTATTCCTATGATGGGTAGAAAGCACATTCCTGGCAAAGAAAGGCCACTATTTGCTCAATCAATTAGTCTTGCTGAAGAAGTAGAGGATGAGGAGGAGGAAGCCTTTTTACAGGCTAATCCAACTGTTGTTCTAGTGTTTGAAGTTGACATTGAAGGTATTTTGCAGAAAGAATAGGAACCTAACGAAATTGTTGTTGAAACTGCTATGGGTCAGGAAATTTAGGGATCCGACATATTAAAGTTGATGGACTAGAGTGTATCTTCCAATACCAAAGAGGAAGTTGAACAAGAGGAAAGAGATGCCAGAGACATGGTAGAAAAGATTTATAATAAAAGGTTTGGTGGCTCTAAAAGAGTTCAACCGGATGAACTCAGAGAGTTGAACTTAGGGACTGAGGATGACCCAAAGATGGTCAAAGTCAACATTTATGTGGATGGGGAATTTTTGCAAGATTTGTTGTAGTTGTTGCTAGAGTATAAGGATGTATTTTCTTGGGATTACTCAAATGTTAAAGGTATAGATCCACAAATGCATCAACATCATATTAATCTGAGAGAAGACGCAATTTCGATTGTGCAGCAAAGATATCGAATGAACCCTAATTTTGCACAGCAGGTCAAGCAGGAAATTGACAAGTTATTGGCAGTTGGATTTATCAAACCTATTCATGAGGTGACTTGGTTATCACCAATCATTGTGGTCCCAAAGAAAAATAGGAAGATTAGAGTATGTGTTGATTACAGGAAGTTAAATGCAGCCACAATTACAGACACTTTCCCAATGCCTTTTTGTGATGCTATATTGGATGCAGTAGCAGGGAAAGAAATGTATAGTTTCCTTGATGGTTTTCCAGGGTATAATCAGATTCAAGTGGTTGAGGAGGATCAACAAAAAATAGCCTTCATAACAGATTGGGGAGCTTTTGCATCTACAGTCATGAATTTTGGTCTCAAGAATGGGCCACCATCATTCAATTTTACAGCTTATAAAACATTTGAGCCTTATTTGCAGGATTTCATGAGGGTTTTTGTGGATGACTTCTCAGTTTTTGGTCAACGAGATTTATACCTTCAGCATCTGAAGTTATGTTTTGACAGGTGTCGGATGTTCAGATTATCCTTAAATCCTTACAAAAGTGTAATGGCTGTCAGAAGTGGTGTGCTATTGGATCATTTGGTATCTCAAGAAGGAATGTCTATAGATGTGAAGAAGATTGAAGTAATTCAATCAGCACAAGCACCTACCTGTGTCAAGGAATTGAGCAGATTTGTGGGACAAATCAAATGGCATAGCAAGTACATCACATATTTGGCCAATGTGTGCACGCCTCTTACCCACTTAACAAAAAAGCATGTAGACTTTGTATGGTCTGAACCTCAGAAGAAATCATTTCATATTTTAAAGAAAATGTTTTCAATTGCTCCTATATTACAACCTCCAGATTGGGTACTACCATTCCATGTATTTGTTGATGCCTCGGATGTGGCTATTGGAGCTGTGTTAATGCAGGAGAAAACCAGGGGGTGGTTCCGACCTGTGTACTATGCCAGTAGGGTACTTACCTTTGTTGAGAAGAATTATGCAATAACTGAGAGGGAAGCCTTAGGGATGGTTTATGCTTTGAATAAATTCAGGCATTATCTCCTATGCAATAGAGTCATATTCCATGTTGATCATCAAGCTTTGCTTTACCTTATCAAAAAGCCCTTACTTATAGGTAGGTTAGCAAGGTGGATGTTACTGTTACAGGATTTTGACTTCATCATTGTTCATACATCTGGAAAAGAGCATGCAATAGCTGATTATCTGAGTCGGATTGAGACAGGAGAACTACCGACAGGAGTTCAAGATCAGTTACCAAATGCAAAATTATTTGAAATTCAGAGTTCCATTATTGATTCATGGTATGATCAAATGCTTGTTTTCTTAACTGATGGTATCATGCCAACTGAGTTTACAACAAATCAAAGAAGGAAATTTGCTCTCACTAGTAGACCTTTTCTAGTTATTGTTGGAGCTTTATATAGAAAAGGGATTGATCAGGTAATTAGGAGATGTGTACTAGATTTTGAGCAATCAGTTGTGTTGCAAGAAGCTCATTTTGGAGCAGTAGGAGGTCATTTCTCAGGGGGTATCACAGGAAAAAAGATATTACAAGCTGGTTTATGGTGGCCTACTGTATTGAAGGATGCTCATTCCTATGCAAAAAGTTGTGTGGTATGTCAAAGTTTGGTGAACCTGATTCTAAGGTAAGGATGGCAGATGATCCTATATTACCATTGGAACCATTTCAAAAATGGGGTATGGACTTTGTGGGACCAGTAAAGCCTACAACTAGTAGGGGGTGCAAATACATTTTAGTTGCCACTGATTATTGCACTTGTATCATTATATATGATGATCAGTAAGTCTAGCCTATGAATTTCCCTAAACTGTCCAAGAAACATAATTATATCACAAGAAATAAGCACATGATTTCATATAGTAGTAAAAGAATTGTTTGATTTATGCTTACTGTTTGATAACCTGTCTCTATTTGATATTAGAAGTTAGTTAATCATGTTTGAGAAATCACTTAAAGAAAAAAATTGCTAAAAGAAAGTCTTGTTCCTAGACGGAACTCGCGGTTAGCAAGTTGGTCCACGGTTAGCAGAGAATAACCTGAGGGTATCAATCTCTTTTTGTCTCTTGCGATTAGCAAGATGCCTTGTGGTTAGCGAGATGTTCCCTTGCGGTTGGCGACTCGGAAAGTTTGCGTATTTTACGATTAGCGAATAAGTAAATCCTTTGCAAAGGCTCTGTTGGTTAGATAGAGAAAGTCCATGGGTAGCAAACGGCAAACTCTTAAGAATAATTGAAAGATTCATTTTTGTTAAATTATAGGATTGTCTTCATTAGATCATGTTTTTCAAAATAATTGTTTTGCTAATATTTGAAGGGCTGGATGAAAGAACGTGTGCCTGGAATCAAAAAAAGAACATTGTTTGTATATGTAAAACAACGTGGTAGTAATTAGAAAACAAGAAGAACAGGTGAGTGCAGTGTGGAAAGTAGGAGACTAGTATCCTAACGGATCTACGTCTATGGACGAGTGGACCCAATTAGTCGGGTACTTTCACAAGATTTCTAGTTAGTTAGACTAAGTTTCATATCATAATTATGGTTTATGGATGGCGGCTCTGCCACTTAAACAAGGGGAAAAAGGCATTGTTTATGGATTCCAAATACGTCAATGGGATTTTGTCTTTATGTTAGGAAATAGCTTTCATTAGATTCCTTGATATATTGACCTCGAATGTTTGTGGTGTATGACCCTTACAACCACAAACATGATGGATAGAGGACTTCCTCTCTTTTGTTGCTTGTATCTCTACGTTGTGAAAATGGAGTAGGGTGTCGTCAACGAAAATTGAGAATAAAGCAAGGCCGTCTAGCAAGTCGCTCCAATCTTCCAGGGTTGGGGACCTCATAATTGGTATCAGAGCCATAGGTTAAAAGGATTTATTAGTTACATCAAGAGTCATTATGTATATGGTTTTCTATACCTATTACCCAACTCACTAAGATATTACGACATTTCAATTGATGTGTATCATAGTTGTGGTTGAAACTTCTATTGTATTTGCTCATTGGGAGATTTTTCTAGATACCTATAAAAATATTAAGTTGATTTTTTTCTTAAAAAATGTATGACTGGTTAAGGCATGTAAGTAAATTTTTGGTGGATTGAATAATCCATGATTGGTTAATTCATGTGATTAAGTTTTAATAAATTGGATAAGTCATGATTGGTAGAGTCATGTGGTTGAACCTTTAGTGGACTGGATAAATCTAAGTTTAGAAAATACCTTAGTGTTTTGAGTTATTATGAATTTAAATGTTAATATATGCATACACTCAACAAAACCCTCAAATCACTCCTACAATGGAAAACCCTCATAACAATATTATCTATACGGAGATTCAAGAGAAGAAGTTATTGCTCAAACAGATGCAACCACCTTCTTTTAAAGAAGAAGGTGTTGATATTGAGAAGGATGCAGAAGTATGTGATCGAAGCTATGGATGATTTGTGAGGGCCATACCCAGACTCGACCCTACTCACCTCCCTCATTCCTCCAAACCGTTTTAGGGAATGACGTAGATCTATGTGCAAGTATCCCTCTCACTTGGGACCGACACTCAGATAGGACTCCGGTCTATCTCGAATGCCAACCCAAGGGGGTATATCCCTTCATTCAATGATTCTATCATTCTCCTCATAATCAATCTGTCCTTGACAGCTTTCCGCACCCAAAATCGTGGTCCTTAGTCTTGATTTTCTTGATCTTTGACTTGAGGGTCTACTTTTGCTTTATTGTTCTCCCTTGGCTCATGGCAATAACCCCTTTTTTCTGACAAGCAGGCATGGTAGTTATCACTTTCCGCTAAGAAGAGGGATCTTGCAATCCTACCTGGTCTCACTCATCCCCGATTACCCATTTTTATTCCACGTCGTCCTAGCGTTTAACATAGAATTTTTAAATCAATATCCGGCCATCTGACCCTCCGGATCCGCCCACCCACCGAACCATTTCATGAAAATCCCTTCCCGAGGTAGTACTTAACTATTACAAGATCAGGAAGACAGTAGTCTATCAGACATCATCAAACAACAAGCAACATGCAATCTGTTGCATACCTTCGTTCAGGGAAATTCATCTTGTTGTTCCCACCAGATCTTTATTGAAAAACTTTTAATTCATTTCCTTTCCTTTATCTGCTATAATTAGCTTGTAAATAGTTTCCTAACTAATTAAGCAACACATTTAGTTTCAACCAATTTATCTTGCCTCCCCATTTAGGCCAAGATAATCGGTTACAAGCCATCAAAATGGCAACACCTTCACAATATTTCCCAGAATTAAGTGTTTGGGAAAGGCTCATCAAGTAATTTAGTCATTCCTTCCTAAGTATTATATTTCGAGAGGTATAGCACTATGTGGTGACAGATGCACAGGATAGCCCCTATATTCCTAGCCTTTTCAGTTTCTTTTTAAGCAACCAAGTCGAACAAATTTCAAATTAAATTCACATCATTCTCCCTGAGTATAACCTTCTTATCCAACTATTGGCATCAGGCCATACCCGGATTATGGCCGATTTTCAATAAGATCCTGGGGGTACTTTACCTGGCCGGGAAAAAATAAAACAAACCCATTCATCCCTTATCCCTCGGGCATGAATGACCTAGGTATAACAACTTGCCGGTTACGCTGTCCTAGCCGAAAAGGGCCAATATCCGTCAAGTTCCCCAAGAGAATTCTCTCAATGGGCCGGCCTTTCAATCAAATTGACCCCAAGAAGATGCATCTTGGTTTCCGGTCATTTTCAGACAATCTTCAAAACTCCTAGTTAAATCTATGTTTTGCAATGGGCTATCCCTATCACCTCTTGAGATTCCTTTTTAACTCCTAGTTGGTAATTTCAAGGTTCATTCATTTATCAACCTTAATTCCTACTTTCATTAAATATCTACTGGCCAAGTTTATTTAGAAAATACAAGCGAGTTTTTGCCATAGGCATTTGATGGTTAATGTCTCTTCGAAAATGTCAACTTTTTAAGTTTAATCCCCGTTTTATCGATTCCCAGGTTTTTGCAATCCTTTGCCATCCATGGGACATCTCCATGGAAGCTTGTAGAGTTTTCGGTTCAAAACAACACGGAGGTCAATTCCGCGAAGTTATCCCCTATCTCCCCCATCCCGTATTTGCAAACAAACTTGAAATTGACAACTTTAGAAATACTCTTCAATACCAAAAATTGAACTACTTCTATCAAGTTTAGACAACTACTCTTTTCTTATGGTGCCTAGCTTTCCAGGTAGTAAAGAAGCGAGAAGGTCGTCCTATAATTTATGAGTCTTCGAGCTTTCCATTAAAGCTTAAACCTAAAATACAAGGTAGTCACTAAAGCTTACACCTAAGTGCAAAGTTACCACTAATGCTTAGTTTAAGAGTGTAAATATACCTTTGAAACTTAACTTAATGATGCATAAATACTCTTAGCACTTAACCCTAATTGCGAGGTTTCCTTAAAGCTTAAACCTAAAATACAAGGTAGTCACTAAAGCTTACACCTAAGTGCAAAGTTACCATTAAATCTTAGCTTAAGAGTGCAAATCTACCTTGGAAGCTTAGCTTAATGATGCATAGATACTCTTAACCCTAATTGCGAGGTTTCCATTAAATCTTAAACCTAAAATACAAGGTAGTCACTAAAGCTTACACCTAAGCGCAAAGCTACCATTAAAGCTTAGCTTACGAGAGCAAATCTACCTTTGAAGCTTAACTTTATGATGCATAGATACTCTTGTCACTTAACCCTATTTGCGATGTTTTCATTAAATGCAAAGTAGTCACTAAAGCTTACATCTAAGTGCAAAGTTACCATTAAAGCTTAGCTTACGAGTGCAAATCTACCTTTGAAGCTTAACTTAATGATGCATAACTACCATTAATACTTAACCCTAATTCCAAGGTTACTATTAAAGCTTAAACCTAAAATGATGCACATAAACCTTCCTAGTATTAAAACACGTGGATTAATTAATCCTACTAGAAATGAAGATTACCTCCTCTAAGCAAGAGGGAAGTGGGGTTGAAGTCCTTCTTGAAGAGATGTGAGGCTCAAGGAGGAAGGAAAGGGATTTAGGATGAAGAGGAAGGAGAGAGGAGCTTCTTCACAAAACACTCAAGGGTTTGGCCTTCAAGAGAGGGAGAGAGCAAGGGCAAGGTTTAATGGAGACCTTGATTTACTTAAGCATAATCTTGAGCATGGCAAGTATGCAAGTAGCTTAGCAATAATGTGTGTGTAAAATTACAAAGGAGAGGGGGTGCTTATATAGGAAATTGTGGGTATTATTTTCTCAATTCCTATTGGACCCCAATTCTCTTCTCAATTCCCATTGGACCCCAAATTCTCTTCTCAATTCCTATTGGGCCGCAATTCTCTTCTCAAATCTTAATGGACCCCAATTCTCCTCTCAATTGCTATTGGACCCCATTTCTCTTCTCAAATGCTATTGGACCCCAATTCTCTTCTTAATTCCTATTGGACCCCAATTTTCTTCTTAGTTCTTATCTCTTAACTTTATCCTTCAATCAAGTTAGACCTTTTTTCTCACAGTTCCCAATCTAAATCAGTTCCCACGCGGATCTTCACGAAGAAGTATAAAAATAATCTTAATCTTTTTGGAAAAATATAGAGATGACGTAATTTCTTATCTGGAATATCCTTGTCTTTTAATTTTGGAGTAAAGTCTCGTTGTCCGCATGATTTCTTTGTCGGTCTTGCTTTTTCTAAATTATTTTCTAGGTTGAAAAAGTTATGAATGGCTCTAGGGTTTTGGGAGGGACCTTACAAACTCCCCAAGAAAAAGAAATAACTGTCCTCAACTCGGGACATGCTTTAGAGAGTAGACAGACTCAATCTTTGGTCAACTTATGATTGAAGATAGTCAGTAACTTTAGGGTATTTAGATTAAAGGACAGTGAAACTAGTATGACCTTGAATAATACACTTCTCTTCCATTTTTAGCGTTGACTCAAAAGTCTTAATCATATAGAATTTTTAATGACTTGGGGTTACTTTAATTACTGACTGTGATCTTACTCAACTAGGTATTTTTCCTTTGGTGTGACCGGATTGTGTTTCTCTTGTGAGGTCTGAAGATTATTTCTTCACTTCTCTCTCTATCTAGCCTCAATACGCTTTGTAAAAATCTTACCATTCTTACCTAAACTTTAACTTTTTCCGTTTTAAGCGTTGGCTCATTTCTCTATTGATATCATCCAACTTATACCATATTCTTGATAGTTAAAGGATTCCATATTGATCTTTCAATCAACCTTGCAATATCTCCTCCCTTGCGTACCGAATTTATTTTCTCCATCCTTATTTATCTTATGTCTATAGCTTACTGTCTCATCTTTCACTTGGTAATCAGATATTTCACGTATCATAATAATTAGACTTGTAAAACACCATAGACGATTTGAATCTCAAAAGAATTGACTAACTAGAGATGCTTGAATTCCATAAATATGAAAATTGATTACATCCGCATAAAAATTACATCAAAAGTGCCATCGATATCTTGAAGAATAATTATAAATTGTTCCGAAGAACCAACCAAAAATATGATCAAGGGTTTGGACAAAAGGGAGATATTGATTTGATTCCAAAAGGTCCACAATATCTGAATGCAAGCTTACGGAATTTCCCTAGCTTTAAGGAGTTGCGTTTGGGTTTGATTCTGAGGAAAACTTGTTCGTCTTTGCTAAAGCTTCTAGCAGAGCGGTGAAGATCAGCGTAGCTCTTCTGCCTATCACTAGCTCTCTTCAGGTTGTCTCTAATGACTAGAAGTTGATGATCCATATCTTCCAGGGTAGACTTAGCAGCAGGAACATGAAGAGCTGGGTCGGCTAATCGAAGAGGGACTAAACATTCTTGACCATACAAGGCTTTAAAGGGTGACATTCCGAGGCTGTGATGGTGAGAAGAGTTATAAGCAACTCAACTAAGGGAAGAAACTTGATCCATTTCTGGGGCTATCGGTTGCAGTATGCTCGAAGCATATCTTCAATGACTTGATTCACTCGCTCAGTTTCACCATCAGTCTCCGGATGATATGTTGAGCTAAGATTCAGTTGGGTACCCAGAGATCGAAACATGGCATGCCAAAACTTAGAAGTAAAGTTGGCATCCCGATCACTGATGATTCTTGCATGGATTCCATGTAATCTCATACCTCTTTGACAAATACTTGGGCTATGTCGATGGCGGTGGTTTCTTGTTTGACTAGAATTAGATGAGCCACCTTAGTGAGCTTCTCTACTACGACAAAAATAGAATCATAGTTTCCAGTTGTCTTTGGAAGACAAGTGACAAAGTCCATACTCAGACATTCCCACTTCATCTAAGGAATATCTAGGGGCTGAAGCTTTCCAGGTAGTAAGGTATAGTCAGTTAAGTATTCCCTCGGGTTCTGAGCTTGAATTCTTGCAGAAGAGGTCTAAAATAGGGGTCTACTTGAATTTCTTGTTGAACTTCCTCGGGTAAAGAAGAGCTAAGGAGTGAAATTAGTCAGGTTTGATGAGGACAAGACTGCTTGTCAAGAGGTCTTTGAGTCTATTGAAGGCAGCATCTCTCCCCAACAAAAAAAACAAAGAGCTATCCTCAAGTCGAATAAAATATGTAATTGATGAAGCTTTTTGGATACGTCTTGCGACTTAACTTCTTGTTAACGCTTTCAACTTGACTTATCTCTTACACTTCTTCATTCCCAAAAATCTACTAATATAATATTGGAATCATGGAAAATCTTTCTTAATAAGTTATCTTCTTGAATAAGTCATCTTATTTGTGGATTCTTCGATACGCTACTTCCCCTTTATAAGCTACTGGTAATCCCTTCTTTATCAGCACTTGTTATCCTCTTATTTTTGAGATCTTCACTCTCTTGTAACTTAGTCATTTTTTTATCCTGATGGCATCTTGGCAAGAAGACTTGATTCTTCCTGTATGCATCTCTCACTTGCAGAGTGCAGATGAGGTAGTTAAAAGACAGTTCTTAGAGAGATACAAAGATCTCCTCTTTCCTCAGCCAAATTCTTGTGTCGATCAGACAATATGGAAGACATGGTGACATCTCACAAGAGTGACTCTCTAGGATAGAGACCATTTCTGCAATAATACCCAACTTGCTATGGTTACAGAGGCTCTAGGACTTGGCCCTCGATACTACTGCGTCAAAAGGACACGAGATCCTGGGTTCTTCGCAAGGCTGTTCTTGCTTGTGCAGTTTATCCCCCATTCCAAGATTTACCTCGATACCATCTGGAGTCTTCCTCTTAGAGGTCTTTTTCTTTTCTCAGCTCATACCCGAGAAATTGCTCAAGCTGTTTCTCGTATAAACATTCCAGAGGGTGAGCGTCCCAACATGTGTGGCGCTTGCGATACTTGGTTATGTGACCATATATTAGAGGATCTTTATGAGTTGTAAACTTTCTTGCCACCCTTGTAATTACTTCCTGTCTCCCTTGTAATCCTTTTTGGCTTTAATTGAAAAAATACCCTTTTTGAAAAAATTGAGTATTGTCAGTATTTCTTTTTCTTCAAATGTCAGCCTCTCTTCTTCAATTGCCAATGAGTTTTTAATGACTTCTCTTTACTGTGTACTTTTAATTTCTGCAAATGGTCTTTCGTCTACAATAGTCTTGAGTAAATATTCCAACTTTAAAGTTCTTGGCTAACTCATAAGTTTGCTTTCTTATTCTTCTCAAGTCTTTGAATGATCCACAGAATTTGTGAGCTTATCTCTTGCACTTTCCCATCTTTAAGGGATTTCTTTTGGTTGGACTTCAAAGAAAAAAAAACTTGGTCATCACTTGCACTCTTACGATGCTTTCTTATGACTTGCAATTTCGCAATCCAATTCTTCACTTGATTAAAAAAAATCCTTTTGTCTCAAGATTATCTTGGTACGATTTACAGTAATCTTGCATTCTCATGAAATCCTAACAAAAGAAAAATCCTAAAAAAAAGAAAACTTGGAAAATCTGCAACTCTTGCGCTCAACAAGACTTCTTCAATTCAGTGGATAAGTACTCAATTTTTCATAGTATTGATGTAAACAAAAATTTCATCCTTGCCATTCCATGTAATCTTCCAATCTTGATAAATTCCAACCTTCATAAATCTCTCATTTATGAGCTTCCTAAAATGTTCCAGCATAGCGAGCCTTCACTCTAGCGTCGTAGTTTCCATCCTCTCGTACATAATCCGCTGAATTTATTCTGGCAAATCCCAAGCCATCTTGAAATTTTTTGAATAATTTATTGGAACATCAAGACTTCATTTTGTAATATATTATTGAAATTTGGGTGCTAGATTGAGTTGTTTTTCTCTCATGCATTGATCTTAAATCCAAAATTCTAAATTCTAAGGTCCAAGATTCAATATTAGGCACTGATACCACTTGTGAGAGCCATACCCAGACTCGACCCTACTCACCTCCCTCAGTCCTCCAGAGCGTTCCAGGGAATGACGTAGATCTATCAGCAGGTATCCCTCCCACTTGGGACCGACACTCAGACAGGACTCCGGTCTATCTCGAATACCAACCCAAGGGGGTGCATCCCTTCATTCAACGATTCTATCATGCTCCTCATAATCAATCTGTCCTTGACAGCTTTCCGCACCCAAAATCGTGGTCCTTAGTCTTGATTCTCTTGAATCTTTAACTTGAGGGTCTACTCTTGCTTTTTTGTTCTCCCTTGGTTCATGGCAATAACCCCTTTTTCCTGACAAGCAGGCATGGCAGTTATCACTTTCCCCTAAGAAGAGGGATCTTCCAATCCTACCTGGTCTCGCTCGTCCCCGATTACCCATTTTTATCCCACGTCATCCTAACGTTTAACATAAAAATTTTAAATCAACATCCGGCCATCTGACCCTCCGGATCCGCCCACCCACCGAACCATTTCATGAAAATCCCTTTCGAGGTAGTACCTAACTACTACAAAAATCAGGAAGACAACAGTCTATCAGACATCATCAAACAACAAGTAGCATGCAATCTATTGCATACCCTCGTTCAGGTAAATTCATCTGGTTGTTCCCACCAGATCTTTATTTAAAAACTTTTAATTCATTTCCTTTCCTTTATCTGCTATAATTAGCTTGTAACTAGTTTCCTGGGCATTTTTGGCTCGCCTAGAGCATAATCTATACTAGCTATTCTTGAGTCAAGACTCACGTCCGGCATGGCGGCTCTTTCATGAGCACTCCCTCCCCTTACCATCACTTCTACATAGGCTTGGGGCCAGTATGCATCATCTCTGTACACAGTTCAGTCTTCCCTTCCCGACCCCCCCGATCCATGCCCACACACATGTGCTTTTTTCACCGGCTGAGATGGTGAGGAAGGCCATTGACAGGATGAGGACTGGGAGAGCATATGATCATGATGGCTTAGTGGCTGAGCATTTCACGCATGCCAGACATTAGGGAAAATTTGGACTCACAAAGGGGTCTTATAAGGAGTTTGACTTCCTCTCTCGTGTCCAAAATGGGCGTGCGGTAAAATTATTACAAATCAACTCTAAACTTGGCGAAGATTTGGCAGTTAGAATCTACTCTTCAAGCTCTTTCTACTGATATATAGCACGCCACGAGATTCCTCATTATTTGAAAGATTCTATTTTTTGTCACATCACAAGAGAATAAAAAATAGAATCTTTCAAAATATGAGGAATCTCGTGGCGTGCTATATATCAGTAGAAAGAGCTTGAAGAGTAGATTCTAACTGTCAAATCTTCGCCAAGTTTAGAGCTAATTTGCAAAAAATTTATCGCACACCTGTTTTGGACATGAGAGAGGAAGCCAAACTCCTTATAAAGCCCCTTTGTGAGTCCAAATTTTGCCTAATGGATTTACTAGCACCTATCTTCACGTCGGGAGACCCTATGGAGCCTAGGAATTATCACACTATCATGATTGGACACACATTCGCACGGTTGTACGCATCTATTCTTGAGCAGCAGCAGCAACTGAGTAGATGGGCAAAGAGGGAGGGGATACGCGCAGCCGAGCAGGCAGGTTTCAGGAGGGGTTTTTCTAGTCCTGACCATATCTTGACACTTAGAGCCATCATTGAGGAGGGAAGATTGCGTGGGAGATGGATCTATTATAGCTTTGTGGATTGCGCAAAGCATTTGACACAGTGCCCAAAGCTAGATTGAGGCGCACATTACAGCAGATGGGAGTAGCCACAGAGCTCATTTGGGGGGGTCATGGCATTATACAGGTCAGTAGTAGGGCATGTACGCAGCCCAGAGGGTCTATCCACACCGGTTTACTCCACTATTGGGGTGAAGCAGGGTTGCCCACTCTCTCTCCTACTCTATTTGACATGTATGTGGATGAGGTTTCTGATTACATTGAGAGAGATGGTGATAGAGGTGCAGAGCTGGCAGGGACATGGATTCCACTATTGTTATATGCTGATGATATTGTGTTGATCTCCGACTCTACGGAGGGGATGCAACATCACTTGGATGCTTTGCATAGGTTTGCCCAGGAAAGTGGTTTGTGCGTGAATCTTGGTAAAACCAAGGTCATGGTATTTAATACCACCCCACAGTGGATCAGGAGGTTTGCACGAGCATTCACATACAGCCAGGAGAAGGTGGAGTATACAGATGCTTACACTTACCTTGGAGTGGTTTTTACTGGGCCAGCATTTTCATTGAGGAGGGCAGCAGAGACTAGATTGACCAGAGCCCATGCAGCATTGTGTAGATTGGAAAGGATATGTTCACAGGTTCAGTTTCAGGAGCCTCGGACGAAGCTCTGGCTCTTTGACACTTTGGTGGCTTCTGAATTGCTTTATGGAGCTGAGATTTGGGGACCTTCACTGGATCATTACAGGAGGACAGGTCGCAGTGATGGATGGGGGGACATGGAGAAGCCTCTGGTCTCTATGATCTCGTGGCTCATTAGAGCCAAGGCTTCAGTACCATGTGCTATTGTACGAGTAGAGCTAGCTGCCCCCCCACTAGTGATTGAGGCGCTCACCAGATCTTTCTCCTTCATACACCGCATGTGGGAACTTCCCAGAGACAGATATGCACGTCTTGCACTTGAGTTCTCTCGACAGTTAGCCATGCAGGGAGATACATCATGCTGGTATGGGGAGATGACATCATGGTTTTAGGCGCATGGGTTCAGCATAGACAGATTGCCTCCCTCCCAGTACTCACTAGATGCGCCCCCTCTAACTCTTACGCAATCCGAGATCACCAGGCTCATTTGCCAAGACTTGACTCAACTAGACACCAAGAGGACATGGATACAGTGAGCACAAGAGCTGGGCACGAAGATGGCTTTCTACAAAGAGCATTTTCTCTAGCTTACGGAGGATGATTTTGTGACGACGCCCACATACATGGACACCCACTTGTCTCATGGGATACGATGTGCTATTGGCCAGAGATGCACATCCTCACACCAACTGCGAATCGAGACTAGGAGATACAATGGAGTACCAGCAGAGGCCAGGACATGCCCCCTGTGTGACATCGAGCCTGAGACAGAGTTGCACTACACATGCCACTACCCCGTCTACTACAAGATACGAGGCCGCTTCCATTGCTTGTTCAGAGAGGGCTTTGGACCATTCTCTAAAGTCATGCGGTACGAGGATCAGAGATGCCTGGGTTTGTTTTTTTTTCTTTTTTTTTTGCTCAAGCTGCGTAGACACAAAGAGAGCCTGATGATAGGAGAGGCTAGCGAGTCTCAGAGACAGATTAGAGACTTGTTTAGAGCTGCCCACTGGACACCCGGAGGAGTTACTACCACAGAGAACTTGTCGCCTCACAATAGATGCACACTGATCGACCGAGTGATTGAGCTGGGGAGATCCAGATGGCCACGACTGCGGAGGACTACACAGCATCGACGGAGGCTGCATCAAAGGATTCGGATCACTTTGGCTCGACATGCACGACGCACGGTCAGACTACTGACCATGGAGAAGATTGATGATATCCGCCACCAACCAATGCTGGATCTCCTATGATCTAGCTATCCCAGCTAGATGTTTGGCTGCTTAGTTCACACCTAGTAGTTCAGGATTCCATAGTATTTTATTTTGTTATTTTGTCATTTCTGTCATCTTGTTACTCTGACTTTGTATCAGATTCAGCACATTGTAACTTTTTGGTCTCATAGGTCACTTTGGCCTTTTGAAGACGTTAATATAACATTTCATTTCATTTCTCTCTCTCTCTCTCTCTCTCTCTCTCTCTCTCTCTCTCTCTTCAAGAACCCACTGTCACAAATATAGGAGAGACACCGAGAGCTTCTCGGCCCTACCCAAGTTGGTCATATCCCGCTAATGTATGTGATTGCATATGGAGAGATGCTCTCTCTCTACAACTGCTGAAAACAGCCCAGAGCTTCGAGACCTTAACTCTGCTAGACATATCATGCATTTAATGCACTCTATGCGGACAGGAATCTTGTCGGGGACCTGTTGCACTCTGTCAAGTCCACCACACTTGCCATACATACTGACTAACGGGTTGCCTAAGCATGTGTTCTTTTCAAGCAACCCATTATAATGAATATCAAGAGAGATACCGTCGCTTCGCATCTGCCGAAAATAGCCCAAATCTTTTCAGGCCTACCTAAGTTGGGCAAATTCCGCAAGTGTACGTAATTGCATTTGGAGAGATACCCTCTCTCTGCATCTGCTAAAAATAGCCTAGAGCGTCCTGACGTTGTCCCTTGCCTTCATGATGCAAGCGTAGGTGATTGCATCTGGAGAGGCATCGTTGCGTCGCATCCGCCGAAAACAGCCCAAAGCTTCTTGGCCATATCCAAGTTGGGCATATCCTACAACAAGTGCATTCCAAGAGCTTCCAGACCCTGACCTTGCTGGACGTATACTACAATCACTGCACTCCATGCGGAAAGGAATCCCATGGACATCTTGTGCTCTGTCAACTCCATTGCACTTGACATACATATTGACTAACATGTTGCCTACGTATGTGTGCTTTTCAAGCACCCACTGTATGAATATCAGGGGAGACACCCTCGCTTCGCATCTGTCAAAAACAACCCAAAGTTTCTTGGCCCTACCCAAGTTGGGCATATCTTGCAAGTGTATGTGATTGCATGGAGAGATGTCCTCTCTTTACTTCTACTGAAAACGGCCCAAAGCTTCCAAACCCTAACTCTGCTAGACATATCCTACAATCAATGCACTCTATGCGAACAGGAATCTTGTCGAGGACCTGTTGCGCTCTGTCAAGTTCACCACACTTGCCATACATACTGACTAACGTGTTGCTTAAGCATGTGTTCTTTTCAAGCAACAAATTATCAATAATATCAAGAGAGACACCCTTGCTTCGCATCTGTCGAAACAGCTCAAAGCTTCTTGGACCTACGTTTGGCATACCCCGCAAGTGTACGTGATTGCATTTGGAGAGATTCTCTCTCTTTACATCTGCTAAAAACAGCCCAGTGCTTCCTGATGCTATCCCTTGCCTTCAAGATGCAAGCGCAGGTGATTGCATCTAGAGAGGCACCCTTGATTCACATCCCCGGAAAACAGACCAGAGCTTCTTGGCCCTATCCAAGTTGAGCATATCCCTCAATGAGCGCATTCCAAGAGAGGACATCCCGGACATGAAGCCTTTCTTTGTGTTTAATGAAGTGCACCACATTTGACGTACATGTTGACCTGGGCAGTGGCAACCAAGACGTTTTCTTTCATCAACGGGTAGGCATCCGAGGTAGCCATGGAGGAGATGTGAGCAGCTGCTAGAGTGGCAGCCACATCGCAAGGGCAAGGATGAACGATCCTTGTCTTTTGTTAGTCTCGGCAGCAGCCTCTGTGTGTGTGTGTGTGTGTGCGCGCGCGCCCGCGCGTGCAATCTCTGTCCCCCTGTGTTGCCGCCTCAGAAAGCATTTGCCAGATTTACCTGTTGCTGATGCGTGGTAGGGAGGAGGGCTGGAATCGCTCCCTCCATTATTTATAGTATAGAAGTATAGATACTGCCCTCTAAGAAGTGCACCACAAATGACATACATTCTTTCCATCCTGTAATCAATGCACTCCATGAGACAACACTGCAAACAGGAAGCTCATCGAGGAGATGTGAGCAGCTGCTAGAGTGGCAGCCACATCGCAAGGGCGAGGATGAACGATCCTTGTCTTTTGTTAGTCTCGGCAGCAGCCTCTGTGTGTGTGTGTGTGTGCGCGCGCGCGCACACACACACAGAGGATGAACGATCCTTGTCTTTTGTTAGTCTCGGCAGCAGCCTCTGTGTGTGTGTGTGTGTGCGCGCGCGCAATCTCTGTCCCCCTGTGTTGCCGCCTCAGAAAGCATTTGCAGATTGACCTGTTGCCGCTCCCTCCATTATTTATTGTATAGATACTGCCCTCTAAGAAGTGCACCACACATGACATACATACTTTCCATCCTGTAATCAATGCACTCCATGAGACAACACTGCAAACAGGAAGCTCATCGAGGACATTTTGCGTTCTAAGAAGTTCACCAATTTCTCTCTGCATCTACTGAAAACATCATAGAGCTTCCTAACCTTGATCCTATTGGACATATCCAACAATCAATGCACTCCATGAGACAACGTTGCAAACAAGACGCTCGTCAAGGACCTGTTGCACTCGGAGAAGTGCAATGCACTTGACATACATATACTGATTAACGTGTTGCCTAAGTATGTGCTCTTTTCGAGTACTATCACAAATATCAACATGTCTCCTACTGCCTTGGTACAAATCCTTCCTCTTAGCACAGTGTTTAAGTGAACTCATAAAAGAAAGATTTATTCTCTTCCCCTCCATGTTTGCTTGTTTAGCGGATATTTTTTTCTTTCTTGGCCGTGCACATAGTTCAGAGAGATGATCAGGCCAGATACATGTGGGTGAGTCTGAGGGTAGAGACTGGGCATTTCTTGTACATCGCCATATGCTCTTTTCCTCCTAGCACTTCAGTATATGCCTCACCCAGAGGACAGTCTCCTTACTCTGTACTTGATGATATTTGGGAGTTCTCTAGGAATGGAGACATCATACTATCGGGGGATTTCAATGCC
The DNA here is from genome assembly GCF_014529385.1 of Adiantum capillus-veneris. Taxonomy (NCBI): domain Eukaryota; kingdom Viridiplantae; phylum Streptophyta; class Polypodiopsida; order Polypodiales; family Pteridaceae; genus Adiantum; species Adiantum capillus-veneris. The sequence goes on along the minus strand of NC_140939.1, from coordinate 127,672,008 downwards.
CTTACAGGTAGTTCACAGACGGTTTTCTATGACACCTCAGAGAGATGCTCAAAGAACTAGAACCACAGGAGATGGGGCTTGAGAGATGCTCACACGACAGAGAGTATACAAAGTATGGGAGATACCTCAGGGAGATGACGACTACTCTTAGTTTAGCCATACTGAATGGCTTACCGACCTTCCCATCATCTACACGTTTTACTTGTTTTCCACACAGACGTGGGGCCAATACTGTAGACTATGTTCTGACACATCCGAGCTTTATCTCTCACATTCAGGATTTTACAGTGGGGCCCAGGCCTGTTGGAATAGCAGTAGATCATGCACTTTTGACATTATCAGTCTCCTTTGAGTACAATACATCTCAGGCCTCACGGGGTGGTAGACATCCACGCTATACTTTTACACCAGAGACTAACTCAGTCTATGCAAAAGAGATACGTAGACTTTTATGCACATCAGAGCCAGTATACACAGAGGAAGAGATCACATCTATGCTGGTAGTGACATTACATGGGGCAGCGATAGAGGCATACCCACACACTCAGCCTGGTCAGAGACGTCGTTCTGGGCACATGCCTCAGAACAGCTAGTATGATGAGGAGTGTCGACAGAGGAGAGCTCAAATCCAGCGAGAGCTTGCATTGGCATATAGACAGTCTCGTATTGCTACACGACGACTAGTACGACGGAAGAAACGAGCTTTCTTGGCCCAGATGGAGTAGGATTTATATCAGCTCTTCCTTAGTAGAGATTCAGGAGAGGCTTGGTGTCTATTCCATGAGCAGTCTCCCCCACCAGTGATTACTTCTACGGAGATATGGAGACAGTATGCAACATCATTATACAATGTACCTGGACATCCACCACAACCATGCCCAGCTACAAGCACCTTCTTTACCACCGCGATGGTAAAGGAGTCCATTGATAGGATGAAGACCAGACGGGCACAGGATCATGAGGGTTTGATAGTAGAGCACATTATACATGCTGGGGACTTGTTGGCAGAGATGCTTGCACTGTTGTTCAACCGTGTCATGTGTGGGGGCTTTCCTAAGTCGTGGAGATTGTCTACTATTGTACCTATCTTCAAGACAGGAGACCCCACAGTCCCGGGGAATTACCGTACTATCATGGTAGGACACACATTGGCACGGTTGTATGCATCCATCCTTGAGCATAGGCTGAGAAGTTGGGCAGAGATTATGGGCATACGGGCACCTGGACATGCTAGTTTCAGGAGGGGTTTGGAGATGCTGGTTTCAAGAGGGGTTTCTCCACACTGGATCATGTCTTTACACTCAGAGCTATCATTGAGGAGAGTCGAGCACATGGCAGACGGACATATTGCAGCTTTGTGGACTTCCACAAAGCTTTTGACACAGTACCGAGGGCCAGATTGATGCGCCGACTTATGGAATTGGGGGTACCCACAAAACTGATATGGGGAATTATGGCATTGTACAGTTCAGTTATGGGTCATGTACGCACACCAGAGGGGATATTTGACATAGTTCACTCCACTATCGGAGTGAAACAGGGATGCCCATTGTCCTCTACTTTATTTGGTATGTATGTTGATGAGGTCTCTGATTATATTGACAGAGGAGGAGATAGAAGTGTTCAGCTTGCAGGGACATGGATCCCTCTTTTATTGTATGCTGACGATATCATGTTGATATCAGACTCTCCAGAGGGTATACAGAGACATTTGGAGGCATTGCATAGTTTTGCAAGGGATAGTGGATTGTCTGTCAACCTTGGTAAAACCAAGGTCATGGTATTTAATACCATGCCACAGTGGGTCAGGAGATCAGCACCCACATTCACATATGGTCAGGACAATATGGAGTACACCGATGCATACACATATCTTGGGGTGCTCTTTAGTGGACCGAGATTCACATTGAAAGTGGCAGCAGATACTAGATTGACTCGTGCCTATACAGCCCTAGGCGATTTAGAGAGGATTTGTTTGCATGACATATTGTATGTTGAGCACGTTTCTCTCGTGGATGAGCACGAATGTATGCGGATTTTTCATGAAAAGCTGAAAAGTATATATGTAAGAAAGTCACATTCCATGTCTCTTCCTTGGCATGACATAGTTTCCGAACGAGCACATGAAAGTATGAGTAAAAAACATGGGCATTTCCGTTGTAAATTGCCACAGTTGATTGATTTAGATCATAAGAGAAAGATTCGATCTCATTGTTTGCGTGTATGTGGTGAATGGTTTAGCACTCCGTCTATTTGTTCATCTACATTGCATGCACAGTCTTTGAGGAAGACAAGATTTTTTCCACTCACTTTACATGGAATAGGTATGTTCATGGTTTTGTGTTGGAAATGGTTTCAGGAATTTTCAACCATAGAGATTCTTGAAGAAGAAAGAAGCATCACTATCGACATAGTTGAAGCATTGAAGGAGCCACAGAAGACTTCGTGTCGCTTTCGGCGCGACCCAAAGAAGCAAGCGTTGCAGACCTTTATGAAGTTCAAGTATCGCACGACCCACTTGTCAGAGTGGGCCGACGAAGAGTCCCTTCCAGGATTCTGGATGCTATTGGCGATCTCCCTCTACGCCATACAGTTCGGTACCAATACCTCACTTTGAAAAGGAGGGGATGTCACGTGACACATCCAACCCTATGTGTCCGTGGACAAGCTACAACATGATCAGGGTTCAGTCAGTCCAGTCACTCTAGATTTAGAAGTGATCTGGCACTTTTGTGAGTCTATTCGTAGACTGTGCATGCCCAATCACTTAGTGTAGATGCATATCCTCTGGTTGCACACAGCATGATCATCAGTATTCCCATCAAAATCCATTAGAATCAGTTAGGGGATTTTTCCAGTGCATTTAGCCTATTTTCCCTATTTTTGACATTTTCACTTATTATTTTTAAGTGACTTTCCAACAAAAGTAGGTAGGGAAATTTTGCTAAGTTTGTATACAAGCAAACCCAAGTTAGCACTAAATGGCAGACGAGGCAGCAAGAGCTCCACGCTCAATAGGCAACTTCTCAGCAGACACCTTCAAGAGACCTAGCGTTTTGCAGATCCAGCATCACCTAGCGTTTTTCCCCATCAGATCAGCCTCGACTACCGCAGACAACAAGAGCCCCAACGTTTTTGCAAGAGATCAGCAGATCAGCCTAGCGTTTTGCATTTTGCAGAACCACGGCAGCAGTAGCAGCAGGACCAAAATTCAGCCCTAGCGTTTTTGGTTGCAGATCAGCCCCGACATTTTGCGTTTTCAGCAACGGAAAGTCAAGGAACATTAGCGTTTTCAGTTTTCAGCAGTTAGTACCCGCAGATCAAGTCCCGAACCTCGCAGATCTCACCTTCCCGCAGCAGTTTCTCGCCGCACGGTCAGTTTCCGCAAGGTTTACAGTTTCAGCCCGGAAAACGCAGATTTCAGCATCTGCGTTTTCAGCGCATCGTCATCGCATCGTCGCCATCGAGATCGTCATCGACATAGAGTCAGAAATTCAGCAGATAGAAGATTAGCAGATTTCAGCCCATAGCGTTTTTAGACAGCAGTAGAAAGATTGCAGATTTCAGCCCTTAGGTCGACTTCGTCTTCCCCGTCGTCATCGTCGACATAGCCTAGACTTGCATCAGTCTCATGCATCACCATTGTACCAGATTGTGCAATCATAAGTAGACAACTCTCGCCGACGAGAGTGGGGCCTTCGGAGGAGGGTTTTACAACGTCTCTGGTGTCGTATCTCTCTTCTCTCTCTATCTCTCAGTCTCATACACTTACACACACAGTGTCCATTCACATTGTTTGTGATCATAGCATTCTCTCATTAAGAACGGAAGGCTCTACCTTCCATAAGAACAAAAGGAACCTTGAGCACAGTTCGGAGCACTCATCTTGAGCAAAGCGCAAACAATCATTCCGCTGCACCTAACAGACATGCTCCCCCTTTCCAGTATTCTCTTGATGCACCATCTTTGGCTCTTACACGGATGGAGATTACTAGACTCATTCGGCAGGATCTTATCCAGCTTGATACTAGGAGGACGTGGATAGAGCCATCACGGGAGTTGGGTACGAAGAGGGCTTTCTATAGAGAGCATCTTCTCCAACTCACGACAGACGGATTTGTCACACGGCCCAGCTACATGGACACACATCTATCTCATGGGTTACGATGTGCCATTGGCCAGATACGCACATCTTCACACCAGCTTGGGATTGAGACAGGTAGATTCAGAGGTATACCAGTAGACAGTAGGATATATCAGTTATGCCACGCAAAGCCAGAGACAGAGTTTCACTACATATGTCATTGCACAGTCTACTATGAGATACGGGGACGCTTTCACTGTTTATTCAGAGATGGTTTTGACTCGTTAGATAGAGTCATGAGATATCAGTATCCGAGTGTCTCAGATTATTTCTACTTGAGATACAGAGACATAGAAACTCTCTATTGAGAGGACATAGGCAGAGACAGTCCCAAAGACGCATCTCAAATTTCTTCAATCCGAGCACCACAGAGGCAGAGGGGCCACCACCCCCACAGGGCTCGGCTCCCCCCCCCCCCCACACCAGTGGTACTCTCATTGACCGAGCTATAGATTTGGGGAGATCGAGACGACCACGATTGAGGAGGGGAGCCATGCAGCACCGACGGAGATTGCGGTAGAGGATCCACAGGATTCTAGTGTGACACCCTGAGTGTCGTTCAGGATAGGCTTCATGTTACTGCTATATTGTCTCATGGTGACACTTATCCCCACTTTGTACCTTTGTGGAATTATACCATTGCTCAGCTTACCAGCCATGCACAGGAGTCGGTAGCACTCATATCTCAGTTTCTAGTTTGTAGTTTTCTTTGTTTGTACCGAGAATTGGTACTAGACTCACCATTGTAATCAGTTTGGTCTCATAGGTCATTTTGGCCTTTTGTAGACGTTAATATATCATTTCATTTCATTCTCTCTCTCTCTCTCTCTCTCTCTCTCTCTCTCTCTCTCTCTCTCTCTCTCTCTCTCTCTCTCTCTCATATTGTCTTCACATTATACTACTTAGTTTAGGATCCCACAATATTTATATTTTGTTATCCTAGTTTAATTTATTTTGTTAAACTGACTTTGTATCAGATACACCGCATTGTAACTTTCTGGTCTCATAGGTCACTTTGGCCTTTTGAAGACGTTAATATAACATTTCATTTCTTTCTCTCTCTCTCTCTCTCTCTCTCTCTCTCTCTCTCTCTCTCTCTCTCTCTCTCTCTCTCTCTCTTTCTGTGGATAGTTTCCCACGACGTTAAAATTCTAGTCATGAGGTATCAGGATCAGAGATGCCTTGGCTTATATCTACTTGAGCTACATCGACATAGAGATAGTCTACTGGGGAGACATGGAGTACGACAATCATCAAAGAGATAGATCACAGATTTCTTTGGATCGAGGGAGCCTGGAAACCAACCACCAGCACAGAGATGTACCCACATTCATACCAGGGGCACCCTCATTGACAGGGCGACTGAGCTCGGGAGATCGAGACGACCACGACCGAGACACAGGAGCACACTCCAATCGACGGAGACTCCAACAGAGGATCAGAGGCATTCTAGCAAGACACCCAGAGTGTCATTGAGGGACTATTCTACATTTCACATTTCACACTTCATTTTTCATTTTTCACATTTTACATTCAATACTTTTAATACTTGTACTTCAGACATTGTATTAGATTCACCACTTTGTATCTGATGATCTCATAGGTCATTTTGGCCTTTTAAAGACGTTAATATATCATTTCATTTCTCTCTCTCTCTCTCTCTCTCTCTCTCTCTCTCTCTCTCTCTCTCTCTTAGAGCATTTAGGGTGTGGGAGAGCCAATCTCTGTCAGAGTTATCCTGGGATTCTGGGGAATGGTGTTGGCCTTCAGCTCCAGACCAGGGTCAGACACTGTGTTGGACAACATATTCTCTTGTGACAGCAAATCAATGTGGTTTATAGAGTCAATCAGTGACAGTCTTGGTTGGACGTCGCGTTGTTCTGTGCTCACATGTTTAGATTCTGGTCTGTTCTATGGGACTTCCCATCAGCTATCAAGTATTTGTATATGATTGCTCATGCCATTCTGGTGCTAGGGACATGCACTGGTAGTGCTACTGTATATGATTGCTCATGCCATTCTGGTGCTAGGGACATGCGCCGGTAGTGCTACTAGATGTACATTGATTGCCCGGGGGGCAGTATGCACCCATGTTGCGTGCTCCCATGCATACATGGCTTTTATCTCTTTGGGTGCCTTTGTCTAGTTCGGCATGGCGCTCTGAGAAATGCACCACACTTGGCTCTGCCAGCCGTGATCATCCCTAACTCTGCTCGATTGTCAGCACTGCAGACCCAGCTCAAAGAACCCCAACGGCCCCTGCTCGGACAAAATGCTCCAAGCGTCCAGGCTCAACAACGACCTCCTGGCACAACGATTACTGCACCTCTCTCTCTCTCTCTCTCTCTCTCTCTCAACCCTTTGTCACGAATATTAGGAGAGGCACCCAGAGCTTCTTGGCCCTACCCAAGTTGGGCATATCGTGCAAGTGTATCTGATTGCATTTGGAGAGATGCCCTCTCTCTACATCTGCTGAAAATAGCCCAGAGCTTCGAGACCCTAACTCTGCTAGACATATCCTGCAATTAATGCACTCTATGCAGACATGAATCTTGTCAAGGACCTATTGCACTCTGTCAAGTGCACCACACTTGCCATACATACTGACTAATGGGTTGCCTAAGCATGTGTTCTTTTCAAGCAACCCATTATCATGAATATCAAGAGAGATAACGTCGCTTCGCATCTACCGAAAACATCCCACATCTTCTTGGACCTACCTAAGTTGGGCAAATTCCGCAAGTGTACGTCATTGCAATCCTCTCTCTGCATCTGCTAAAAACAGCCTAGAGCTTCCTCACGTCGTCCCTTGCCTTCATAATGCAAGCGTAGGTGATTGCATCTGGAGAGGCACCCTTGCGTCGCAATCTGCCGAAAATAGCCCAAAGCTTCTTGGCCCTATCCAAGTTGGGCATATCCTCCAACCAGTGCATTCCAAGAGCTTCCAGAACCTGACCTTCCCGGACATATCCTACAATCAATGGGAAAGGAATCCCGTGGAGGACATCTTGTGGTCTGTCAAGGGTAACTCTGATATAGCAGGAAAAAAAAGAGCGGTAGAAGCAAGACTGGAGCTGCTTGCTTGGTTGCGGGGAGGCTAACCTTTCTCAGTTCCACGAGGCACACATGTGTAGGCAACATGCTAGTCAATATGTATGTCAAGTCCATCGCACTTGACATACATATTGACTAACATGTTGCCTACGCATGTGTGCTTTTCAAGCAACCCACTGTTATGAATATCGAGAGAGACACCCTCACTTCGCATCTGTCAAACACAACCCAAAGTTTCTTCGCCCTACCCAAGTTGGGCATATCCCGCAAGTGAGTGTATGTGATTGCACGGAGAGATGCCCTTTCTCTACTTCTGATGAAAACATCCCAGAGCTTCCTAATCCTGACTCTGCTAGACATATCCTGCAATCAATGCACTCTATGTGGACAGGAATCTTATCGAGGACCTATTGCTCTCTGTCAAGTTCACCGCACTTGCCATACATATTGACTAACGTGTTGCCTAAGCATGTGTTCTTTTCAAGCAACCCATTATCATGAATATCAAGAGAGATACCCTGGCTTCGCATCTACCGAAAACAGCCCAAAGCTTCTTGGACCTACCTAAGTTTGGCATATCCCGCAAGTGTACGTGATTGCATTTGAAGAGATTCCTTCTCTCTACATCTGCTAAAAACAGCCCAGTGCTTCCTCATGATGTCCCTTACCTTCAAGATGCAAGCGCAGGTGATTGCATCTAGAGAGGCACCCTTGATTCACATCCGCTGAAAACAGACCAGAGCTTCTGAGCCTATCCAAGTTGGGCATATCACACAATGAACGCATTCCAAGAGATGACATCCCGGACATGAAGCTCCTCAAGAACTCTTTGTGTTTTATGAAGTGCACCACATTTGACGTACATGTTGACCTGGGCAGTGCCAACCACGACGGTTTCTTTCATCAACGGGTAGGGATCAAAGAGATCCGGGGTAGCCATGGAGGAGATGTGAGCAGCTACTAGAGTGGCAGCCACATCGCAAGCGCGAGGATGAACGATCCTTGTCTTTTGTTAGTCTGGGCAGCAGCCTCTCTGTGTGTGTGTGTGTGTGTGTGTGTGTGTGTGTGTGTGTGTGTGTGTGTGTGTGTGTGTGTGTGTGTGTGTGTGTGTGTGTGTGTGTGTGCGTGCGCGCGCACACACACTCTCTGTCCCCCTGTGTTGCCGCCTTAGAACGCATTTGCCAGACTAACCTGCTGCTGCTGACGCGTGGTAGGGAGGAGGGCTGGAATGGCTCCCTTCATTATCTATAGTATAGATACTGCCCTCTAAGAAGTGCACCACACTTGACATACATACTTTCCATCCTGTAATCAATGCACTCCATGAGACAACACTGCAAGCAGGAAGCTCATTGAGGACCTGTTGTGTTCTAAGAAGTGCACCGCTTTCTCTCTGCATCTGCTGAAAACGTCGTAAAGCTTCCTAACCTTGATCCTATTGGACATATCCAACAATCAATGCACTCCATGAGACAACGTTGCGAACAGGACGCTCATCAATGCACTTGACATACATGTACTCATTAACATGTTGCCTAAGTATGTGTTCTTTTCGAGCACTATCACAAATATCAGCATGTCTCCTACTGCCTTGGTACAAATCCTTCTTCTTAGCACAGTCTTTACGTGAACTCACAAAAGAAAGATACATTCTCTTCCCCTCCATGTTTGCTTGTGTAGCGGATATTTTTTTCTTTCTTGGCTATGCTCTTCTCTCTCTCTCTCTCTCTCTCTCTCTCTCTCTCTCTCTCTCTCTCTCTCTCTCTCTCTCTCTCTCTCTCTCTCTCTCTCTCTCTCTCTCTCTCTCTCTCTCTCTCTCTCTCTCTCTCTCTCTCTCGGCTATGCTCTTTCACCGCCTTGTAACTTTCCGGTCTCATAGGTCACTATGGCCTTTTGAAGACGTTAATATAACATTTCATCTCATTTCATTTCATTTCTCTCTCTCGTTGGCCCCCTCGCCCCCCCAAACAGCGCTGCTCCTGCTTCTGCTCCACTGCAGCACCACCCGCCTGTATAGCTGCTGCTTCAGAGGTCGACCCACACACCGTTACGCACACACCTAATCGAGCATTCCGAAGAGCCCGGTAGGAAATTGAAGACAAACAGAGAGCGCAATATTCGGAATTTTACAGGGAATTACAAGAAACTCAAAAACTGCAGACCTCGTTTCTAGTGGCGACCAAGCATGAGGAAGCAGAATGATAAACCCGATCCTTTAGAGGATGCAGTTCAAAAATGCAAAGAAGAAATGACAGAAACTATTAACAAGATCAACCGCAACCTGCTAGGCACAATAAAAATGCTCGAAGATCGTGTGTTTGCCCAAGAAAGCAAGATCACTACAATGGGAGATCGTGTGACGGCCCAAGACGAAGAGATTGCGTCACTCAAGAAGGCGCTCGCAGAGCACAATCACGAAACACGCTTGAAGAGGGAGAACTGCAACCCTCAGTAATAGAAGAACTAAACTCAATCAAAGAGCAAGTGCGAGCCATCAAAGAGGGGGAAGAGCAACACAAAGAGATGACGACTTCCTGGGTGGACGTTATTACAAAGACTCAGCAGAAGGCAGATGAAGCCCAGAAATGGATTGAGGTGGCCAGGAAAGGGAAAAGCAAGGAAACAACATCGACACCCACCATTATCAACTTGACCCTAGAAGAGGAGCAAAGACGACGTGTGCGCTCTCTACATGTGAGAATTTGCGGTTTTACAGACAAAGATAATGTAGACGAAGAGGTAAAAGAGCTCATGGCTTTGATGGGGGTTCATGAGCCGATGCACTCAAGAGCTTGGAGAGTGGGCAACAAGAAGAAAAATGGGAGCAATGGGGAAACCTCGAAAGAAAGGGCACTCATCCTTCGTTTTCCCTCCATGGAAGTAAAGAAAGACTTTCTGAAGAAAAGGCCAACTCTTAAAAAAACGGGTATCTTTCTCGGGGATGACACAGATCGCTCATATGCACGAGGTAATGCCAGAGATTAGAGCAGCAAGGGAAAAAGGCAAGGTTTCTTTTTACCGAGATGGAAGAGTGGTGATATTGGAGCGACGCTCCACATGACGGTGTGAGGCCTATGGGACTGCACTCAAAGTTGCTACCTGGAATTGTAATGGATCTATGCGTCTTGATGTAGGTGCTTTTGAGGAGAGTTTTTCCAGGAGAGACATCATCTTCTACTCTGAGACGCATTAGGCCCCTGGGTAGTCTATGCCTCACATTAGTGGATACAAATAGGAGACAGCCTGTAGACAGGAGACACGATCGGAGCACAGAGGGCGGGGCTCGGGAGGAGTGGCAGTGTTATTCAGGGAGGAGTTGCAGCCATTGATACATATAGCTCGCAGGGATGAGCAAGCTAGGTACATGTAGGTGAGATTGAGAGCAGAGACAGACAGATATCTTTACATTGCTATTTGCTACTTTCCCCCGAGTACGTCAGCATATGCACCACCTAAAGGACATTCCCCCTTTTCTATCTTGGATGATGACATATGGGAGTTCTCTAGAGACGGTGACATTATCAATCTAGGGGACTTCAATGCTAGGACTGCCCATCATCAGACAGTGTTTTATGATACCTCAGAGGAGATGCTAAGAGAGTTGGATGTGGTGGAGACAGGCCTATCTAGGCGATCGCAGGATGGGGAATATACTGAATATGGACGGCACTTGATAGACATGGGGACTACACATGGATTGGCCATCTTGAATGGCCTACAGAGATTTCGTGCTGCGGGAGGTTTCGCATGCTTTCCACACAGACACAGAGCCAGCACAGTGGATTATGTCATGGCACAGCCGAGCCTCATCTCTAGTATCCAGGATCTCACTGTTGGGCCCAGACCTGTTGGGGTGGCAGTGGATCATGCTCTTGTGTCATTGACCATCTCTTTCCAGTTCAGTGTAGCACACAGGCCACGGGTAGCTGCCCCTACTCGCTACACCTTCATGCGGGAGACGGACTCTGTATACATAGATGGGATATATAGATGCTTGTGCACTGAGGAGCCAGGACGACCTCTGGAGGAGCTTACTACTATACTGACACAGACTTTACATGATGCAGCAACAGAGGCATACCCACACACTCAGCCTGAGCAGAGACGCCATTTTGGGAGCATGCCCCAGAACAGCTGGTATGATGCGGAATGCCACGAGACTAGAGCTAGACTTTAGAGGGAGGTGCTTTTGGGAGACATCACTCACAGGCAGTCACAGATTGACTTCCGACGCCTAGTGCGGCGAAAGAAAATGGCATTTTTTGCTCGACTAGAGCAGGATCTTTACCAGCTATTCTTGAGTCAGGACTCACGTGAGGCGTGGCGGCTCTTTCATGAGCGATCCCCCCCACCTGCCATTACCTCTACAAAGACTTGGGGCCAGTACGCATCATCTTTGTACACAGTTTCTGGACAGCCGCCCCTCCCCGATCCATGCCCACACACATGTGCTTTTTTCACCACTGAGATGGTGAGGAAGGCCATTGACAGGATGAGGACTGGGAGAGCATATGATCATGATGGATTAGTGGCTGAGCATTTCATGCATGCAAGAGATCTACTAGCAGAGCTTCTAGGAGTTATGTTTAATTGTGCCATGTGTGAGGGCTTACCTGATACTTGGAGCCTTTCTACGATTGTACCCATCTTCAAGTCAGGAGACCCTATGGAGCCTGAGAATTATCGCACTATCATGATTGGAAACACACTGGCACGATTGTACGCATCCATTCTTGAGCAGCAGCTGAGTAGATGGGCAGAGAGGCAAGGGATATGTGCACCTGGGCAGGCAGGTTTCAGGAGAGGCTTTTCTACTCTTGACCATATCTTGACACTCAGAGCCATCATTGAGGAGGGCAGATCACATGGAGACGGATCTATTGTAGCTTTGTGGACTTCCGCAAAGCATTTGACACAGTACCCAGAGCTAGATTGATGCGTAGATTACAAGAGATGGGAGTACCCACAGAGCTCATTTGGGGGATCATGGCATTGTACAAGTCAGTAGTGGGGCATGTACGCACCCTAGAGAGCTTGTCCGCACCGGTTCACTCCACTATTGGTGTGAAGCAAGGCTGCCCACTCTCTCCTACTCTATTTGGTATGTATGTGGATGAGGTTGCTGACTACATTGAGAGAGATGGTGATAGAGGTGCACAGCTGGCAGGGACATGGATTCCACTATTGCTCTATGCTGATGATATGGTGTTGATCGCCGACTCTCCAGAGGGGATGCAACGTCACTTGGATGCTCTGCATAGATTTGCCCACGAAAGTGGTTTGTCTGTCAACCTTGGTAAAACCAAGGTCATGGTATTTAATACCACCCCACAGTGGATCAGGAGGTCAGCGCCCGCATTCACATACGGCCAGGAGACGGTGGAGTACATAGATGCTTACACTTACCTTGGAGTGGTTTTTAGTGGACCGGCATTTTCACTGAGGGGAGAAGCAAAGACTAGATTGACCAGAGCCCATGCAGCATTGGGCAGATTGGAGAGGAGGTGTTCACAGGTTCAGTTTCACGAGCCTCAGACAAAGCTCTGGCTATTTGACACTTTAGTGGCGTCTGCATTGCTCTATGGAGCTGAGATATGGGGGCCTTCTTTGGATCATCACGGGAGGACAGGTCGCACTGATGGGTGGGGGGACATGGAGAAGCCTTTGGTCTCTATGATCTCACGGCTAATTAGAGCCAAGGCTTCAGTACCATGTGCCATTATCCGAGCAGAGCTTGCTGCCCCCCCACTAGTAGTCGAGGCACTTACCAGATCTGTCTCCTTCATACACCGCATGTGGGAGCTTCCCAGAGACAGATATGCCCGCCTTGCACTTGAGTCCTCTCGACAGTTAGCCATGCAGGGAGATACAGCATGCTGGTATGGTGAAATGACATCGTGGTTTCAGGCGCATGGGTTCAGCATAGACAGATTGCCCCTCTTCCAGTACTCATTAGAGGCACCCTCTCTGACTCTTACACAGTCCGAGATCACCGGGCTCATCCGACAAGACCTGGCTCAGCTAGACATCAAGAAGACATGGATACAACCAGCGCAGGAGTTGGGCACGAAGATGGCTTTCTACAGAGAGCATCTTCTCCAGCTTACAGAGGACGGTTTTGTGGCGAGGCCCAGATACATGGACACTCACTTGTCTCATGTGCTATTGGCCAGATACGCACATCTTCACACTAGCTGCAGATCGAGACTGGGAGATATAATGGAGTACCAGCAGAGGCCAGGACATGCCCCCTGTGTGGCATGGAGCCAGAGACAAAGTTGCGCTACACATGCCACTGCCCTGTCTACTATGAGATACAAGGCCGCTTCCACTGCTTGTTCAGAGAGGGCTTTGGACCACTCTCCAAAGTCATGCAGTACGAGGATCAGAGATGCTTGGGTTTGTTTCTACTCGAGCTGCGTCGACACAGAGAGAGCTTGATGAGAGGAGAGGCTAGCGAGTCTCAGAGACACATCACAGACTTCTTTAGAGCAGACACTGGACACCCGGAGGAGCCACTACCACAGCAGAGCCCGTCGCCTCACACCAGAGGCACACTGATCGACCGGGCGACCGAGCTGGGGAAATCCAGACGCCCACGATTGCGGAGGACTACACAGTATCGAAGAAGGCTGCACTAGAGGCTTCGGATCACTTTGGTCTGACATGCACGACGCCCGGTCAAACTACTGACCATGGAGGAGATTGATGAGATCCGCCAGTGACCGATACTGGATCTCTTGTGATTTACCTACCCCCGCTAGCTGCTCTGCCCCGTTCACACCTAGTAGTCGACGATTCCATAGCATATTTGTTTTGTCATTTAGTTACTTTGACTTTGTATCAGATCCACCACATTGTAACTTTTTGGTCTCATAGGTCACTTTGGCCTTTTGAAGACGTTAATATAACATTTCATTTCATTTTTCTCTCTCTCTCTCTCTCTCTCTCTCTCTCTCTCTCTCGCGAGGCTGAACTCTGTGGCGGACTGAGCGCGAGGGTCTCTCTGCAGCGAGGAGGACAGTTCTCTCTCTGGCGGGCTGCTGAGCGCGAGGCTGAAGGGGCCCCTGCAGACAACAGCAAACCCTAGCGTACGACACGGATACGCAGAGTACATTCCCTCTCTCTCTCTCTCTCTCTCTCTCTCTCTCTCTCTCTCTCTCTCTCTCTCTCTCAGGAGCAGGTCGCAGGGTAGCAAGTTGCGCCCCTACATCCCGGGTTTCGGGTGCATACAGCAGGCCTCCCATCCAACGGGGGCTGCTTTCGGATACCACAGGTCACGCCCTGGAAGGGCTGTTTTCATCACACTATTGTAGGTCGGAGCAGCCACAGTAGGGCTGTGCTCGGGATATCACACAGGGCTCTATCTTGAGCTCTTATAGCGGGACAGTACCTCAGAAGGGGACTGCAAGCAAGTACATTTTGCGCCCTGAGCGGGCTTGTTGATTGTGCGGGTTATCTCTAGCAGGGGGTTGCGTAGACGCTCTTTTCCTACAGGGGTTGAAGCTAGGGCAAACCCGTTGGGGACTGTATCATCTACATTCAACAGGGTACATGCTTTGCGCCCTTCGGGGTAGCCTTCACTTGCAGGCATTCTCAAGCAGCCAGGGGCTGCGTGATATGAGCAGGACAGCTTTGGACAGTGCTGGGAGTTAAGGCATCTGGCGCAAGGCCCTCTTATCATCTGAGGTTTTACTGCATAAAAGCTGGACAGTAGCAGCTGGTGGTCAGTTACGCAGGCGAAAACAATGCCGACGGAGACATCATACGCGTAGACATCGGCAAGAGCGCACGGGCGGCATCATCATACGCGTAGGCGGCAACAACATTCACACAAGTAGGCGCTTTCACTCCATACGCATAGGAGGGTCATCATACGCGTAGGTCAACAGACACCATATGCGTAGGTCATCATTCTACGCGTAGGTCAGGCATCCTACAGGTAGCTGGGAAGACATCATACCCGTAGCTCAGTTGGATATCATATGTGACATCATACGCGTAGGT